>NC_074672.1:39986338-40321629 GCF_029448725.1 Salvelinus fontinalis | reverse complement strand
ATGTGGGTAGCTGGACAGGTAGGATGACTGACAGTGAAGGTGAACAGGTGGTCACGTGTCAGGTGACAGAAGAATGGATGAGACTGAGGCAGGAATTCCTTTAACCATAAAGTGGTATATTTACTGAGTAGTCTGTGCTGCATAACAAAGGAAACAAAATAACACGTATCCAATCAAATTCATAATCACAAAGATCAAATCATAACAATCATTCATTATTAACATAATTAGGGAATTCATGAATCCAGTTAATTAAGAAGTCAATAGTAATCACCTGTGAGTCATTTAGGCTCTTAACTATTTCACATAAATCATGAAATAAATACAAACAGTGAATGGTCATTCAATCTATAATCTCCTTTAGTTTGATATCAAAGTCGATCAGTTAGCAAACAATGACATTTCTCATTTCATCCTTTCAATTGGTCTTCATGTGTACATGGAATTAATTTAATTACATATTAAACATATCGATTGCATAATTGGCCTATGAGGATCCGTATGATCATTTACAATTCACATTACACAATATGTTTGAAGCGTGCACTCCTAGCCGCGCTCCGCGATAACAACTATAAACAATAACTGATAGCCCACTCTCCCGCTCGCAACAGATAGTTCAGATGAAAGGTAACAGAGTCGGTGGACTTACGTGGATTCATGGACGCACAGAACTTCTGGAGCAGACGGAGTTAAGGAAGAGAAAGCAGCGAGATCAGGCGATGCCGTTTTCCTCCTTTTATGTGGATGAGATCTGTCGGTCATTGCCACCTGACCTAATTAAAGCGCTCTGGCCCAGCTGAGTAAGTGGCCATGAATTAAAGGATTATTCCACCAACTCCATGGGCCTTTTCTACAGCCACCCTGGAAATTTGTTAAATTCCACACTCCTCAGAAAGGCTCATTGCTCCCCGTCCTCCGTCATCTCAGGGAGAGGAATTAGTCGAGCAACTGGCCTAATATATGTTCGGTTCTTTACCTGGATCTCTACTGATCTAACGCGACCATCGATCCCAGGCATGGTCTTAGTGATACGTCCCACCGGCCAGGAGGCTCGAGGCAGCTGAGGGTCCACCACCATTACTACTTGGCCAGTTTCCAGGCTGGCCATTTCCCTCCGCCATTTCCCTCTGTGCTGTAGGCTTGGTAGGTAATCCCGAATGAATCGGGCCCAGAAATGGTCAGCCAAGATCTGGCTGTGTCGCCACCGGCGTCTGCCAACGAGGTTGGTATCAGCATACATGGCTTGAGGAAGTGACGCATCCCGGCGTCCCATCAAGAGCATATTTGGTGTAACCGGATCGGGGTCAGCGATATCTGCAGAGAGATATCCCAAGGGTTTGGAGTTCAATATCCCTTCCACCTCTATCAGGACGGTCCGCAAGACAGTTTCAGTGACAGTTTGGTCCCCCAGGACGACACGTAAGGCCGTCTTTACAGATTTGATCTCTCGCTCCCATGTTCCTCCAAAATGAGGAGCTCCTGGAGGGTTAAATTTGAATAAGATTTGTTGGTCCATCAGCTGATCCTGAAGGCTGGGTTCCATGGCTTGGAAAGCTTCCTCCAACCTGGCTTCTCCTGCCTTGAAGTTTGTGCCTCTGTCAGCCAGGATCTCGTAGGGTTTCCCCCGTCGGGAGATAAACCGCCGTAGGGCCATGAGGAAGGCTTCAGTATCCAAACTCTCCAGTAGGTCCAGGTGGACACACCTAGTCGTCAAACACTTGAATAGAATGCCCCAGCGCTTTTCCACTCGACGACCTAGCTTGATCGTCAAGGGGCCAAAGCAATCTACTCCGGTTGACCAGAAGGGTGGTTTGAGAAGGCGCAAGCGAGCAGGGGGTAAATCTGCCATTTTGGGTACAGTGGCTCCAGCCCGCCATCTCTGACATTCTACGCAGGCGTATTGGTGCTTACGAATGGCTCCTCGTCCTCCAAGTATCCAGTACTTCCGCCTCATCTCCCCATAGACCCTCTCTGGCCCTGGGTGGAGAAGCTTTTCATCATAACTCTTGATGAGGAGCCTGGTAAGAGGGTGTCTGGAGTCAAGGATAATTGGGTGGATAGCGTCGGGGTCCAAAACTTCTGCTCGGCGCAGCCTCCCTCCGACTCTGATCACTCCAAGGATTTGATCATATTCTGGGGCGAGAGAGAGAAGACGGCTCTCCTTAGCAACTTCCCTACCAGCTTTCAGAGCTTTTAGCTCCTCAGGGAAGCTAACTGCTTGTGCATGCTGGAGGAGTAATGTCTCTGCCGCGAGGGAGGTGGGTATAGAAGCCACCCCATCTGAGGTCTGGTTTATGGCGGCGATCAGATCCGGCAGTGTTTGGGATTGTGCTAGGTCAGGGAGAGCTGTTGTTGGTTCCGTAGAGATGCTGTAACATTGGGCGGACTTCCTTAACTCATGAGTTTCAATTGGTTGCGGAGGAGCCGCACGCCTGGGGGCTTTTGGCCACTCGTTCTCTGGTTGGGACAAGAATGGTGGTCCCAAGCTCCAGCGATGGGGTTGAGCCAGTTCCTTAAGGGTTTTACCGCGAGTAACGTCATCAGCAGGATTGTTTATGCTATCAACATACCTCCAGTCTTGGACTTCTGTCAGGTCTTGGATTTCCGCAACGCGAGTTCCGACAAACACCTTATACCTGCAGGACTCCGATGTGAGCCAGGTCAATACAGTGGTCGAATCACTCCAGTAGATGACCCTCTGGATTGGCAAGGTGAGCTCGGCTCGCAAGGTAGAGGCCAACTGGGCTCCGGAAAGGGCAGCACTGAGTTCCAGCCTAGGCATTGACAACTGCTTCTTGGGTGCGACCCTGGACCTGGCCATGACAAAGGAGACATGGGTGTGTCCTTCCTTATCTTCCACTCTTAGATAGGAAACCGCCCCATAAGCTCGCTCCGAAGCGTCACAGAACACATGCAATTCCAGGCATGATCCCACTTGGTCAGCACAGGGTGGTACATAACATCTTGGCATTTGGACTCCAGAGAGCTCCGATAACTCTGTTTCCCAACAGAACCATCGTTCCACTAGGTCAGCCGGATGGATCGGTTCATCCCAGTCCCTCTTGGTCTGCCACAGGTCCTGGACTAAGACTTTGGCCCGGGTTGTGTATGGCAGGATATACCCAAGGGGATCGTATTGACTGGCCAGTGTCCGATAGATGGTGCGCAGAGTGGGGGTTTCGGTACTCAGGGCTGAGCGGTGCTTGTACCCAAGGGTATCCGGTATGCAGCTCCATCTCAGTCCTAGAGTGGGCTCTTGTGGGTTAGCACCAGACTGCGATAGCCAGAGTTCACTGCTACTTGACCTAGCTTGTGGTGGGAGGTGCTGGATAACCTCCGCTCTGTTACTCGCCCACTGTCGGACCTCGAATCCCCCTTTGGACAGGAGATTCCGTACTTTATCGAGGAGTGCTTTCGCTTCAGCCGTGGATGGGATGCTCTGTAAGCAGTTATCCACATAGAAGGCATTTTCCACTGAATCCCATACTTCTGGGTCACTGTCTGGGTGCTCCCGTGCGTGTCTCTGCAGAGCGTATATGGCACAGCAAGGACTGCAGGTGGTGCCAAATGGGAGTACTTGCCATTCATAGATGGTGGGCTCTGCGTCTCGTTCCATATCTCGCCATATGAACCGGAGCAGTGTGGTGTCGGAAGGCAGGAGACGAATCTGATGAAACATGGCTTTGATGTCTCCACTGATGGCTGTAGAGTGCTGCCGGAACCGGAGAAGGACACCGAGCAAGGAAGGACCTAAGGTTGGTCCCGGGAGTAGACAGTCATTCAGGCTTTGACCAGCAGCTTGGAATGAACAGTTGAAGACAAGTCTGTACTTCCCACCGTGTTGCTGGATAACATGGTGAGGGAGATACCAGGATTCGCTGAGTGGGTTTCCCTCTTCATGAGCGGTCACTTTTGTGACATAGCCTGCCTTCACAAGGTTCTGAATCTCCCGGTTATGAACTTCAGCAAGCTCAGGATTCTTCAACAGGCGTCTCTCCGTTCCACGCAGTAGTGGGAGTACAGCCCGGGTTGTGGTTGCCAGAAGAGGATGGTTGGGCACCCGTAGCAGTGGGGTTGCGTACCTCTGAACGCCATCCAGTTCAGTGGTAGTGGTGCGCTTCTCCAGGAGGTCTAATGCATAGGAGTCATGTTTCGAGCGGGTGACCTCCTGTAGCTTCCGGTTGGAGAAGGTGTCCATCTTCCAGAGCATCTCTACATTCCGAAGGAGGTCAGTGGCCGCACAGGGGAATGGAGCTGGATTGCTTCTGGTGAAGAGGACTTGCTGTGACTGTACAGCTTGGGTGGAGAGAAGTAGATGGACTGGACCTTGCACAGCCCAACCCAAGGCTGTATGGACAGCAATGGGACCTCCTTCTGGTCCAGCTCGTATAGGCTCAGTCGGGGTGACGAGATGTGGGTGGTCTGACCCAATCAGGATAAGTGGCGCTACTCTGGCCAAGTTAGGAAGAGGTAATCCTCGTAGATGAGGATATTGTCTCTGGAGAACACTTACCGGGCAGGAGTGCTCCGCAAGATTCAAGCCATCTGCCGTGAAGGCATTGGTGATATTATAGGCCACGTCCCGGTTTCCTGAAGGTGAAATGCTAAAGGTCACAGCAGAGCCTTTCATTTGGATAACATCATGTCGCACCGTTCTGAGGTTAAGGGTCTCGGGAGTCCCCTCCAGGTTTAGCTGACGGGTGGCCGCCGTGAGAATGATCGTTCTTTCTGACCCATCATCTAGAACGGCGAATGTATCAATGCTTCTCCCTTCACTTTGCAGAGTGACCTTGACCACTTTCAACATGACCCTTGGAGACCGGTTCTGCTGGTCGAGGTACAGCTCCTTTGCAGCTCCTACCATGAGCATACTCTGCTCCTTCTGTGCTTGGGGAATTACATCATGCAACACTGTGAGATGGATTTCCTTACAGCGATTGCAGGGTTTCCTCAATGTGCAGGTCTCCGCCTTATGGCTACGGGCACACTTGTAGCATCGCTCGCCTGAAGTGATCCAGGCCTTCAATTGAGTTTGGGTGAGCTTTTTTACCCTGGGGCATGAGCCAAGGAAGTGTCCCTTACTATTGCAATATGGGCAGTAAGGCTGGAATTTGATGTTCTTGCTCCTGAGAGGGGTCTTCCCGGGTTCCTCCCCAGCTTCACTATTTAAGTACATGGTAGTGGGATTTGGTCTTTTCTGTCCCCCCTGGCGTTCAAACTCCTTCCTTCCCCCGGTGGCTATGGCTGAGATTGTGGCCTGGTGAGCGATACTCTTCGCCTTGGCCTTCACCTCCAACCATGCGGCCAGGTCTCTGAGTGCATAGGTGCTTCTCGAGCCCTCTTTCAGGATGCCCCTGTTCAAACAATGTTCAATGAAACTGTCTCTGAGGTACACTGGAAGCTTGCTAAGAAGCCTGTCCACGTGGGAGCCACATTTCAGCTCGTTCCCATCTTCTCCTTCAACGGATTGGAGCATTGAGGTCAGGGATTGGACAGCCAGGGAGAACTCTTGGAAGGCAGCATGGTCTCCCATTTTAATTGGAGACGTGTTCAGGATGTTGCTTAGTTCATTCTGGACCAACTGGCGTGGCTCACCATATCTCGCCTTCAGGGCCTGGAGAGCTGCAGTGTATGGTGTTGCGGAGTGCATAAAAGATTGGGCCAGCCTGTATGCACTAGGAAACCGCAAATGATCCATTAGTACTTGGTATTTGTAGCGTTCTGAGAGATGACTGTGAATACCCAGTAGGCTCTCCAATGCCATTTCCAAAAGGACAAATTCACTCTCCTTTCCGCTCTCAAAGTATGGCAGTTTGGGTCTGGGAATTCCATAGGCTGAGGCTACTAGAAGTTTCATAATATTGGCTCCCTCTTCTGGTTGCGTGAAAGATGAACCCGGGACTTCTGATGAGCCCACTGTGACCTCATTGGGCCGGTCCCCTACTGTCCCAGACCCTCCATTGGTGGCAGACGGAATTGGGTGAGAGCCCTTCCACCTGATGTTTGAGGACTGGCCTGGCCCTGGACGAGAGGAACGATTTGCCGTGGTTGGTAATTGGCGGAAAGGCGAAGGAGTGATGCTTTGTCCACATGGAGGAATGCTAACTTCTGTCACTGGCCTAGAGGGCGTTGGTGGAGCGGCCTGTCCCCCGTGCTCCATGTTGGCTGTTGACCCCGGAGCCTGTGTGCCATGCTGTACCAGAGGGGCAGATTGGGAAAGAAAGGCAGACAGGTCAGGTCCATGTGGAGGGGTGGTCAGGTCAACTCCCTGTTCGTTCCTCTCCAGGAAGGATGAGACCATCCGTGCCTCCTCCAATTCCCTTCTGGCTTGACGGTGCCGTCGCTGTTGTGCCAGGTCCTTGGCAATGAATTCCCGTTCCTGTAGAGCACTACGGGCCTGCACATCCAATAGATGACATCGTTCATCAGCCTGTCGTTCCTCCTCAATCTGACGCTCAATTTCCTCCAAAGCTAATAGTTTCATCCTCTCTTGTAGGACAGCGGTCTGTGAATCGCTGAGGGCTAGTGAATGGCGGCTGCCATGGCCACTTCCAAAGGGGTATCCACTGGTCGAACTCCCACTCCGTCTAGAGTGCCTCGACGATTTCCCTTTAGTTAAGGAGTGAGCGGAGCCTGCCTCAGGAAGCTGGTTGACCTGTGCTGTGGGAGTCACCTCCATGGGTTCTTCCTGTAGACCACTTTCCTGCTCCAACGCAGTTTCCGGTGCTTGACTCAGAGGAGATGGTTGATGGCTGAAACGTACAGTTGATCCATCATCACCTTGAGCTTTAGTGGGCTTGCCCTTTGATGTCGAAATCTCGACCACATAATCCTTAAGATAACCAGGTGCTTGCCTGGTTCTTCTAGTGCTGCTGGTGGTTGAGGATGAAGCCTTTGTTGCTTTAGGCTTAGCTCCTGGATATTTCCTTTGTTCCAAGACCTTTCCCTCAGCTGCCCTCTCCTCCTCTCTTCCCTCCAGTGGAGACAATTCTTCCCTCTCCTCCTCCATTTCACCTGTCTTTGGTTCAGTCATCATCCGTCTCGAAGGACCATTGAAAGATTAGTGGAATCTATGTGGGTAGCTGGACAGGTAGGATGACTGACAGTGAAGGTGAACAGGTGGTCACGTGTCAGGTGACAGAAGAATGGATGAGACTGAGGCAGGAATTCCTTTAACCATAAAGTGGTATATTTACTGAGTAGTCTGTGCTGCATAACAAAGGAAACAAAATAACACGTATCCAATCAAATTCATAATCACAAAGATCAAATCATAACAATCATTCATTATTAACATAATTAGGGAATTCATGAATCCAGTTAATTAAGAAGTCAATAGTAATCACCTGTGAGTCATTTAGGCTCTTAACTATTTCACATAAATCATGAAATAAATACAAACAGTGAATGGTCATTCAATCTATAATCTCCTTTAGTTTGATATCAAAGTCGATCAGTTAGCAAACAATGACATTTCTCATTTCATCCTTTCAATTGGTCTTCATGTGTACATGGAATTAATTTAATTACATATTAAACATATCGATTGCATAATTGGCCTATGAGGATCCGTATGATCATTTACAATTCACATTACACAATATGTTTGAAGCGTGCACTCCTAGCCGCGCTCCGCGATAACAACTATAAACAATAACTGATAGCCCACTCTCCCGCTCGCAACAGATAGTTCAGATGAAAGGTAACAGAGTCGGTGGACTTACGTGGATTCATGGACGCACAGAACTTCTGGAGCAGACGGAGTTAAGGAAGAGAAAGCAGCGAGATCAGGCGATGCCGTTTTCCTCCTTTTATGTGGATGAGATCTGTCGGTCATTGCCACCTGACCTAATTAAAGCGCTCTGGCCCAGCTGAGTAAGTGGCCATGAATTAAAGGATTATTCCACCAACTCCATGGGCCTTTTCTACAGACATACTCCAAGAGACTTGCAGCTGTAATTGCTGCAAAAGGTGGCTCTACAAAGTATTGACTTTGAGGGGGTGAATAGTTATGCACGCTCAAGTTTTCAGTTTTTTTGTCTTATTTCTTGTTTGTTTCACAATAAAAAATATTTTGCATCTTCACAGTGGTAGGCATGTTGTGTAAATCAAATGATACAACCCCCCCAAAAAATCTATTTTAATTCCAGGTTGTAAGGCTACAAAATAGGAAAAATGCCAAGGGGGGTGAATACTTTCGCATGCCACTGTACCAACACCTCCCCCATAAGCATTCCTGTCTCTTCTATAGATGTTATATCCTTGTATTGCTACTGCTGTATCATCAAAGGAATTATCTAAGTAGTCTCAGAAATGGCTAATATATGAATGTTATCTGATGTTAGCAAGTTATTGATTTCATTAACCTTATTTCTAAGGTTAACATATATTAATATGGGCTACTCACATGCTGAGATTCTATCAGAGAGGAGAGAGGCTGAGCTGGAACAGAGCAGCTCACATTCCAGCTACTGTAACACTAGGGAAGGAGAAGGGCTAGAGCACTGGCCCCCGCCTTTCTTTCCTCCTCTCTCTCTCTCTCTCTCTCTCTCTCTCTCTCTCTCTCTCTCCCCTTTGTTTTTTTTGCTCCCCTCTCAGTAACTCCACAGTTAAATTCAGATGCTGGTGGCAGGCTACAATTAAGTGTATCTGTAAAGAGCTCTGGAGTCTTGACTCTTTTGTGTTTTCACTGAAGACACTCACAGCGGTACACAAGACATCCATCATCCTTCTGAGACACGCTGGCACAGGTTGTTTGTTTTCTTTTGGTTTTGAAGAGGAGGGGGTGTAGCAGCGTTCACACGGGGACTGAAGAGACCCCCGCCAGTACAACGCTGTCCCGCGCCGACACAGGGGGGGTAAGTTACCTTCTGATCTTTTTTAGGGGACAAAGACCACCCTCCTCCCCCCATTATGCGTCTTTACTCAGGCAATGCTGAGTGTAAGTGCTTTGACCTAAATGAGCATGATATGCTGATAAGCTATATGGTGTTGTCCTCTACTTATCAGAGCCTGTATGTTGTTGTCCTCTACTTATCAGAGCCTGTATGTTGTTGTTGTCTACTTATCAGAGCCTGTATGTTGTTGTCCTCTACTTATCAGAGCCTGTATGGTGTTGTCCTCTACTTATCAGAGCCTGTATGTTGTTGTCCTCTACTTAGCAGAGCCTGTATGTTGTTGTCCTCTACTTAGCAGAGCCTGTACGTTGTTGTCCTCTACTTATCAGAGCCTGTATGGTATTGTCCTCTACTTAGCAGAGCCTGTACGTTGTTGTCCTCTACTTAGCAGAGCCTGTATGGTGTTGTCCTCTACTTAGCAGAGCCTGTATGGTGTTGTCCTCTACTTAGCAGAGCCTGTACGTTGTTGTCCTCTACTTAGCAGAGCCTGTACGTTGTTGTCCTCTACTTAGCAGAGGCTATATGGTGTTGTCCTCTACTTAGCAGAGCCTGTATGGTGTTGTCTACTACTTAGCAGAGGCTATATGGTGTTGTCCTCTACTTAGCAAAGGCTATATGGTGTTGTCCTCTACTTAGCAGAGCCTGTATGGTGTTGTCTACTACTTAGCAGAGGCTATATGGTGTTGTCCTCTACTTAGCAAAGGCTATATGGTGTTGTCCTCTACTTAGCAAAGGCTATATAGTGTTGTCCTCTACTTAGCAGAGCCTGTATGGTGTTGTCTACTACTTAGCAGAGGCTATATGGTGTTGTCTTCTACTTAGCAGAGCCTGTATGGTGTTGTCTACTTTGCAGAGGCTTTATGGTGTTGTCCTCTACTTATCAGAGGCTATAAGGTGTTGTCCTCTACTTAGCAGAGGCTATATGGTGTTGTCTTCTACTTAGCAGAGCCTGTATGGTGTTGTCCTCTACTTATCAGAGGCTATATGGTGTTGTCTTCTACTTATCAGAGGCTATATGGTGTTGTCCTCTACTTAGCAGAGGCTATATGGTGTTGTCTTCTACTTAGCAGAGCCTGTATGGTGTTGTCTACTACTTAGCAGAGGCTATATGGTGCTGTCTTCTACTTAGCAGAGCCTGTATGGTGTTGTCTTCTACTTAGCAGAGGCTATATGGTGTTGTCTTCTACTTATCAGAGCCTGTATGGTGTTGTCTTCTACTTATCAGAGCCTGTATGGTGTTGTCTTCTACTTATCAGAGCCTGTATGGTGTTGTCTACTTATCAGAGCCTGTATGGTGTTGTCTTCTACTTATCAGAGCCTGTATGGTGTTGTCTTCTACTTATCAGAGCCTGTATGGTGTTGTCTACTTATCAGAGCCTGTATGGTGTTGTCTTCTACTTATCAGAGCCTGTATGGTGTTGTCTACTTATCAGAGCCTGTATGGTGTTGTCTTCTACTTATCAGAGCCTGTATGGTGTTGTCTACTTATCAGAGCCTGTATGGTGTTGTCTACTTATCAGAGCCTGTATGGTGTTGTCTACTTATCAGAGCCTGTATGGTGTTGTCTTCTACTCATCAGAGCCTGTATGGTGTTGTCTACTTAGCAGAGCCTGTATGGTGTTGTCTACTTATCAGAGCCTGTATGGTGTTGTCTTCTACTTATCAGAGCCTGTATGGTGTTGTCTTCTACTTATCAGAGCCTGTATGGTGTTGTCTTCTACTTATCAGAGCCTGTATGGTGTTGTCTACTTATCAGAAGCTATATGGCATTGTTCTAAAAGTGAGAACATGTTTACTGATGGGGTTAACAACTATTAGGCAGGATAATGTCTTACTTCCCACAGTGTTGCTTGTCTCTTATGTCTTTCCCTTCCCACAGTGTTGCTTGTCTCATGTCTTTCCCTTCCCACAGTGTTGCTTGTCTCCTATGTCTTTCCCCTCCCACAGTGTTGCTTGTCTCCTATGTCTTTCCCTTCCCACAGTGTTGCTTGTCTCATGTCTTTCCCTTCCCACAGTGTTGCTTGTCTCATGTCTTTCCCTTCCCACAGTGTTGCTTGTCTCCTATGTCTTTCCCTTCCCACAGTGTTGCTTGTCTCCTATGTCTTTCCCTTCCCACAGTGTTGCTTGTCTCATGTCTTTCCCTTCCCACAGTGTTGCTTGTCTCATGTCTTTCCCTTCCCACAGTGTTGCTTGTATCATGTCTTTCCCTTCCCACAGTGTTGCTTGTCTCATGTCTTTCCCTTCCCACAGTGTTGCTTGTCTCCTATGTCTTTCCCTTCCCACAGTGTTGCTTGTCTCATGTCTTTCCCTTCCCACAGTGTTGCTTGTCTCTTATGTCTTTCCCTTCCCACAGTGTTGCTTGTCTCCTATGTCTTTCCCTTCCCACAGTGTTGCTTGTCTCATGTCTTTCCCTTCCCACAGTGTTGCTTGTCTGCTATGTCTTTCCCTTCCCACAGTGTTGCTTGTCTCTTATGTCTTTCCCTTCCCACAGTGTTGCTTGTCTCATGTCTTTCCCTTCCCACAGTGTTGCTTGTCTCATGTCTTTCCCTTCCCACAGTGTTGCTTGTCTCATGTCTTTCCCTTCCCACAGTGTTGCTTGTCTCCTATGTCTTACTTCCCACAGTGTTGCTTGTCTCCTATGTCTTACTTCCCACAGTGTTGCTTGTCTCTTATGTCTTTCCCTTCCCACCGTGTTGCTTGTCTCATGTCTTACTTCCCACAGTGTTGCTTGTCTCATGTCTTTCCCTTCCCACAGTGTTGCTTGTCTCTTATGTCTTTCCCTTCCCACAGTGTTGCTTGTCTCCTATGTCTTACTTCCCACAGTGTTGCTTGTCTCCTATGTCTTACTTCCCACAGTGTTGCTTGTCTCCTATGTCTTTCCCTTACCACAGTGTTGCTTGTCTCCTATGTCTTACTTCCCACAGTGTTGCTTGTCTCCTATGTCTTACTTCCCACAGTGTTGCTTGTCTCCTATGTCTTTCCCTTACCACAGTGTTGCATGTCTCCTATGTCTTTCCCTTCCCACAGTGTTGCTTGTCTCCTATGTCTTTCCCTTCCCACAGTGTTGCTTGTCTCTTATGTCTTTCCCTTCCCACAGTGTTGCTTGTCTCATGTCTTTCCCTTCCCACAGTGTTGCTTGTCTCCTATGTCTTACTTCCCACAGTGTTGCTTGTCTCCTATGTCTTACTTCCCACAGTGTTGCTTGTCTCATGTCTTTCCCTTGCCACAGTGTTGCTTGTCTCATGTCTTTCCCTTCCCACAGTGTTGCTTGTCTCATGTCTTTCCCTTCCCACAGTGTTGCTTGTCTCCTATGTCTTACTTCCCACAGTGTTGCTTGTCTCCTATGTCTTTTTTTTTTTTTTTTTTTTTTTTTTTTTTACCTTTATTTAACTAGGCAAGTCAGTTAAGAACAAATTCTTATTTTCAATGACGGCCTAGGAACAGTGGGTTAACTGCCTGTTCAGGGGCAGAACGACAGATTTGTACCTTGTCAGCTCGGGGATTTGAACTTGCAACCTTCCGGTTACTAGTCCAACGCTCTAACCACTAGGCTACGCTGCCGCCCCCGCTGCCTTCCCACAGTGTTGCTTGTCTCTTATGTCTTTCCCTTCCCACAGTGTTGCTTGTCTCCTATGTCTTTCCCTTCCCACAGTGTTGCTTGTCTCCTTTTACTATTTTGGATGTGTTATGGTGGGTTTCCCAGCTGAGAGGGGTGGAGGGGGGTTTCATTGAGGTTATGCTGTTTTTACAGTAGACGTTTAGCTATAGTCTGAACAGTCTTTTGAAGGAAAGGGTCTGGTGTGAGGGAAGTTGAGAGTTGAGTGCTGGTTAGATTAGCTAGTCGGGGAGATGATCAGGTTGCTTGTGGAGTGTGTAGGGCTGTAAGCTGGATCTGGGGTCTGAGGGAGGGTGAGTAGGCTGCACCACTGAAGGAGCAGAACACCCAGGGCATTGATGAAGGATTAGGGCCTGACATTCCACTGTGAGGGAACATGGGAGGAAACACAGCCATGAGCGTGGTTGGGGTGGTGTGTGTGTGTGTGTGTGTGTGTGTGTGTGTGTGTGTGTGTGTGTGTGTGTGTGTGTGTGTGTGTGTGTGTGTGTGTGTGTGTGTGTGTGTGTGTGTGTGTGTGTGTGTGTGTTTAAAGGCAATGCTACCAAATACTAATTGAGTGTATGTAAACTTCTGATCCACTGGGAATGTGATGAAAGAAATAAAAGCTGAAATAAATAATTCTCTCTACTATTATTCTGACATTTCACATTCTTAAAATAAAGTGGTCATTCTAACTGACCTAAGACAGGGATATTTTACTACGGTTAAATGTCAGGAATTGTGTAAAAAATGAGTTTAAATGTATTTGGCTAAGGTGTATGTAAACCTCCGACTTCAACTGTATGTGTGTGTGTGTGTGTGTGTGTGTGTGTGTGTGTGTGTGTGTGTGTGTGTGTGTGTGTGTGTGTGTGTGTGTGTGTGTGTGTGTGTGTGTGTGTGTGTGTGTGTAGCTGTACTTTTGACAGCTTCACTTGGCAGACTGTAACGTTGGAACAAAGTGAAACAAACCTTTCCTGTTGTGTTTCTCCTACAAACATGACCGTGATGTTCTGGAAAATGAGTGTGTTTGTGTGGGTGGGTGGGTGTGTGGGTACTTCTGTTTGATAAGCTGAGTAAGGGTTTTGTTGAGAAAAGTGTTTCCATTGTTTCACTGTGACAGTCTCTTTTAGTAATATTAATAGCTAGTAAGATTAATTTAGTTTCCATGCCCTGATTATGTAGTCACAATATGGCCATAATTGTTGGAAACTTAACCAGCACAATCTCACAGTCTGTTGTAACCTACAGTCTCATATCTGTCTCACAGTCACACTGCGTCAAATCAGATCCATCTCAAGTTGTGTTGTAACCTACAGTCTCATACCTGTCTCCCAGTTGTAACCTACAGTCTTATACCTGTCTCCCAGTTGTAACCTACAGTCTTATACCTGTCTCCCAGTTGTAACCTACAGTCTTATACCTGTCTCCCAGTTGTAACCTACAGTCTCATACCTGTCTCCCAGTTGTAACCTACAGTCTCATACCTGCCTCCCAGTTGTAACCTACAGTCTCATACCTGTCTCCCAGTTGTAACCTAGTCTCATACCTGTCTCCCAGTTGTAACCTACAGTCTCATACCTGTCTCCCAGTTGTAACCTAGTCTCATACCTGTCTCCCAGTTGTAACCTACAGTCTCATACCTGTCTCCCAGTTGTAACCTAGTCTCATACCTGTCTCACAGTTGTAACCTACAGTCTCATACCTGCCTCCCAGTTGTAACCTAGTCTCATACCTGTCTCCCAGTTGTAACCTACAGTCTCATACCTGCCTCCCAGTTGTAACCTACAGTCTCATACCTGTCTCCCAGTTGTAACCTAGTCTCATACCTGTCTCCCAGTTGTAACCTACAGTCTCATACCTGTCTCCCAGTTGTAACCTAGTCTCATACCTGTCTCCCAGTTGTAACCTACAGTCTCATACCTGTCTCCCAGTTGTAACCTAGTCTCATACCTGTCTCACAGTTGTAACCTACAGTCTCATACCTGCCTCCCAGTTGTAACCTAGTCTCATACCTGTCTCCCAGTTGTAACCTACAGTCTCATACCTGCCTCCCAGTTGTAACCTACAGTCTCATACCTGTCTCACAGTTGTAACCTACAGTCTCATACCTGTCTCCCAGTTGTAACCTACAGTCTCATACCTGCCTCCCAGTTGTAACCTACAGTCTCATACCTGCCTCCCAGTTGTAACCTACAGTCTCATACCTGTCTCCCAGTTGTAACCTACAGTCTCATACCTGTCTCACAGTTGTAACCTACAGTCTCATACCTGTCTCCAAGTTGTAACCTACAGTCTCATACCTGCCTCCCAGTTGTAACCTACAGTCTCATACCTGTCTCCCAGTTGTAACCTACAGTCTCATACCTGTCTCACAGTTGTAACCTACAGTCTCATACCTGTCTCCCAGTTGTAACCTACAGTCTCATACCTGTCTCCCAGTTGTAACCTACAGACTCATACCTGCCTCCCAGTTGTAACCTACAGTCTCATCATACCTGTCTCCCAGTTGTAACCTACAGTCTCATACCTGTCTCCCAGTTGTAACCTACAGTCTCATACCTGTCTCCCAGTTGTAACCTACAGTCTCATACCTGTCTCCCAGTTGTAACCTACAGTCTCATACCTGTCTCACAGTTGTAACCTACAGTCTCATACCTGTCTCCCAGTTGTAGCTTACAGTCTCATACCTGTCTCCCAGTTGTAACCTACAGTCTCATACCTGTCTCCCAGTTTTAACCTACAGTCTCATACCTGTCTCCCAGTTGTAACCTACAGTCTCATACCTGCCTCCCAGTTGTAGCTTACAGTCTCATACCTGCCTCCCAGTTGTAGCCTACAGTCTCATACCTGCCTCCCAGTTGTAGCCTACAGTCTCATACCTGTCTCCCAGTTGTAACCTACAGTCTCATACCTGTCTCCCAGTTGTAACCTACAGTCTCATACCTGTCTCACAGTTGTAACCTACAGTCTCATACCTGCCTCCCATACACTCTCATAGTCTCACAAAATGAGATAAACACAGGTAACAAGTGGTTTGTCCTTCATAAAGACCTTGGTTGCCAATACTGTCAGACCTAGAGACCTACGCAGGGGAATGTGCAGGTGGTATTCCGGCCAGGCCTGGCATCCCAGTCACAGGATTCTTTCTTCTCAGTTGCATATGAGCCAGTTGGCTGCGAACAGTCATCTGTCTTGTTTACCCACCAAACAAGTCTAAGCCATTGTTTATAGTGCTGTGTGCATGTGGACATATCATACATTTTTGATCCCACATTTTTGGTGTCTTTGAGTGTGTTCTATGTACAGCAGGGAAGTCAGTCCTTTGGGTAAGAATGTGGGTACACAGACCGGTGAGCCACTGCAGCCCCTTAAAGAGTTCAGATGTTTTGTGGCCCCCACCCGCCATCAAAGTTGCCCATCCCTGATGTATAAATATTTATTTTATTATTCATCAAAAAATCTTCCTCTCTTCTGTTCCAGGGACCCTGGTCAAAGATGGCAGCCAGCTCCGGGGTCGAAGGCAGCCATGTTGGTGAAGGTGAACAGTATTGGCAGGAACCAGTCCGTGGTGCCCGCTAGCACCCAGCACCTCAACACACTCAGCCCTGGGAGCCCTGCCGTGTACCAGGTCCACTCAGACAGCCCCAGACCCATATCCAGCCCTGCAGGCAAGATGGCTTCCCCTGTGGACCACAAACAAGCCTTCCACCTGAAGAAGGGAGACAACGGTAACTTCGGCCTGGTGATGCCCTCCACTGGCAGCCAGGTCTACCAGACTCCACAGAGGTGTCAGGCTGGCACCCCCCAGCCCTCCTCGCCCCATTACGGTGCCACTCCGCCCATCTATGATGAACCACCCATGGAAACACCTATCTATGACGAGCCCCCGATGGAGGTGGAGGGGGCCGCCCTCCTGAACAGGTCTTCCACCCCAACCACCAGCCTGCAGAGGGTCCGCCAACCCCAGACCCACCCCCAGACCCAGCCTCAGCAGCAACCCAAGCTGCTTCAATACCCAGCCTCTCATCTGGCCTCCAAACACAAGAGGAATCCCTCCGCCACAGAGTACAGCCCCGCTGGACGGGAGTGCATCAAACACATGGTCAACGTGGACCCTGCCACCTGCAAGCAGAGCCCCATATCCCATCCTATCCAGACAGAGCAGGCCCCTGCTCCAGACACTGACCTGCCCCCCTCTCCATCCCCATGCCCAGTCGTGACCCAGCCCAGGCCTAAGGAGGTGAGCCTGGAGAAGAAGCAGTCGTGGCGTCTCCTGGAGACCAGCGTGAGGAAGAACATGGATGTCCGACACAGCCGGCAGAACAGTGTGGCCTCCCAGGAGTACCCAGCGCTGGCCGCCGTCACCTACCAGGACTCAGGCTACTCCACCGGGCCCTCGCCCAGCTTGAGGAGGAAGAACCGCCGGAGAGCCCTGGGAGGAGGGGCTGGGGGAACAGGGCAGGGCCGGCCAGGCTCAGTGGGCAGCAGTGGGGAGCTCAGTGCCCTGAATGAGAAGCTGATGGCAGAGATGCGGGTGGTGGTGAGTCGCTCTAACACCCTGCGTGGCAGCAAGGCCAGCCTGGACACTGAGATGTCTGACAGCTCTGTACCTCGGGCCCGTTCCCCCCTGGACTCCCCGAAGAAGTACAGGGGCCGCAGCGCCTCCCGAGAGGACATCAGCGCCAGTAACCGCTCTCTGTACCGGACCGGGAGCGGAAGTACCCATGGCGACGTGCCCCTCTCTCCCCTGGCGTCAGAGGGCATGGTGCGTCAGAAACGGACCTATGAGAAGGTGGACACTCTGGAGAAGAGCATCATCAGCCAGAACAGCCTGTCCTCCTCGGAGCCCCACATGTCCCTCTCACAGGTACCGTTCAGTACAGCCCGCCTCTCAACACTGTGTTCTCTATCCGGGTGGGAATGTTAGACTTGTCTTCGCTGTGTCTTAGCATTCAGACCTCTTTGTGTAGACCCAGTAGAAAACGGGCCTGTTCCTCTGGCGTGTGGTATATATAGTTATGTGTTGATATGTTGACATGTGTCGGGTGGCTGCTGAGTTCCAGCACACTGGTTGAATCATCGTTGTTTCCTCGTCATTTAAATGAAATTACGTTGAACCAACGTGGACTAGACGTTGAATTGACGTTTGTACGCAGTGCGAGGGCCGATCCAGCCTGCTGTTCTGCTGGGTATAGAACAGAGTGTTGACATATGAAAGGGCGGTCTGTGTGAGGAAAGCCCTGTACTCTCATATGACTGGGCGTGGGTTAATTAGCCTCGTTAGGTGTATTACTGCAGGTCAGCTGGAATGTCTACCATCCATGCCCTGGGAATTCTCTCTCCATCTCTCCATCTGTCTCTACCAAAAATAAAGCTGCTGCCTTTCTCCTTGCTATCTTTATAAGCAGTTCTAGGGAACAGCAATTGTTCTATTTTCCTCCCGTGTTGTGTTGGAGATGTGGCAGTGTGTAGGCGATGCTAAGGGAAGGCATTGTGAGGCAGCAATCATCTCTGTCTCTCCCTGTCTTCTTTTGTCTGGGATTCACCTCCCTCTCGCTTCAGCCTTCAGGAGAAAAATTGGACGCTGTCGACATCCTGTCGCCGTAGGAACAATGCAGAAGAAAGCTGCTTGTTCTCAGTTTCCTGTTGCCAGTCTGTTCCATTCCAGGAAAAGGGCTTTGCTTCGGAGTTCCTTGAATCATATTGGAGTTGTTTCTAATCACATTTTTTATCTCTCATTTCCTGTAAAGAAACAACAACGTCACTTTAATGCAGTGTGTGTATTGCCACCTGAGACAGCCCCAAGCCTCCTTCTCACCTTGTTTTAGAAATAGTGTATAGTGTGATTTGGGTTAGCCTAGTTGCTCATTGTGGCTGATTACTTATAAAGTTAAAGTTGTTTTTGTCAAAGGCTTTATCAACTCAAAGCGCATCCACCCCCACAACTAGGAGACCGGCTGCTCTGCAGGGACTCTGAACAACCTGCACATAAAAACTAAGAACACAGAGCAAGGACTCCACAGGCTACACGTTTGCGGTAGACAGGAAAAATAAACATGAAACACGCATGAGTTTTAATGGGGGCGAGCGCGCCACTCCCCCACGTGAGGTGTCGCTCAGCTTTCCAAATCCATAAGGTGGCTTAGTCACCTCCACCAAAAAAACACTGCATGCCTGGAGAAGATCTCCTGCAGAGAGAACGAGAAAACACTGCATGCCAGGAGAAGATCTCCTGCAGAGAGAACGAGAAAACACTGCATGCCTGGAGAAGATCTCCTGCAGAGAGAACGAGAAAACACTGCATGCCTGGAGAAGATCTCCTGCAGAGAGAACGAGAAAACACTGCATGCCTGGAGAAGATCTCCTGCAGAGAGAACGAGAAAACACTGCATGCCTGGAGAAGATCTCCTGCAGAGAGAACGAGAAAACACTGCATGCCTGGAGAAGATCTCCTGCAGAGAGAACGAGAAAACACTGCATGCCTGGAGAAGATCTCCTGCAGAGAGAACGAGAAAACACTGCATGCCTGGAGAAGATCTCCTGCAGAGAGAACGAGTGAGGAAAGCACTGAGGAAGAGAGAGGTTCCATTCCGCTCTCAGCATCCATCTGGCAGGTGAGTCAGTGATCGATGTGCAAGGATGTGCAAGGACTCTAAGTGCTTTGAGAGAACTGGATCATAGGTATCAGTGGGCGTGTCCGAATGCCCATAAATAGTAGCCATTTGGGAATTGCTTAAAAAAAAGTTACATTTTTAAATGCCAGGATGTGGTACTCATTTCACCTGTTCATGCTATTGAGGAAGATAAGCATCTTTCCAGACTTCCGTGTGTTTAACAACAGCTGATAATCAGCTGAGGGGACACGCTGTACCAACATGAACGAATAGCGGGAATCAACGCAATTGTGCATTAGGTGATGCGTTCTCAGTAGGATGAGCCTAGTATGTGGATATATTAGTTGCTTACTGCATTAGTTTTTACTAAACAGTACATTCTAAATAGTATGTAGTACAATTAGTATACAGTATGTCATTTTTACTAAACACTACTTTCTAAATAGTATGTAGTTCGATTAGTATACAGTATGTACTTTTTACTAAACAGTACGTTCTAAATAGTATGTAGTACAATTACTGTATGTGTAAGTATGTGCAAATACAGTATGTGTAAGTAAGTAGTAGGCATGCCAGATTTCAGACAGGCCACTATGTC
The DNA here is from genome assembly GCF_029448725.1 of Salvelinus fontinalis. Classification (NCBI taxonomy): domain Eukaryota; kingdom Metazoa; phylum Chordata; class Actinopteri; order Salmoniformes; family Salmonidae; genus Salvelinus; species Salvelinus fontinalis. The sequence goes on along the minus strand of NC_074672.1, from coordinate 40,301,922 downwards.
AGTGAATCAGAGAGATGAAGAATGAGGTGGTAAACAGTATGGAGACAGGAACACTGAACACAGTACTGAACACAACAGCATCTAGATCACCCTGCAGAAAGAAGTGGTGACTACAGGGCCCTACCTGCCTACCTGCCTGCATCCTCTTGACTACTGTAGATAGGAGGACCTCCACTGGAGTGGGAGTGTGTGTGTGTGTGTGTGTGTGTGTGTGTGTGTGTGTGTGTGTGTGTGTGTGTGTGTGTGTGTGTGTGTGTGTGTGTGTGTGTGTGTGTGTGTGTGTGTGTGTGTGTGTGTGTGTGTGTTTATATTGAGAGATTGTACCATGCAGTTCAGTGAACTGTATGCCAGATCAAATGAAATAGAGGACGAGTGACAGCGAGTGGGAAAGAAAACACAGATTTGATCCTGGCTGCAGTGTGTCATGTGTTGAGCTGGGCTTGGGCACTTACTAGGGAGAAGGTCCCGTTAACTGCCTCTGTTTGTCAGCTCATTGATGCTGCGTATGTGAGACTTTTTCCCACACTAGCGCTTAGCGGAGGTCACCCTAGATCCATCCACTATCAAAGCTGGGCCCCTTTACTCAACCGGAGAATTCTCTAACCTCTGCTCTGAAACATACACTGGACTGGACTTTTCCATAAAACACACCCTCACTTTTTATACTGTCTGGACGAACTTAATAGAAGTGTTGGTCTCATTCCAGGACTATTTCCATTGTGTAAAGGGAAAAGGGATCTCTGTTTTTGGCAGTAGAAATAAGAACAATCCCTTTTCATTTTTTGGGAGGGGTGGGGTTTCAGACAATGGAGATTTGGGAGTGAGGATTGGGGAGAGGGGCTCCAGGCAGTCCTACTCCCCACCTATATGTCTCCTGGGTGGGAGGAACAGAGTAGTCCCAGTCCAGTCAGGAACAGTGTAGTCCCAGTCCAGTCAGGAACAGAGTAGTCCCAGTCTAGTCAGGAACAGTGTAGTCCCAGTCCAGTCAGGAACAGAGTAGTCCCAGTCCAGTCAGGAACAGAGTAGTCCCAGTATAGTCAGGAACAGAGTAGTCCCAGTCTAGTCAGGAACAGAGTAGTCCCAGTCCAGTCAGGAACAGTGTAGTCCCAGTCCAGTCAGGAACAGAGTAGTCCCAGTCCAGTCAGGAACAGAGTAGTCCCAGTCCAGTCAGGAACAGAGTAGTCCCAGTCCAGTCAGGAACAGAGTAGTCCCAGTCCAGTCAGGAACAGAGTAGTCCCAGTCCAGTCAGGAACAGAGTAGTCCCAGTATAGTCAGGAACAGAGTAGTCCCAGTCCAGTCAGGAACAGAGTAGTCCCAGTATAGTCAGGAACAGAGTAGTCCCAGTCTAGTCAGGAACAGAGTAGTCCCAGTCCAGTCAGGAACAGAGTAGTCCCAGTCTAGTCAGGAACAGAGTAGTCCCAGTCCAGTCAGGAACAGAGTAGTCCCAGTCCAGTCAGGAACAGAGTAGTCCCAGTCCAGTCAGGAACAGAGTAGTCCCAGTCCAGTCAGGAACAGAGTAGTCCCAGTCCAGTCAGGAACAGAGTAGTCCCAGTCCAGTCAGGAACAGAGTAGTCCCAGTCCAGTCAGGAACAGAGTAGTCCCAGTCCAGTCAGGAACAGAGTAGTCCCAGTCCAGTCAGGAACAGAGTAGTCCCAGTCCAGTCAGGAACAGAGTAGTCCCAGTCCAGTCAGGAACAGAGTAGTCCCAGTCCAGTCAGTAACAGAGTAGTCCCAGTCCAGTCAGGAACAGAGTAGTCCCAGTCCAGTCAGGAACAGAGTAGTCCCAGTCCAGTCAGGAACAGAGTAGTCCCAGTATAGTCAGGAACAGAGTAGTCCCAGTCCAGTCAGGAACAGAGTAGTCCCAGTATAGTCAGGAACAGAGTAGTCCCAGTCCAGTCAGGAACAGAGTAGTCCCAGTCCAGTCAGGAACAGAGTAGTCCCAGTCCAGTCAGGAACAGAGTAGTCCCAGTATAGTCAGGAACAGAGTAGTCCCAGTCCAGTCAGGAACAGAGTAGTCCCAGTATGGTCAGGAACAGAGTAGTCCCAGTCCAGTCAGGAACAGAGTAGTCCCAGTCCAGTCAGGAACAGAGTAGTCCCAGTCCAGTCAGGAACAGAGTAGTCCCAGTCCAGTCAGGAACAGTGTAGTCCCAGTATAGTCAGGAACAGAGTAGTCCCACTCCAGTCAGGAACAGAGTAGTCCCAGTCCAGTCAGGAACAGAGTAGTCCCAGTATAGTCAGGAACAGAGTAGTCCCAGTCCAGCCCTGCAACTATTACAAAGGCACCAGAGTGTTACATATAAAACACTGTACTCTCTGGATCACTGGGTATAATGGGTTGGAATGGGATCCCTTACATTCTGAATGTACAGTACTTCTAAATTGTAGACTCTCCTTGGGGACCTTTACTGGGTTTGAGTGTACTTAGTGTGTAGTAAATGTCCTATCAGAGGTTGAGTTACTGACTGTTATTGACAGCAAAAGCCATCTTGAATGGCCTCAAATCCTCAGAGCTGATATCAATTTTGTCTTGTGGATGTATGCGTGGTCTGTGGTGTGCATTTATCATGTACTCAAATGTGCTCCTATATGAAACGCCTACCTTGTACAGATGAATACTCCAGTCACATGTTGAAATACATTGGGGCAGAGTCGTTTCACTGTTCATTGTCAGATCTGTAGGAGAGTACACTTGGCAGAAGCTGCCTATGCTCTGCAAGGAGACTGGGGCTGAGGCTGTGTGTGGGTTGAAATGGCCTGACTAAAATGTGGTTCCGGCCCACAGAAGCCATATCATTCACTGCAGTATATGAACAGCCATGGAAATGACTCTCCCAAAGGCCTTCAGCAAAAATGCCTGTCTGAAATTGAAAAATGAAGGGGGTCCTAAATAACCAGACATCAGCAATTAGCAGGGTCTGTAATAGTGCTTCTTTTATCAAACCGTAATATAAAAACTAACACAATTAATGCACCTCCCCAAATGTGCCTGAGGTGGAGTATCTTGCCATGTTATCTGCAACCCAGCCTGTGAGAGAGCCCAGTCACACACACAGGACACTGCTAAACCCAATCACAGACTATCACACCACACACACTGACCAGGAAGAGATGGCACTGACAGCCTTCTTGAACACACACACAGAGACAGAGACAGAGACAGAGACAGAGACAGAGACAGAGAGAGAGAGAGAGAGAGAGAGAGAGAGAGAGAGAGAGAGAGAGAGAGAGAGAGAGAGAGAGAGAGAGAGAGAGAGAGAGAGAGAGAGAGAGAGAGATTTACAAAAACATTGATTTATAGTTAAATAAACTTGGATTTTTCGTCAAGGACATATACAGGATACTACCCTCTACAACATAACCTTCACTATGTCACCAGGACATATACAGGATACTACCCTCCACACCACTATGTCACCAGGACATATACAGGATACTACTCTCCACAACACTATGTCACCAGGACATATACAGGATACTACTCTCCACAACACTATGTCACCAGGACATATACAGGATACTACTCTCCACAACACTATGTCACCAGGACATATACAGGATACTACCCTCCACAACACTATGTCACCAGGACATATACAGGATACTACCCTCCACAACACTATGTCACCAGGATATATACAGGATACTACCCTCCACAACACTATGTCACCAGGACATATACAGGATACTACCCTCCACAACACTATGTCACCAGGACATATACAGGATACTACCCTCCACAACATAACCTTCACTATGTCACCAGGACATATACAGGATACTACCCTCCACAACACTATGTCACCAGGACATATACAGGATACTACCCTCCACACCACTATGTCACCAGGACATATACAGGATACTACCCTCCACAACACTGTCACCAGGACATATACAGGATACTACCCTCCACAACATAACCTTCACTATGTCACCAGGACATATACAGGATACTACCCTCCACAACACTATGTCACCAGGACATATACAGGATACTACCCTCCACAACACTATGTCACCAGGACATATACAGGATACTACCCTCCACAACACTATGTCACCAGGACACATACAGGATACTACCCTCCACAACACTATGTCACCAGGACATATACAGGATACTACCCTCCACAACACTGTCACCAGGACATATACAGGATACTACCCTCCACAACACTATGTCACCAGGACATATACAGGATACTACCCTCCACAACACTATGTCACCAGGACATATACAGGATACTACCCTCCACAATACTATGTCACCAGGACATATACAGGATACTACCCTCCACAACACTATGTCACCAGGACATATACAGGATACTACCCTCCACAACATAACCTTCACTATGTCACCAGGACATATACAGGATACTACCCTCCACAACATAACCTTCACTATGTCACCAGGACATATACAGGATACTACCCTCCACAACACTATGTCACCAGGACATATACAGGATACTACCCTCCACAACACTATGTCACCAGGACATATACAGGATACTACCCTCCACAACACTATGTCACCAGGACATATACAGGATACTACCCTCCACAACATAACCTTCACTATGTCACCAGGACATATACAGGATACTACCCTCCACAACACTATGTCACCAGGACATATACAGGATACTACCCTCCACAACACTATGTCACCAGGACATATACAGGATACTACCCTCCACAACACTATGTCACCAGGACATATACAGGATACTACCCTCCACAACATAACCTTCACTATGTCACCAGGACATATACAGGATACTACTCTCCACAACACTATGTCACCAGGACATATACAGGATACTACTCTCCACAACACTATGTCACCAGGACATATACAGGATACTACTCTCCACAACACTATGTCACCAGGACATATACAGGATACTACCCTCCACAACACTATGTCACCAGGACATATACAGGATACTACCCTCCACAACATAACCTTCACTATGTCACCAGGACATATACAGGATACTACCCTCCACAACACTATGTCACCAGGATATATACAGGATACTACCCTCCACAACACTATGTCACCAGGACATATACAGGATACTACCCTCCACAACACTATGTCACCAGGACATATACAGGATACTACCCTCCACAACATAACCTTCACTATGTCACCAGGACATATACAGGATACTACCCTCCACAACACTATGTCACCAGGACATATACAGGATACTACCCTCCACACCACTATGTCACCAGGACATATACAGGATACTACCCTCCACAACACTGTCACCAGGACATATACAGGATACTACCCTCCACAACATAACCTTCACTATGTCACCAGGACATATACAGGATACTACCCTCCACAACACTATGTCACCAGGACATATACAGGATACTACCCTCCACAACACTATGTCACCAGGACATATACAGGATACTACCCTCCACAACACTATGTCACCAGGACATATACAGGATACTACCCTCCACAACACTATGTCACCAGGACATATACAGGATACTACCCTCCACAACACTGTCACCAGGACATATACAGGATACTACCCTCCACAACACTATGTCACCAGGACATATACAGGATACTACCCTCCACAACACTATGTCACCAGGACATATACAGGATACTACCCTCCACAATACTATGTCACCAGGACATATACAGGATACTACCCTCCACAACACTATGTCACCAGGACATATACAGGATACTACCCTCCACAACATAACCTTCACTATGTCACCAGGACATATACAGGATACTACCCTCCACAACATAACCTTCACTATGTCACCAGGACATATACAGGATACTACCCTCCACAACACTATGTCACCAGGACATATACAGGATACTACCCTCCACAACACTATGTCACCAGGACATATACAGGATACTACCCTCCACAACACTATGTCACCAGGACATATACAGGATACTACCCTCCACAACATAACCTTCACTATGTCACCAGGACATATACAGGATACTACCCTCCACAACACTATGTCACCAGGACATATACAGGATACTACCCTCCACAACACTATGTCACCAGGACATATACAGGATACTACCCTCCACAACACTATGTCACCAGGACATATACAGGATACTACCCTCCACAACATAACCTTCACTATGTCACCAGGACATATACAGGATGCTACCCTCCACAACACTATGTCACCAGGACATATACAGGATACTACCCTCCACAACACTATGTCACCAGGACATATACAGGATACTACCCTCCACAACACTATGTCACCAGGACATATACAGGATACTACTCTCCACAACACTATGTCACCAGGACATATACAGGATACTACCCTCCACAACATAACCTTCACTATGTCACCAGGACATATACAGGATACTACCCTCCACACCACTATGTCACCAGGACATATACAGGATACTACCCTCCACAACACTATGTCACCAGGACATATACAGGATACTACCCTCCACAACACTATGTCACCAGGACATATACAGGATACTACCCTCCACAACACTATGTCACCAGGACATATACAGGATACTACCCTCCACAACACTATGTCACCAGGACATATACAGGATACTACCCTCCACAACACTATGTCACCAGGACATATACAGGATACTACCCTCCACAATACTGTCACCAGGACATATACAGGATACTACCCTCCACAACACTATGTCACCAGGACATATACAGGATACTACCCTCCACAACACTATGTCACCAGGACATATACAGGATACTACTCTCCACAACACTATGTCACCAGGACATATACAGGATACTACCCTCCACAACACTATGTCACCAGGACATATACAGGATACTACCCTCCACAACACTATGTCACCAGGACATATACAGGATACTACCCTCCACAACATAACCTTCACTTCAAATCAAAACTCCAAACCTACAACCTGATTTCGGACAAAATGACCTGGAAGGATTCCTACCACCAAAGATGGTTCTTTCCAAGCTATACAGCAACTGCTCTGGCAAACAAACAACAGTAACCTGAAAACACCATCCAACCTGGAACTGAGTGAGTAGTTCAGATTCAGGAAACGTTAATGTCGTGAAAGAGGTCATTCATCTTGCAGCAGTCATAAAACATAGAACATGCAACTTCAATTAGCACTGAGGTGTGACGTGAGAGGTGTCAAAGCCCTTGAGCCCAACAATGGCAGGAGAGTTTCACAGCCCACCCCAACCAAATGCAGAGGCCTTTGAAGCCCCCTCCCGCTGTTCAGAGGTCATTACAGTACACTACCCTCTGGATGTAAAACATTAGAAGGCACAAAAAGAGTACAATAAAGCTCCTTATGGAAAATCAAGAGACACTTTTTGCTGACTATTATGAAAATGGGAACATAAACAACTTAATCTTCCACACAGACCATCCCCTGGCACAGTGCTATATTAACACAGACCATCCCCTGGCACAGTGCTATATTAACCAGACCATCCCCTGGCACAGTGCTATATTAACACAGACCATCCCCTGGCACAGTGCTATATTAACACAGACCATCCCCTGGCACAGTGCTATATTAACACAGACCATCCCCTGGCACAGTGCTATATTAACACAGACCATCCCCTGGCAGAGTGCTATATTAACACAGACCATCCCCTGGCACAGTGCTATATTAACACAGACCATCCCCTGGCACAGTGCTATATTAACACAGACCATCCCCTGGCACAGTGCTATATTAACCAGACCATCCCCTGGCACAGTGCTATATTAACCAGACCATCCCCTGGCACAGTGCTATATTAACACAGACCATCCCCTGGCACAGTGCTATATTAACACAGACCATCCCCTGGCACAGTGCTATATTAACACAGACCATCCCCTGGCACAGTGCTATATTAACACAGACCATCCCCTGGCACAGTGCTATATTAACCAGACCATCCCCTGGCACAGTACTATATTAACACAGACCATCCCCTGGCACAGTGCTATATTAACCAGACCATCCCCTGGCACAGTGCTATATTAACACAGACCATCCCCTGGCACAGTGCTATATTAACCAGACCATCCCCTGGCAGAGTGCTATATTAACACAGACCATCCCCTGGCAGAGTGCTATATTAACCAGACCATCCCCTGGCAGAGTGCTATATTAACCAGACCATCCCCTGGCACAGTGCTATATTAACCAGACCATCCCCTGGCACAGTGCTATATTAACCAGACCATCCCCTGGCAGAGTGCTATATTAACCAGACCATCCCCTGGCAGAGTGCTATATTAACCAGACCATCCCCTGGCAGAGTGCTATATTAACCAGACCATCCCCTGGCATGGCACAGTGCTATATTAACCAGACCATCCCCTGGCACAGTGCTATATTAACCAGACCATCCCCTGGCACAGTGCTATATTAACACAGACCATCCCCTGGCACAGTGCTATATTAACCAGACCATCCCCTGGCACAGTGCTATATTAACCAGACCATCCCCTGGCACAGTGCTATATTAACACAGACCATCCCCTGGCACAGTGCTATATTAACACAGACCATCCCCTGGCAGAGTGCTATATTAACACAGACCATCCCCTGGCATGGTGCAGTGCTATATTAACCAGACCATCCCCTGGCAGAGTGCTATATTAACCAGACCATCCCCTGGCAGAGTGCTATATTAACCAGACCATCCCCTGGCAGAGTGCTATATTAACACAGACCATCCCCTGGCAGAGTGCTATATTAACCAGACCATCCCCTGGCAGAGTGCTATATTAACACAGACCATCCCCTGGCACAGTGCTATATTAACCAGACCATCCCCTGGCAGAGTGCTATATTAACACAGACCATCCCCTGGCACAGTGCTATATTAACCAGACCATCCCCTGGCACAGTGCTATATTAACCAGACCATCCCCTGGCACAGTGCTATATTAACACAGACCATCCCCTGGCACAGTGCTATATTAACACAGACCATCCCCTGGCACAGTGCTATATTAACACAGACCATCCCCTGGCACAGTGCTATATTAACACAGACCATCCCCTGGCAGAGTGCTATATTAACCAGACCATCCCCTGGCACAGTGCTATATTAACACAGACCATCCCCTGGCACAGTGCTATATTAACACAGACCATCCCCTGGCAGAGTGCTATATTAACACAGACCATCCCCTGGTACAGTGCTATATTAACACAGACCATCCCCTGGCACAGTGCTATATTAACACAGACCATCCCCTGGCATGGCACAGTGCTATATTAACACAGACCATCCCCTGGCACAGTGCTATATTAACACAGACCATCCCCTGGCACAGTGCTATATTAACCAGACCATCCCCTGGCACAGTGCTATATTAACACAGACCATCCCCTGGCACAGTGCTATATTAACACAGACCATCCCCTGGCACAGTGCTATATTAACACAGACCATCCCCTGGCACAGTGCTATATTAACCAGACCATCCCCTGGCACAGTGCTATATTAACACAGACCATCCCCTGGCACAGTGCTATATTAACCAGACCATCCCCTGGCACAGTGCTATATTAACACAGACCATCCCCTGGCACAGTGCTATATTAACACAGACCATCCCCTGGCACAGTGCTATATTAACACAGACCATCCCCTGGCAGAGTGCTATATTAACCAGACCATCCCCTGGCACAGTGCTATATTAACCAGACCATCCCATGGCACAGTGCTATATTAACACAGACCATCCCCTGGCACAGTGCTATATTAACACAGACCATCCCCTGGCACAGTGCTATATTAACCAGACCATCCCCTGGCAGAGTGCTATATTAACACAGACCATCCCCTGGCAGAGTGCTATATTAACACAGACCATCCCCTGGCACAGTGCTATATTAACACAGACCATCCCCTGGCACAGTGCTATATTAACACAGACCATCCCCTGGCACAGTGCTATATTAACACAGACCATCCCCTGGCACAGTGCTATATTAACACAGACCATCCCCTGGCACAGTGCTATATTAACACAGACCATCCCCTGGCACAGTGCTATATTAACACAGACCATCCCCTGGCAGAGTGCTATATTAACACAGACCATCCCCTGGCAGAGTGCTATATTAACACAGACCATCCCCTGGCATGGCACAGTGCTATATTAACACAGACCATCCCCTGGCAGAGTGCTATATTAACACAGACCATCCCCTGGCATGGCACAGTGCTATATTAACCAGACCATCCCCTGGCAGAGTGCTATATTAACACAGACCATCCCCTGGCAGAGTGCTATATTAACACAGACCATCCCCTGGCATGGCACAGTGCTATATTAACACAGACCATCCCCTGGCAGAGTGCTATATTAACACAGACCATCCCCTGGCATGGCACAGTGCTATATTAACACAGACCATCCCCTGGCAGAGTGCTATATTAACACAGACCATCCCCTGGCACAGTGCTATATTAACCAGACCATCCCCTGGCACAGTGCTATATTAACACAGACCATCCCCTGGCACAGTGCTATATTAACCAGACCATCCCCTGGCACAGTGCTATATTAACCAGACCATCCCCTGGCACAGTGCTATATTAACACAGACCATCCCCTGGCACAGTGCTATATTAACACAGACCATCCCCTGGCACAGTGCTATATTAACACAGACCATCCCCTGGCACAGTGCTATATTAACACAGACCATCCCCTGGCACAGTGCTATATTAACACAGACCATCCCCTGGCACAGTGCTATATTAACCAGACCATCCCCTGGCACAGTGCTATATTAACACAGACCATCCCCTGGCACAGTGCTATATTAACCAGACCATCCCCTGGCACAGTGCTATATTAACCAGACCATCCCCTGGCACAGTGCTATATTAACACAGACCATCCCCTGGCAGAGTGCTATATTAACACAGACCATCCCCTGGCACAGTGCTATATTAACACAGACCATCCCCTGGCAGAGTGCTATATTAACACAGACCATCCCCTGGCACAGTGCTATATTAACACAGACCATCCCCTGGCACAGTGCTATATTAACACAGACCATCCCCTGGCACAGTGCTATATTAACCAGACCATCCCATGGCACAGTGCTATATTAACCAGACCATCCCCTGGCACAGTGCTATATTAACACAGACCATCCCCTGGCACAGTGCTATATTAACACAGACCATCCCCTGGCACAGTGCTATATTAACCAGACCATCCCCTGGCATGGCACAGTGCTATATTAACACAGACCATCCCCTGGCACAGTGCTATATTAACACAGACCATCCCCTGGCATGGCACAGTGCTATATTAACCAGACCATCCCCTGGCATGGTGCAGTGCTATATTAACACAGACCATCCCCTGGCATGGCACAGTGCTATATTAACCAGACCATCCCCTGGCATGGTGCAGTGCTATATTAACACAGACCATCCCCTGGCATGGCACAGTGCTATATTAACACAGACCATCCCCTGGCATGGTGCAGTGCTATATTAACCAGACCATCCGCTGGCATGGCACAGTGCTATATTAACACAGACCATCCCCTGGCATGGTGCAGTGCTATATTAACCAGACCATCCCCTGGCACAGTGCTATATTAACCAGACCATCCCCTGGCAGAGTGCTATATTAACCAGACCATCCCCTGGCACAGTGCTATATTAACCAGACCATCCCCTGGCACAGTGCTATATTAACCAGACCATCCCCTGGCACAGTGCTATATTAACCAGACCATCCCCTGGCACAGTGCTATATTAACACAGACCATCCCCTGGCATGGCACAGTGCTATATTAACACAGACCATCCCCTGGCACAGTGCTATATTAACACAGACCATCCCCTGGCATGGCACAGTGCTATATTAACACAGACCATCCCCTGGCACAGTGCTATATTAACCAGACCATCCCCTGGCACAGTGCTATATTAACACAGACCATCCCCTGGCACAGTGCTATATTAACACAGACCATCCCCTGGCACAGTGCTATATTAACACAGACCATCCCCTGGCACAGTGCTATATTAACACAGACCATCCCCTGGCACAGTGCTATATTAACCAGACCATCCCCTGGCACAGTGCTATATTAACACAGACCATCCCCTGGCACAGTGCTATATTAACACAGACCATCCCCTGGCACAGTGCTATATTAACCAGACCATCCCCTGGCACAGTGCTATATTAACCAGACCATCCCCTGGCACAGTGCTATATTAACACAGACCATCCCCTGGCACAGTGCTATATTAACCAGACCATCCCATGGCACAGTGCTATATTAACCAGACCATCCCCTGGCAGAGTGCTATATTAACACAGACCATCCCCTGGCACAGTGCTATATTAACACAGACCATCCCCTGGCACAGTGCTATATTAACCAGACCATCCCCTGGCACAGTGCTATATTAACACAGACCATCCCCTGGCAGAGTGCTATATTAACACAGACCATCCCCTGGCACAGTGCTATATTAACCAGACCATCCCCTGGCACAGTGCTATATTAACCAGACCATCCCCTGGCACAGTGCTATATTAACCAGACCATCCCCTGGCACAGTGCTATATTAACACAGACCATCCCCTGGCAGAGTGCTATATTAACACAGACCATCCCCTGGCAGAGTGCTATATTAACACAGACCATCCCCTGGCACAGTGCTATATTAACACAGACCATCCCCTGGCATGGTGCTATATTAACACAGACCATCCCCTGGCACAGTGCTATATTAACACAGACCATCCCCTGGCACAGTGCTATATTAACACAGACCATCCCCTGGCACAGTGCTATATTAACACAGACCATCCCCTGGCATGGCACAGTGCTATATTAACACAGACCATCCCCTGGCATGGCACAGTGCTATATTAACCAGACCATCCCCTGGCATGGTGCTATATTAACACAGACCATCCCATGGCACAGTGCTATATTAACCAGACCATCCCCTGGCACAGTGCTATATTAACCAGACCATCCCCTGGCACAGTGCTATATTAACACAGACCATCCCCTGGCATGGCACAGTGCTATATTAACCAGACCATCCCCTGGCATGGTGCAGTGCTATATTAACACAGACCATCCCCTGGCATGGCACAGTGCTATATTAACACAGACCATCCCCTGGCATGGTGCAGTGCTATATTAACACAGACCATCCCCTGGCATGGCACAGTGCTATATTAACACAGACCATCCCCTGGCATGGTGCAGTGCTATATTAACCAGACCATCCCCTGGCATGGTGCAGTGCTATATTAACACACTACACCTCTGTTAAGAGGGGAGGTGTTCGCGATAGGTGGAAACTCGGATACTAGACAACGAGGACTCTGAGTCAGCTAATGTCAATCTGTACAAGTCTAGAACAGAACTGAGTGCTGGAGGAGAAGGAGGGAATGACATGTGACAGAGAACAACCCATTAGAGAGGTGGCCACCAATGCAGAGAAGCCAGCAGAACAGTCCACCCCAGACCCTGACCATAGCCTTGACATCACAGCAGAACAGTCCACCCCAGACCCTGACCATAGCCTTGACATCACAGCAGAACAGTCCACCCCAGACCCTGACCATAGCCTTGACATCACAGCAGAACAGTCCACCCCAGACCCTGACCATAGCCTTGACATCACAGCAGAACAGTCCACCCCAGACCCTGACCATAGCCTTGACATCACAGCAGAACAGTCCACACCAGACCCTGACCATAGCGTCGACATCACAGCAGAACAGTCCACCCCAGACCCTGACCATAGCGTCGACATCACAGCAGAACAGTCCACCCCAGACCCTGACCATAGCCTTGACATCACAGCAGAACAGTCCACCCCAGACCCTGACCATAGCCTTGACATCACAGCAGAACAGTCCACCCCAGACCCTGACCATAGCCTTGACATCACAGCAGAACAGTCCACCCCAGACCCTGACCATAGCGTCGACATCACAGCAGAACAGACAAATGAAGAACCCCAAGCCCAGGGCCTCTCACCCCCTCTGAGCACCCCCCCTGTCAGCCACCCTGATAGCTCCTGACAACCCCCCCCACACCCACTGAGAACATATACAAGCCACAGATTGTACTCCTTATGGACTCAAACGGAAAATATATACAAGAAAATGTACTTTTTCCCAAACACACTAAACTCTGGTGTCCAAACACCTAGCATGCCCTAGACCTTCTGTCTGAGGACAACTAGGGTCACCCAGCCACAAAATAATACACACAGACACAAACGACCTGAGAACACAGCAGGAAATGGTGGCCACAGCACTGAAGGGAGTGATTGAAAAAGCTTCTTCTACTTTCCCCAACGCACAAGTGGTTATCTTCACCCTGCTACCATGAAAATACTTCCACCCTGCTACCATTCAGCGGGTAAATGCAAGTATTTTCCGTGACTGTGCCTCAAAGCCAAATGTCTACCTGGCCCACCACTCCACCCTGGACTTGAACAGCCTTTACAACCAAGTCCACCTATACAACGCAGCAGTGCCCACCTTTGCCCGGACCCTAAAGGACATCGCCCTCAACCGCTGCCCCAACACCTCAGTGTCAACAGACACTCCACCTAGACCAGTCGTGACACTCTCCCAGACCAGTCGAGACACTCCACCCAGACCAGTAGAGACACTCTCCCAGACCAGTCGAGACACTCTCCCAGACCAGTTGAGACACTCCACCCAGACCAGTAGAGACACTCCACCCAGACCAGTCGAGACACTCCACCCAGACCAGTCGAGACACTCTCCCAGACCAGTAGAGACACTCTCCCAGACCAGTCGAGACACTCTCCCAGACCAGTCGAGACACTCCACCCAGACCAGTCGAGACACTCCACCCAGACCAGTAGAGACACTCCACCCAGACCAGTAGAGACACTCTCCCAGACCAGTCGAGACACTCCACCCAGACCAGTAGAGACACTCTCCCAGACCAGTAGAGACACTCCACCCAGACCAGTAGAGACACTCTCCCCAGACCAGTAGAGACACTCTCCCAGACCAGTCGAGACACTCCACCCAGACCAGTCGAGACACTCCACCCAGACCAGTCGAGACACTCCACCCAGACCAGTAGAGACACTCTCCCAGACCAGTCGAGACACTCCACCCAGACCAGTCGAGACACTCTCCCAGACCAGTAGAGACACTCCACCCAGACCAGTAGAGACACTCTCCCCAGACCAGTAGAGACACTCTCCCAGACCAGTCGAGACACTCCACCCAGACCAGTCGAGACACTCCACCCAGACCAGTCGAGACACTCCACCCAGACCAGTCGAGACACTCCACCCAGACCAGTCGAGACACTCCACCCAGACCAGTCGAGACACTCCACCCAGACCAGTCGAGACACTCCACCCAGACCAGTCGAGACACTCCACCCAGACCAGTCGAGACACTCCACCCAGACCAGTCGAGACACTCCACCCAGACCAGTCGAGACACTCCACCCAGACCAGTCGAGACACTCCACCCAGACCAGTCGAGACACTCTCCCAGACCAGTCGAGACATTCCACCCAGACCAGTCGAGACACTCCTCCCAGACCAGTCGAGACACTCCACCCAGACCAGTCGAGACACTCCACCCAGACCAGTCGAGACACTCCACCCAGACCAGTCGAGACACTCTTCCAGACCAATCGAAGACACTCCACCCAGACCAGTCGAGACACTCCACCCAGACCAGTCGAGACACTCTCCCAGACCAGTCGAGACACTCTCCCAGACCAGTCGAGACACTCTCCCAGACCAGTCGAGACACTCCACCCAGACCAGTAGAGACACTCTCCCAGACCAGTAGAGACACTCTCCCAGACCAGTCGAGACACTCCACCCAGACCAGTAGAGACACTCCACCCAGACCAGTCGAGACACTCCACCCAGACCAGTCGAGACACTCCACCCAGACCAGTAGAGACACTCTCCCAGACCAGTCGAGACACTCCACCCAGACCAGTCGAGACACTCCACCCAGACCAGTCGAGACACTCCACCCAGACCAGTCGAGACACTCCACCCAGACCAGTCGAGACACTCCACCCAGACCAGTCGAGACACTCCACCCAGACCAGTCGAGACACTCCACCCAGACCAGTCGAGACACTCCACCCAGAACAGTCGAGACACTCTCCCAGACCAGTCGAGACACTCCACCCAGACCAGTCGAGACACTCCACCCAGACCAGTCGAGACACTCCACCCAGACCAGTCGAGACACTCCACCCAGACCAGTCGAGACACTCCACCCAGACCAGTCGAGACACTCCACCCAGACCAGTCGAGACACTCCACCCAGACCAGTAGAGACACTCTCCCAGACCAGTCGAGACACTCTCCCAGACCAGTCGAGACACTCCACCCAGACCAGTCGAGACACTCCACCCAGACCAGTCGAGACACTCCACCCAGACCAGTCGAGACACTCTCCCAGACCAGTCGAGACACTCCACCCAGACCAGTCGAGACACTCACCCAGACCAGTAGAGACACTCCACCCAGACCAGTAGAGACACTCTCCCAGACCAGTAGAGACACTCTCCCAGACCAGTAGAGACACTCCACCCAGACCAGTAGAGACACTCCACCCAGACCAGTCGAGACACTCTCCCAGACCAGTAGAGACACTGTCCCAGACCAGTAGAGACACTCCACACAGACCAGTAGAGACACTGTCCCAGACCAGTCGAGACACTCCACCCAGACCAGTCGAGACACTCTCCCAGACCAGTCGAGACACTCCACCCAGACCAGTAGAGACACTCCACCCAGACCAGTAGAGACACTCTCCCAGACCAGTAGAGACACTCCACCCAGACCAGTAGAGACACTCTCCCAGACCAGTCGAGACACTCCACCCAGACCAGTAGAGACACTCTCCCAAACCAGTCGAGACACTCTCCCAGACCAGTAGAGACACTCTCCCAGACCTGCGGGACCCCCCCCCCCCCCCCCCCGCCGAGAGAACCTACATCCAGACCACAGTACCACCAGCCACATCCACACCCCCACCCCAACCAATCAACACCCCCCAAGTCAACCATGCCCACACCCCATTTAGAACACCTCAGATCAGACCTATGCCCCTCCTGCCCACCCCATGCACCCCAAAGAGGGCCTGAACATGGGGGGCCTCAACACACATACGCCCAGGCCGTGAGTAGGAAAACAGGCCCAACCCCCACTCTTACACTAGCCCAAGCCAATGGCATGTACCAGATGCTCAGCAGGCTCTTCTCACAATTACTGGCCTGAAGCCAAACCACACGACTAACATTGGACACTTTATGGAACACAAAATCTTCACTATCTCATCCTGGAATATCCAAGGCCTGAGGTCATCTGCCTTTGGCTTAAAGAGCAGGAATCTGGACTTCATCAAAGAAATCAGAAATACAGACATTGTCATCCTACAATAAACCTGGTATAGAGGAGATGGACCCACTGGTTTCCCTCTAGGTTACAGAGAGCTGGTAATCCCATCCACCAAACTACCAGGTGTGAAACAGGGAAGGGACTCAGGGGGAATGCTAATTTGGTATAGAGCAGACCTAACTCACGCTATTAAATTAATCAAAACAGGGACATTTTTCATCTGGCTAGAAATTCAAAAGGAAATGATCTCAACAGAGAAAAATGTCCTCATGTGTGCTACCTATATCCCCCACTAGAATCCCCATACTTGAATAAAGACAGCTTCTCCATCCTGGAGGGGGAAATCAATCATTTCCAGGCCAAGGGACATGTACTAGTCTGTGGTGACCTAAATGCCAGAACCGGACAAGAACCTGACACCCTCAGCACACAGGGGGACAAACACCTACCTGGAGGTGACAGCATTCCCTCCCCTATATGCCCCCCTCGGCACAACTACGACAACATAACCAACAAAAACGGGTCACACCTCCTGCAGCTCTGTCCCACGCTGGGTATGTACATAGTCAATGGTAGACTTCGAGGGGACTCCTATAGTGGATACATGGCAGTAGTACTGTAGACTACTTTATCACTAACCTCAACCCAGAGTCTCTCAGAGCGTTCACAGTCAGCCCACTGACACACCTATCAGATCACAGCAAAATCACAGTCCACTTGAACAGAGCGATACTCAATCATCAAAGCCAAAGGAACTGAATAATATTAAGAAATGCTGTACATGGAAGGAAAGTAGTGTGGAAACCTACCAAAAAATAATTAGGCAACAACTAATTCAGTCCCTTTTAGACAATTTCCTGGACAAAACATTTCACTGTAATAGTGAAGGTGTAAACTTGGCAGTTTCTCAGCTTCACCATCAAATTAAAAAAATTCAAGCAGACAACCCAAGAAAATGAACAACAATGACAGATGATTTGATGAAGAATGCAAAAACCTAAGAAAGAATTTGAGAAAGCTATCCAACCAAAAACATAGAGACCCAGACAACCTGAGCCTTTTGGGGAAATGCTGTTTTGGCCTGAGCGGGTCTTAGTGGAGCTTAACTCCAGACCTGCTGACGGGGTTAAGATTGGAAGGCTTTGGGCCTGAGCTGTGGACAAATAAACCAGTTGTACTTCTGATCAACGGCCCACATGTTTCACCATGCTGCAGGGATTACTACATTACTGAAAAGATTATCATGACGCTTTTGTTTTTAATAAGACCACATTATGAAGCCCTTACTACATAGACATATGTCTTTTACGGCTGCTGTGTAAAATAGGGGTACCCTCCCTGGTCCCTACCCACACATCTCTGTCAGAACAATAATGTAAAGCCTGATATACAGTATAAGAGGCCAGATTTCCTCGAACAGATCTGCCTGACTTCTGCAGCAGTAAATATGAGGTCATATGAGTATGAATTTAAAAGCCCATCTTTCAAGGTTATTGTTGGTTATTACTGTTTGTTCTTCTTTAGGCCATGTAATTGAGTTTGAAAAAGCCTTTGGTAAGACATTAGTGTTGGTTCAGAGGCAAACGCACTATTGATATGATTGTGATTGAATTACCTGGATGTTCTAAAGAGAGAACAATGTTGGCCGTTTGGGATTTGATATGATTCATTGCATAAAGCGAACAAACTCATGTTATTAGATTTGTGAAAGTATAGTGAACACAATTCTAAATGCAACGTGTAAAGTGTTGGTCCAATGTTTCATGAGCTGAAATAAAAGATCCCAGAAATGTTCCTCACACACAAAAAGCTTATTTCGCTCAAATATTGTGCACAAAACATTGCTGTTAGTGAGCATTACTCATTTGCGAAGATAATAAATCCACCAAACAGGTGTGGCATATCAATAAACTGATTAAACAATATGATAATTACACATGTGCACCTTGTGCTGGGGGGAAACAAAAGGCCACTCTAAAATGTGCAATTTTGTCACATGCTACAGATGTCTCAAGTTTTGAGGGAGCGTGTAATTGGCATGCTGACTGCAGGAATGTCCACCAGAGCTGTTGCCAGATAATTGAATGTTAATTTCTCTACCATAAGCCACCTCCAACGTCATTTTAGAGAATTTGTCAGTACGTCGAACTGGTCTCACAACCGCAGACCACGTGTCAACACGGCAGCTCAGCACCTCCACATTTGGATTCATCACCTGCGGGATCAGCTGAGACCATCTGAAACTGTGGGTTTGCACAACTGAAGAATTTCTGCACCAACTGTCTGAAACCGTCTCAGGAAAGCTCATCCGAGTGCACGTCGTCCTCACCAGGGTCTTGACCTGACTGCAGTTTGGGGTTGTAACCCACTTCAGTGGGCAAATGCTCAGCTTCGATGGCTGCTGGAGAAATGTGCTCTTCACGGATGAATGTATGGTGTCGTATGTGACGAACGGTTTGCTAATCTCAAAGTTGGGACTTTCCAGCAACTTCACACAGTCATTGAAGAGGATTGGGACAACATCTTTTAAATTGTTGCATGTTGCATATATATTTTTGTTCAGTGTAGTTTCATTTGTATTTGGTAAAGGGCCAGTGGCAGTGGAAGTGTTTTGGGGCGATGGAAGGGAAACAGCCAGAAGAAGGCCACAGAGAGTGGGGGATGGTTGTTATGTTACCATATATGTGTTTAGATGTGATAGCCACATTGGGTCACCTATTTCTACAGTGTGATCTGCATGAATGATTCCAGATTCTACTCTGTTAACGCTTTAGGGGACATTAGTAAACTGATCCTACAGTATGCACACTGACGAACACACAGGCACACACACCATAATTCACATGCTCAATGTACTGTATGTTTACAGAATTAGACACATGCCATCAACAGACAGTAATTCACATATGATTCCAGCTGTAGCGTTTATGTCTATGCCTTGTTAAATCTTCCTCTCCCTCTGGATCTTCTTCTCCAGGCAGGAACGCTGGACTCCAAGGCCCAGTCGGAGATCTCGTCACAAGGCGGAGGTAATGGACACAGGGGCACCCCTCATGGAGTCAAAGTGACTGGAGACAGGAGGGGAGGTGGGGGAGGAGGAGGCGGCAGTGTGGGATACCAGTACCCTTACACCACCCTCTGTAAACCTCCTCCAGACACCAACATGGTGGACTGGGCCAGTAAGAACCTGAACCTGCACACCCAGGGCCTGTTCCGCCGCCGCGTCTCCATCGCCAACATGCTCTCCTGGAACAGGGGCTCCATCAAGAAGCCCATGCTGATCACCAGCGACCGCACCGTCAAGAAGGAAGCCTGTGAGATGTTCAAGCTGATTCAGGGCTACATGGG
Source organism: Salvelinus fontinalis (assembly GCF_029448725.1). Taxonomy (NCBI): domain Eukaryota; kingdom Metazoa; phylum Chordata; class Actinopteri; order Salmoniformes; family Salmonidae; genus Salvelinus; species Salvelinus fontinalis. The sequence continues at coordinate 40,281,110 of NC_074672.1, read as the reverse complement.
GGATCGTCCGGCCCGGCTGGAGCGCCGTCACACCGCCCTGCTGGTGGTCACTAAGTGCTGGGGAATGCAGGCCCTGAGGGATGAGCTGTACGTCCAGCTGGTCAGACAGACCACTGACAACCTGAGCCTGAGGAGCCTGGAGGCCGGCTGGGAATTCATGGCCATCAGCCTGGCCTTCTTCTCCCCCTCGCCCAAGTTCAGAAGCTACCTTGAGGGGTACATCCAGACACACCTGGAGCCCTCCAACGACAAGAAGAGTGAGTGGCAAAACTGCTTCTATTGATAAAAATGTTTGTACTATATATATATAGTACATCTATGAATCTTTTTCTGTGTTTACCATGGATTATGGGTTGGTGGAGGTTGTTTTCCTGTAGCTGGTGGTTTTGGAATAAATATGATTTATTTGTTTGATTAGACTTGGGTGCATCCAGAGGTGTGTTTATGTATCCGGTATTCCCGTGAGTTCAAAAACAGACAGTTGATATTGGTTTTCCAGCTATTATTATCTGGGATTCAGGCCAGATCAAACAGGATGCAGCACTGGAAAAGTGAGACAAAAACATGGAGTGGGAGTAAAGGTCAAAGTTGAGAGAGCCCAGCACAAAACACCATCATCTGTTTTTCAGACCTAGACACTGGGGAGAGCGTTATGGTGACAAATCTTTAATCAAAATAACATTTTGTCTTTCCCGTCCTCCTCACCACTTCATTTACAGTCATGCAGCACATTATGGAACAACAGGACATGAAGACCAAGAAGAATTCAAAGTCCCGGAAGAAGAGGAAGCAGAACAGCGAGGAAGAAGAAGAGGGTGAGTTTCACTACAGTAATACTTGTTCACTACAGTAATATTTGTTCACTACAGTAATACTTGTTCACTACAGTAATACTTGTTCACTACAGTAATATTTGTTCACTACAGTAATACTTGTTCACTACAGTAATACTTGTTCACTACAGTAATATTTGTTCACTACAGTAACACTTGTTCACTACAGTAACACTTGTTCATTCACAGAAGAAAAAGAGGGAGGAATAACAGTTGAATTAAATTTATTTGGGTAAAAAACATATACAAAAATATGTAGAATGTGTTCCTAGAGGATAGCAGTTACAAGTATTAATGAAAACACTTGATCCAAAGTAGTCCTCACAGTGTCCCCATCTTACAGCCGGCAGGCCGACACTCACAGAAAAAATGTACCTATGATCACACTTTATTTGGATAGTACGGATTTTCCATTAGTAGATGCTCCACAGATAGTTTGTTGATAGTCATTCTATCTGCTGATAAGCAACTGGTTGCTAAGGTTACGGTTAGGTTTGAATAAGAGTTGGAGTAAACGTTTAGATTAGGTGTTAGGGTTAAGTTTATGGTTAGGATAAGGGTTAAGGTCAGGGTTAGCGCTAAGGTTATTTAGTTATTTGAAATGTTACTGATAGTCTGTACCAACGTATGTTTCTTTCTATATGAGATTGACAATTGAAGGTATTGCACACATTCACATGAGTACTAGACTCTTTAAAGAAGATTAGCAGAACTACACAAAGGAGCCTTGAGGAACAAAAGCTGGGGTAACGTGTTTCCCTCTGTGCTTTATCTCTGTTGCCCAGCTGGGCAGGCTGGCACACACACACACTGCCAGGCAGGGATTAACAGGCAGATAGCTATGTTATTTAAAGGAGTGATCATCCCTGGCCCTGTCTCCTCCTAACCCTCTGGCCTAAAGAGCATTAGTAATGCTGTCCAGGCCATGGCTGAGGGGACCTCTCTGTAGAGTGAGAGGAGACACCACCTTCATATTATCAATAAGAGACACCACTACCTGGACTCAATAAGAGACAACACTACCTGGACTCAATAAGAGACACCACCTTGCTAGACTCAATAAGAGACACCACCTACCTAGACTCAATAAGAGACACCACCTTGCTAGACTCAATAAGACACCACTACCTAGACTCAATAAGAGACACCACCTACCTAGACTCAATAAGACACCACTACCTAGACTCAATAAGAGACACCACTACCTAGACTCAATAAGAGACACCACCTACCTAGACTCAATAAGAGACACCACCTACCTAGACTCAATACGAGACACCACCTACCTAGACTCAATAAGAGACACCACCTTGCTAGACTCAATAAGACACCACTACCTAGACTCAATAAGAGACACCACCTACCTAGACTCAATAAGACACCACTACCTAGACTCAATAAGAGACACCACCTACCTAGACTCAATAAGAGACACCACTACGTAGACTCAATAGGAGACACCACCATCCTCACATACTGTACGTATAGCAGAACCCCAAAAAATCTTTGTCACATGCTTCGTAAACAACAGGTTTGGACTAACAGTGAAATGTTTACATACGGGCCCTTCCCAACAATGCAGAGAGAAAGAAAATAGAGAAATAATAGAAAAGTAAAACACGTAATAATATAATAGATACCCAATGAGTCATGATAACTTGGCCTTATATAGACGGGGTACCAGTACTGAGTTGATATGCAGGGGTACGAGGTCTTTGAGGTAGATACAGTAGGCACATATAACCAGGAATAGAGTGAGAGATAGCAAACAGTAGCAGCAGGGTATGTGATGAGTCAAAAAGAGTTAGTGCAATAAGGGGCAATGCAGAAGATAGTTAAATAGTTAACCAACTAGCTACCCAGACTAACTATTTAACAGTCTTATTGGTTGGGGGGTAGAAGCTGTTCATGGTCACGCAGTCGTGGTTGAAGAGTGAGTACACGAGGGAACTAAGCACACACCCGTGAGGGGCCCCCGTGTTGAGGGTCAGTGTGGCGGATGTGTTGTTACCTACCCTCACTACCTGGGGGCGTCCCGTCAGAAAGTCCAGGATCCAGTTGCAGATGGAGGTGTTCAGTCCCAGGGTCCTGAGCTTAGTGATGAGCTTTGTGGGCTCTATGGTGTTGAACGCTGAGCTGTAGTCAATGAATAGCATTCTCACATAGGTTTTCCTTTTGTCCAGGTGGGAAAGGGCAGAGTGGAGTGCAATAGAGATTGTGTCATCTGTGGATCTGTTGTGGCAGTATGCGAATTAGAGTGGGCCCATGATGGTGTGGATGTGAGCCTTTCGAAGCATTCCACGGCTATACATAAGCAGTAGCTGTTTGTTATAAAGTAGCTGTTAGGTAAGTGAGTGTATTTCCTACCTCAAACCACTGCTACTTTCTGTAATGGTTCTACAGCTAGAGTCCCTCTCAGGATGGTCAGTGACAAACTCTCACCCCAGCTCTCTCTGTGTCTCGTACAGTGGTGGAAAAAGTACCCAACTGTCATACTTGAGTAAAAGTAAAGATACCTTATGTAGTACTTTCAAGTAAACTTTACACCACTGGTGTCATGACATTGCAGTTTGTGTTATTTGAGGGCATTTAATTCTGGGTGTTCTAGGGCTGACCCCATTTAGTCAACTGGTCGATTGTTTGGGCTGTAGGCCGGTTGGTTGACCAAGATTTGTTTTTGTCAAGCAGTTGCAAATATCTCTTATTTTTCTTGAGACACCTGTCTGATTTGCACCTGTCTCAGTCGACTAATCCATTGAGGAGGCTGCGGTTTTGCCATGGTCCAAGAATAAGGTGAGTGTAGCTCAGATGCACAAGGCACATCCTTCTCCAAAGGAGAGGGATATTCATTGTTTTCATAACTTCATTGTGTGCACTGTTTGCTGTGTCTGTCAATTCCCCATTACACATATCACCAGTAGTAGCCTATGTAACGGATGTGAAATGGCTAGCTAGTTAGCGGGTACGCGCTAGTAGCATTTCAATCAGTTACGTCACTTGCTCTGAGACTTAAGTAGTGTTGCCCCTTGCTCTGCAAGGGCCGCGGCCTTTGTGGAGCGATGGGTAACGACGCTTCGTGGGTGTCAGTTGTTGATGTGTGCAGAGGGTCCCTGGTTCGCGCCCGTGTCGGGGCGAGGGGACTGTTTAAAGTTATACTGTTACACCTACATTTATCGTTAATCTGCCGTGTTTATTTGGTTACGGTCATTTCTGTTAATGCATTCAATATGTTATTATTACCGTCATTTACCGTTCTCATTGTCGGAGTGGACACGTTGTTTGCAGAATTCACAACCTATGCTACACTTGTGAGAAACAATATTTCGTTTATTTCATTCCATTTACGAGTTGTCAATTTATTCATGTTTTTTGTTTGTACAATGTTAAGTAAGGACGCGCACCTGATTGTGCATAGAAGTAGGACTAGCCTACCTGGCCTGCGTGCAAATGTAGGCCTATAAATGTGCCCACTTTGGGATGTCTGATAGTATTTCTGATTGTCTTAACTCACCACCACTAATAAGCTGTGGAGCTTCTCAAAGTAATTTTTTCTTCACCTCAAACAGCAAGGAAAACGAAGTCTGTTTTTAGAATCAATTCAGAATGACAATAGTTCCTCAAAGTATTTTAAAAATATTTCCAACTCTCTGCTTTTTGATAACCACTCGTCATGAAAGGGACAAATGTACAGCTGTCTGTCCTGAGCTCACTGGCATAAGAAACTATAAGGGCAAAGAAAATTTTATACAACGATGCAAGTTTGCTAGCGTGAGTTACCGGCCGATCTAGTTGATCGTTTATACAATGTTTCAAGTTCGAGGACATGAGGAACTACTGTCTGTGTGAGAGTGTTGTCCCTGAGGACACGAGGAACTACTGTCTGTGTGAGAGTGTTGTCACTGAGGACATGAGGAACTACTGTCTGTGTGAGAGTGTTGTCCCTGAGGACACGAGGAACTACTGTCTGTGTGAGAGTGTTGTCCCTGAGGACACGAGGAACTACTGTCTGTGTGAGAGTGTTGTCACTGAGGACATGAGGAACTACTGTCTGTGTGAGAGTATTGTCCCTGAGGACATTAGGAACTACTGTCTGTGTGAGAGTGCTGTCCCTGAGGACATGAGGAACTACTGTCTGTGTGAGAGTGTTGTCACTGAGGACATGAGGAACTACTGTCTGTGTGAGAGTGTTGTCACTGAGGACATGAGGAACTACTGTCTGTGGGAGAGTGTTGTCACTGAGGACATGAGGAACTACTGTCTGTGTGAGAGTGTTGTCCCTGAGGACATGAGGAACTACTGTCTGTGTGAGAGTGTTGTCACTGAGGACATGAGGAACTACTGTCTGTGTGAGAGTGTTTTCACTGAGGACATGAGGAACTACTGTCTGTGTGAGAGTGTTTTCACTGAGGATATGAGGAACTACTGTCTGTGTGAGAGTGTTTTCACGGGTATGGATAAAGGGGAGGAGTGATTGGATGGGGATGGTCGTTGGAATGTTTTGAAGGGGGAGAGGTGGCATCGTTGTGGGCTTCACCAGCTGCCTCTCTGGGCCCAGGCTGCTGAGTGGGCATTGTTCTGGGCGCCAGTTTGGGGCCTCGGATCCAGCTCTTCATCAAAAGAGGAGAAAGAGGGCGTAGGGGGGTTGTTTTGGTAGTGTCCGATCTCTCTGTGGCACGTTTCAGAACGTGTGGCTGACAATGGGGCCGGCCCATGGGCCTCAGACAGGCTGGGAAGACCTGGGCAGCCAGGCATTGTGGTGGCAGCAGTGGGTGTCCTGGACATGAAACAGTGAGCCAAGCCCAGTTAAGCCCCCAGTACAAGAGGAGCGTGGGCCAGAGGAGTGGCTGGGGCCTCTTCTCCTCTCTGTGGAGGAATAAAGGTTGGCCGTTACACCACCAACTATTTGTATGCAAATACTCTCTGTTTCCTCTGTATCTTTTCTCTGGCCCTGGCTGGCCCTGTTTAGCGTGGGATCGCTGGATCCCATTGGACACTCAGCTGAGGTTTAGGCCACAGACACAAACAGGCTGCAAGTGGAGAGTAATGAAGAGACTGTTGATCTTGTGTGTCACCTGCTTTATAGATGCCCCCCATCCCCCACATCAACTCCCTAGTTCTCTGTCTGTTTTTTTATGCATACAAACACATTTACAGCCATGGTAACAGACTCATACACACACATCCATGTAGCCCCCCTGTCCTCTCTCTGTCTTCTTGTGGTATCACATAGGGATTACGACCCCCAGGCAGTGGAAAGTCAACACAGGATTCTCTCTGTCTCTCAGAGCCTTAATAACAGTCTCAGAGGTCTTAACCGTGGTGCTCAGTGGTACAAGCCAGCCCTCTACCCTGCCTGGGCTATGTGCCTCAGTAACATCATCTGACACATAAGAGGGGAAATCAGTCCACCGCTCCCACATGCTTGTCATTCCAACCCTAACAACACAGGAGAAGGAAGGAATGCTCAGGAAGTAAGAGAGAGAGAGGTGGGGGGGTGCTCAGGAAGGAGGAGAGAGAGAGAGAAAGAGAGTGAGAGCAAGAGGGGTGGAATGCTCAGGGAGGAGGAGAGAGAGGGGGGGTGCTCAGGAAGGAGGAGAGAGAGAGGGATGCTCAGGAAGTAAGAGAGAGAGAGGGATGCTCAGGAAGAGAGAGAGAGAGAAAGAGAGTGAGAGCAAGAGGGGTGGAATGCTCAGGAAGGAGGAGAGAGAGAGGAATGCTCAGGAAGAAGGAGAAAGGGGAAAGATGAGGAGAGCAGGAGAGAATAACAGTACAGAAACCATTAGAGAAAAGGAAAATGAATGAAGGATTGTGAGGGGCAGAGGAGTGAGGAGAGGAGTGAATAAAAGAGGATAAGAGAAGACGAGGGATGTGAAGACAATAAGGTCTAGAAAAAAGGAAGGAGCAGATCTTGTAGCAGGTGTTCCCAGCAGCAGTCCTGAGCCAGAGCGATGTGTGTGTCCTGCAGTCCTCAGCAGCACAGAGATCAGAGAGCAAAGACAGGGGCTTGTGAAACCACTGCCCTGCCTCTTAAATATGTGTTTTTACAGCCAAATAAAAGAGGACTTCTGCCTAAAACAACTCCTATAAAACTCTCTTCTCCTTCTCTGTTACAAAGCCCTCCATCCACTATGTTGACAACACTGTAAACACGGTCAGAAGAGGAGGAGAAGTCAAAGGGTTTGTTCTGGACTGAGGTCATCAGGCTGTGTGACCGGTCACCTCTCTGACTATCCCTGTTGAGGCCTGCTTGGCCATGTGCCCTCACAGCTGTGCTCGGAGGTGAACGACCCAGTAGTATTATCCAGTCTGGTGTCTGGTCCTCTGAGCCGATACAGTGCTACAGTAACACTAGGGCATGGGCGGGCTGATGAACGACAGCCCTGTGTCATAGTGTTCCATTTTCTCTACCTCGCCTGGTCTCTGGGACCTGCCCAATTTGAGTCCCCCCTCCTTTCCTCTTCCCCCTGAGGACCTTACTTTGATATGTCAGCACCCCTCCTCTCTCTTTGTTGTTTCATGAAGCCGTAAAGTTGTCCCGTGATTGAATTACTTTCCCTCATAATTGAAATCCATCTCATTCCCGTTTTGGATGAGGAGAAAGATCAAAGTTAAATCCCCCCCTCCAGAAATCAACACCATGTCAGTTATGTGTGTGATTCATTTGACTTACGATAGGAGACAATAATCGCGAAACCTTTTTAAAGCCTCAGGTTCTCGTAGTCTCAAAACTCAACTCAGCTAACCCTCTGCCAAACCTCCTGCTGCTGTTTTGTTGCTGAGGACAGGCTGTGAACGACTTTCACCTGTTTGCCATAAATCTGTGTCATGTAGTTTCAGCACCAGGGTCTGCAGCCAAGATGAACTCTGGTTCTCACAGAGTAAGGACAACAGAAGAAAAAAATGTGTTGGCCAATACCTCAGTCGCTCATTCTACACTCCTGGAAAGGATTCTACATGGAATCCAAAAGGGTTCTACCTGGAACCAAAAAGGGTTCTTCGAAGGGTTCTGATATACAGTAGTAGGACTGGCAGGTAAAGTAGAAGCAGTTGAAGCATAATTAAAAATGCAGATTCAATACTGATTGTAGTAATAGTACTTTAATAACAGTAGCAGTACTATCTGTTATAGTAATACTTAGCGTTTGATATCTTGGCGGCTTTAACCTTGAGGTACAGCTGCTCCCTACAGCTCGATAATACGGTAATAATACACCATGGTGACTGGGCAGGATTCTCCTGGAATGTGCAGAGCTGATATCCAAAATGCCCTGCGGTGAACAGATTTGGTTTTGATGATTCATTGGTAACATGTTCTGTCGGTGGGGTTTATGACCCCCGTGTAATACTCCAAACTCCTGTGGAACTGACACTGAGGACTTTCACATGCAGATAGAAAATGGTAACGAATTGTATTACTGCCTCAGGCTTGGTCAGTAATGGTGTCTGTCATCTCCCCTCTCTCCAGGCCTGCCAATCAGCACTTATGCCAAGTACTGCTACCGCAAGCTGCAGAAGGTCGCCGTCACTGGGGGAAAAAAGGTAAGGTCATCCTAAAACACTATTAACATGGCCACGGAGGGATGTCATACAAGGAATACAAAGACAGAGGGGGGTTGCTCCATCGCTCATTGCTCCATTGCTCATTGCTCCATCACTCACTGCTCTATTGCTCACTTCTCCATCGCTCATTGCTCCATCGCTCATTGCTCCATCGCTCACTGCTCCATCGCTCACTTCTCCATCGCTCATTGCTCCATTGCTCACTGCTCCATCGCTCACTTCTCCATCACTCACTTCTCCATCACTCACTTATCCATCACTCACTGCTCCATCGCTCACTGCTCCATCACTCACTGCTCCATCACTCACTGCTCCATCACTCACTTCTCCATCACTCACTGCTCCATCACTCACTGCTCCATCACTCACTTCTCCATCGCTCACTGCTCCATCACTCACTGCTCCATCTCTCACTGTTGGAATGGATTGAGATTTCATTTCCAGACCTGCTGCTGCAGTTTTATATTCTAATGATCTAAATGATCTAGGAACTCCAACTCTCCCAGCAGACAAAGAGAAGTGGAATGTTTCTATTGTTCTAGTGAATTAGTGTTGCCCCTGAGGTTAGCGTCGGCTATGAAGCGAGGCATTCTGGGAGCTCGCACATGTGTTAGCAATCATCACACTGAGCCGTTAGGAGTCCTCAGCAAAATAGGCACTAATCTGTAAACCAAAACTGAGACGGGGGCGTTACAACAACCCTTTAGACCCCCTCCGCCACCCGCTCTCTCCCAAATCCCCACTGGACACGTGGATCTAAAGAGAGGGTTCAAGTCTGAGCTTGTGCCTACCAAACCACCCCTCCATCAGTCAGCCAGTAGAGCAGCCATCTCCCAACCTCCACCCTGTCCTCTGTTGTGTCCCACCCTGTAATCAGCCAGCCCACAGCCCGTCCCCTGCAGCCTTACTGCAGCCTCACAGCCTTACTGCAGCCTCACTGCAGCCTTACTGCAGCCTCACTGCAGCCTCACTGCAGCCTTACTGCAGCCTTACTGCAGCCTCACTGCAGCCTCCCTGCAGCCTTACTGCAGCCCCAGGGCAGCCTCCCTGCAGCCTCACTGCAGCCTTGCTGCAGCCTCACTGCAGCCTTACTGCAGCCTTACTGCAGCCTCCCTGCAGCCTTACTGCAGCCTCCCTGCAGCCTTACTGCAGCCTCACTGCAGCCTCACTGCAGCCTCACTGCAGCCTCCCTGCAGCCTTACTACAGCCCCAGGGCAGCCTTACTGCAGCCTCACTGCAGCCTCCCTGCAGCCTTACTGCAGCCCCAGGGCAGCCTCACTGCAGCCTTACTACAGCCCAAGGCCCTTTTACTGGGGGCTATATTTTATTTGTCACATGCTTCATAAAGAACAGGTTTGGACTAACAGTGAAATGTTTACATACGGGCCCTTCCCAACAATGCAGAGAGAAAGAAAATAGAGAAATAATAGAAAAGTAAAACACGTAGTAATGAAAGTAATAATAGATACCCAATGAGTCATGATAACTTGGCCTTATATAGACGGGGTACCAGTACTGAGTTGATATGCAGGGGTACGAGGTCTTTGAGGTAGATACAGTAGGCACATATAACCAGGGATAGAGTGAGAGATAGCAAACAGTAGCAGCAGGGTATGTGATGAGTCAAAAAAAGTTATTGCAAAAAGGGTCAATGCAGAAGATAGTTAAATAGTTAACCAACTAGCAACCCAGACTAATTATTTAGCAGTCCTATGGCTTGGGGGTAGAAGCTGTTCAGGGTCCTGTTGGTTCCAGACTTGCTGCATCGGTACCGCTTGCTGTGCGGTAGCAGAGAGAACAGTCTATGACTTGGGTGGCTGGAGTCTTTGACAATTTTTAGGGCCTTCTTCTAACACCATCTGCTATAGAGGTTCTGGATGGCAGGTAGCTCGGCCCCAGTGATTTACTGGGCCATACGTACTACCCTCTGTAGCGCCTTGCGGTCGGATGCCAAGCAGTTCCCATACCACGCCATGTCAGTCAAGATGTTCTCAATGGTGCAGCTGTGTAACTTGTTAAGGATCTGAGGGTCCATCCAAAATATTTTCAGCCTACTGAGGTGGAAGAGGCGTTGTTATGCCTTATTCACGACTGTGTTGGTGTGTTTGGAACATCATAGATCCTTAGTGATCTGGACACCGAGGACTTGAAGCTCGACCAGCTCCACTACAGCCCTGTGGATGTGGATGTGGGTGTGCCCAGCCCTCCGTTTCCTGAAGTCCACGATCAGCTCCTTGGTCTTGCTGATGTTGAGGGAGAGGTTGTTGTCCTGCCAGGTGCATGGCCATGCAGTTGTGGGTGAACAGGGAGTACAGGAGGGGGCAAAGCACACACCCCTGAGGGCCCCCCGTGTTGAGGGTCAGTGTGGCGGATGTGTTGTTGCCTACCCTCACCACCTAGTGGTGTCCCGTCTGGAAGTTCAGGATCCAGTTGCAGAGGGAGGTGTTCAGTCCGTAGTGTTGAATGCTGAGCTGAAGTCAATGAATAGCATTTTCACATAGGTGTTCCTTTTGTCCAAGTGGGAAAGAGCAGTGTGGAGTACAATTGAGATTGCATCAATTGTGGATCTGTTGAGGTGGTATGGAATTTGGAGTGGGTCCAGGGTGTCTGGGATGATGGTGTGGATGTGAGCCATGACCAGCCTTTCAAAGCATTTCATGTCTACAGATGTGAGTGCTACAGGGCGATAGACATTCAGACAGTTTTCCTTGGCATTCTTGGGCACAGGGACTATGGTGGTCTGCTTGAAACACTTGCCAGCTGGTCAGCACATGCTCGGAGTGCGTGTCCTGGTAATCCTGTTTAATGATCTTACTCACACCGGCCACACAGAGCTGGTGCTGTCAATCATGGTTCAAACATAGAAGGCATTTAGCTCTGGTAGGCTCGCATCACTGGGCATAGAAGGCATTTAACTCTGGTAGGCTCGCGTCACTGTGCATAGAAGGCATTTAGCTCTGGTAGGTTCGCGTCACTGGGCAGCTTGCGGCTGGATTTCCCTTTGTAATCCATGATAGTTTGCAAGCCCTGCCACATCCGACGAGCACCAGAGCTGGTGTAGTAGGATTCGATCTTAGTCCTGTATTGACACTTTGCCTGTTTGATGGTTTGTCGGAGGGCGTAGCAGGATTTTTTTATAAATGTCCAGATTAGTGTCCCGCTCCTTGAAAGTGGTAGCTCTAGCTTTTAGTTCAGTGCGGATGTTGCCTGTAATTCAAGGCTTCTGGTTGGGATATGTACGTGCGGTCACTGTGGGGACGTCGTCGTAGATGCACTTATTAATAAAGATGGTGATTGATGTGATAAACTCCTCAATGCCATCAGATGAGTCCCGGAACATATTCCAGTCTGTGCTAGCAAAACAGTCCTGTAGCGTAGCATCCACATCATCTGACCATTTACGTATTAAGCAAGTCACTGGTACTTCCTGCTTTAGTTTTTGCTTGTAAGCAGGAGTCAGAAGGATATAATTATGGTCAGATTTACCAAATGGAGGGCGAGGGAGAGCTTTGTACATGTCTCTGTGTGTGGAGTAAAGGGGGTCTGGAGTTTTTTCCCTCTGGTTGCACATGTGACATGCTGGTAGAAATGAGGTAAAACAGATTTAAGTTTGCCTGCATTAAAGTCCACGGCCACTAGGAGCACCGTTTCCGGATTAGCATTTTCTTGTTTGCTTAAGGCCTTACACAGCTCGTTGAGTGTAGTCTTAGTGCCAGCATTGGTTTGTGGTGGTAAATAGACAGCTACAAAAAATATAAATTGTAAATAGTATGGTCTACAGCTCATCATGGGGTATTTTAACTCAGGCGAGCAGAACCTCGAGACTTCCTTAGTATTACACCAATTGAACAGAGGGTAGAGGATGATTATTTACTCGTCGCCATAGTTTCATCAGGGTACCCGCACGTCGGCCTCTAGGTTGCAGTTTATTTTCCGTCTGAATGTCGGGGATTGGGGTCAGGGGTAAGGAGTATATGCCGCTGACTCATTGAGGTAGAAATGTTCATCCAAATCGAGGTTAGGGATCGCTGTTCAGATGTCCAGAAGCTATTTTTATTGTCATAGGAAGCAATGGCAGAAACATTATGTACAAAAACAGCTAAGATCTGTGGGGGGGAAAACACACAAAATGTCCGCTATACATTCCAGCGCCATTCTTTCTTTTAAACCTTATTTAACCCCTCGGAGCTGCTGAGATGGAAGCTGGGCTTTAAACATGGCTGGGTGTCTCCTGTCTACTTCTGTATATGAGGGACCTGACCTACAGTTCAGCTGTGATTGCAGTAGGGAAGTTACAGTACTGTGAGCGACTCCACCTGGGCCTGACATAGATAGACAATGTACCTAGATAAGGGTTGGCTTAAAACCAGTTCTAAGATCAAGACTTTCTAGAGCTGTGTTTAGGGACAGGTCCCTTTTTCCTACTCACACCCCCACCCCCTCCCCCCTCACAGGGTCTGAGGAAGCCCACCCTGGAGGAGTTAGACCAGGGGAGGAATGCCATCGTGACCCCTTCCTTGTTCGGCAGCGCCCTGGAGGAGATCATGGAGCGCCAGAGCGAGCTGTTCCCGGAGCGCAGGCTCCCCTGGGTGCAGGTGCAGCTTTCTCAGTACGTCCTAGCCCTAGGAGGGGCCCAGACAGAGGGAATCTTCAGGTGAGGAGTCACACCACCATACCATCACACCACACCACATCACCATACCACCACACCAGGCTCGGCTCCTGGGAGAAGGGGTGGGCGTCATGGTGGAAGGATAGGGGGAGCAGAGCAATGTTGGTGGAATTGGATAAACTTAGGGTTCCAGAATAGGTCTCCACAAATGAGGATCACTTTGAGGGGGTAAGTACCGTTATGTGGTAAAGAAAGACAGGCGTGCATCATGGGAGAAAATACAGTATAGCCATCCCTGACACACATGGTATGCAGAACCAGACTGGGTCAGAGCCATTGTTTCAGCATTAATTAGCAGTACAGACAGACAGAACTCTTCTGCTCCTTCTCTCCCAGCCCCAGGCCAGCAGCGTTATAGGACCAGCCTCATCAGAGACTCCCATTGGTCGGGAGGGGAGGAAGTGAGGCTCTTTCTCCTCTGATCTCAGGCTATGTTAATCAGTTAAACAAACACCCTGTCTGGTTAACCCGGGGAGGTTAATCCTTACTGACTGGGCTGTGGAGGGAAAATGGAGGAGATGACTGTACACCGTTCTCGCTGATTCAGACCCTCTCCTGTGGCATCGGTACAGATGTCTGGCGCTCTGAAGACCCCTTCAAACTCGGGGCCCTGCTCATGGCTCAGATAGACTGGGTGGTCCTACTGAGAAATGGTAGTTCAAACAAACATTAATATGTTTGACATTACCAAATGATACAAATTCACAAACTAAATCCCTGTCACACAGCAAATAATGAAAATCCACCAAGTTCATGCTTCAGATAAAAGCATCCGATGATTAAAGACATTGTTTTATGCCTGTGTGTGTGAATGTAAATACAGTGGGCAGAGTTTCCTCTTTCTCTCCCATTCTGTTTGTATTGAAGTACATTTAGAGCCCAGTGGTCTGCACACCATCTCTGTGTAAGTTCCTCTTTGGCTAAGGTCTCATCACATACTGACAGACTGTGGATTGTACATAAAACAAACAGGAGATTATGTGAGATACTGTAAACATATTTTAAGACAGTTCCCTTTTTGTCACAGTTCTCATTTTGTCCCTCACATCTCCCTTCAGTCTGGTGTGTGATTTGAACATTGACAGGAATTCTTCCATGACAGTTTATTTTTAAACCCCTGCTGTCAGAGGATTGTCTTTATTTTAGTTTTTTTATTGAGCATCACGGTTTATTTATTTTTACTTGACAGGGATCCCGGTGTCGGGGGAATGACTGGCGTTATCCTTGTGGCTCAGTGATTTTCCTTTGGTTTTTATCCTTGGCACAATCAGTCCCCATGTAAAGGATACCTCCTAGACGTGTAGCACTGCTATGTCCGTGTCTGAGGACATGAAACACCTTTCTCACTAATTATATCTGAGTGGTATTGTATAACCATGTCCACCTGGGATCATATATCCCCCATATGTGTGGACTAGACCACGGTAACATGCTGAAGTGATACCGTGGTTGTCCACAGAGACATATATTAAATACATGGCTTTGGTCTTTCCTGTGCAGCTTCAAGGGAACTTTCACAGCTGCTCTCTTTCACTATAAATGATATTAACATATCATGTGTCAAAGCATTTTCTCCCCTCACTACACGCAAATACAAGCGTTTCTGCATCGGTAGAAACGGGTTAGCTACATTTCCTGGTTGTAAACCACAACATCCAGAATTCATAACAATTTCAGGACGTGGAGGACAGCCCCGTGAAGGTATATCCAATTGATGTGAGAAATATCAAAATGTCTGTTTGTAGCAAGCACTTTCAGCCAGAGGATTTTGAAACAGAACTGAAGTCTCAACTGATGGAGTTGGTATGTCGTCGGTCGTTGACAAGGGATGCTATTCCATTCCCTTCACTTCAAAGGGGAAGGCATCCGATCAGCCAACATCAGTGCAGCAGAAAAGAGGACAAGCTGAGGTAAGGTAGCTAACTTTACCTAGCTAGCTAGCGAACTAAATGTATTTATCTAAACCAAAATCGAGCTAGCTAGCTAACTTTCATAATACGCTGGCTAAACATTCCAAAGCATATCAATGTAATTAGCCAGCTGCTATCTAGCGATGTGATTTGTAACTTTGCAAGCTAACATTAGCTTCGTTAGGTTATGTTAGCTAACCATTAGCTACCTAGCTAACTAACTACCGCTGAGGCTATTGTGACTGTTCTATTTAGAGTCCAATCTCATCAACATCTGCAGAGGCATCAACATCAATAGGTTGTGCATGGGTCCTTAAAAAGTATTACATTAATTTATCTGATTTAAAGCCCTTAAGTCTTAAATTCAGTTTTCAAAGGTCTTAAAAAATGCCACGGCGTGTCACTGCTTAATTGTTGCCACCACAGCAAAAAAAGAAAACAATTGAAAATCAAAATATACTGGAGGCCACTTTAAGATGTTAGAAAGCTATCCAAGTGTGCGCTTCTGCGTGTGCACGTCACGTGCATGTGCCAGTGCGAGTCGGGCCGTTGCCAGAGAAGGATCTGCCCTGTCCCCGTTTCGCTGCAGGCTCTCACTCCTGCTCTCCCCCTTTGCACACAGAGGGAAGGGAGAAATGCAAGGGCAAGTATACTGACAGTTGAGCAACATTTTGAAATGTAATTGCAGGAAGGACACCATTTTTAAAACAACAACTGTTACTGTTGTTAAAACATAGTAGTTTCAGCTTTATGTGAGTACAACAATTATTTCTCAACTGTCAATTATAGAGGAAACAACATCACAAACAGAGTATATAATTGAGATGATTTGCCAGCAGAATGGAGAGGAGCCTGTCATTTGCAGTGAATTCATCAAGTAGCCTATATAGGCCTACCAATGGAATGTTTTTGTAGGACATTCCATTTACTGTTAAATCAATTGCATGGCTATCTAGAAATTCTGTTATACCTTTTCTTACCTCCTGTTTCAGGAAGTTATGTCACTGAGTGCTGCCCCTATATATAGGACCTTCCACCCCCACCTGGGCTATGAATGCCTGATGACCTAAGGGTCGAAAACGTTGTTGTAAATACATTTCACCTGGGAGCATGAGCAGCAGGGTGCTGTGTTTTCCTTTCTGTGTTACATCTAGCAACAATATCACATTTAGAGTTAGCAATCTAGCTAATTGTGTTTTGAGCCCTCACTTCCTCAGGTGGTTAAATGATGTACCATGGGCATAGCCTGGGCCAATAAGCACAAAAAACATGCAGGCAAATTCATCTCTAAAGAGCCAAACATATATCTGATTATTCCCGATCCTATTTCGACATGTTGCACATCATGCATTCCTTGAACATATTAGATGAAATAGCTAACTTCTCTCATGTCTTACTTGGCACTGGAAATAGTCAGTCTAGAGCCCTCACCCTTAGCTACCTTCCTTGGAAGTATTGCCATTTGATACCTAATTCACTGAATGAGGGAATTATTTGATTAGACCTCTTTGTTGTAGGCTAATGTTGTAATGTTCTAATGTCATAGCATAGCATAATACCTCCAGGAGAACTACTGGAGCTGGTATTGGTATCAAAGTAAACATTCTGAACACTTGATATAGCTAATGATTAGCCCATTGGGGTAGCCTAAACAAATGCAGATGGGCAACCCCATGCTTCAGCCATATATAGCCTAGCCGCTATGCTACTACATCCGTCAGACTACAGGAGAATGTTCATGGCTGCAATAGCACACCTGCCTGATAATATGAGCCATGTAGGCTATAGCCTTTGGGGAAAGAGCTAGCCCTTTAAATACAACTTTTTGGCAACATGGGCTCATCTCTGGAGATGAACCTTGGCAGGTGTGTGCTGTGCACAGACCTCAACATTGGTATTGCATTGCATTCCAAGTGGCATTCAAATGGTCTTCAAAAGACTTAAATTTAACTTCATGGAACCTGCAGATAGCCTTGATTCAAGCGCCGCACCAGAGAACAGTGACACCTTCTAAAGTCACCCTCTAAAGTCACCCTCTAAAGTCACCCTCTAAAGTCACCCTCTAAAGTCACCCTCTAAAGTCACCCTCTAAAGTCAACTTCTAAAGTCACCTTCTAAAATCTGACTAAAAATGATTAGCAAATAATATACTGGAGCTAGGCATAAACAGGTCTTGTTGTCAAAGTTGGTGTGTAGGCTACAAGTAGGCTACAACTTCTACTGTAGTTTTGTCTCTATTATGACTGCAAGGCTTGAAGGCTACATTTGAGATAATGAGGTATTAGTAAGGAGGCGATGGTGTGGGTGACTGATTACTGTCTGTTGGGGGGTGGGTATTGTGTGTGAACGTTAGTATGCATGATCTATTTACATGAACAAAAATTCACCAATACACTAAACTGTCTACAAGACAAGTGTTCCTCAAACTTTTCACACCCTTGCAGTCAGTTCTTTGGCATAGGGGAGAGGGTCTGTTAATGTACCCTTCTAGACTATTCACTCTATTGTTGACCGTGCTTGTCTACTCAACAACTGTACGTACTCATACACAACTAGACTGTCTGCAAGTCAACTCAAACTTTTCACATCTTTGCTAACAGCCCATCTCAATGGCACACTCCGAGTCAATAATGGAACAAAACACATACCAGTCTACCGTACCCTTTTTAGTTTATAGATGAACATGGTTTATTTTATGGTTACACATCCTAATGATCAGTCTTCATGTCTTTCCAGCAGACTTGCAGTACAACAAATCTCCTGCAAGAGGTCGAAGGAGTGGGTGGTGAAGAAAGTGTATGAGAGGCTTGTCCACCTGACTGTGGAGTGCAGAGGACCAGACGGTTGTCTACCTGACTGTGGAGTGCAGAAAGGACCAGACGGTTGTCCACCTGACTGTGGAGTGCAGAAAGGACCAGACGGTTGTCCACCTGACTGTGGAGTGCAGAAAGGACCAGACGGTTGTCCACCTGACTGTGGAGTGCAGAAAGGACCAGACGGTTGTCTACCTGACTGTGGAGTGTAGAGGACCAGACGGTTGTCTACCTGACTATGGAGTGTAGAGGACCAGACGGTTGTCTACCTGACTGTGGAGTGCAGAAAGGACCAGACGGTTGTCCACCTGACTGTGGAGTGCAGAAAGGACCAGACGGTTGTCTACCTGACTGTGGAGTGTAGAGGACCAGACGGTTGTCTACCTGACTGTGGAGTGCAGAAAGGACCAGACGGTTGTCTACCTGACTGTGGAGTGCAGAAAGGACCAGACGGTTGTCCACCTGACTGTGGAGTGCAGAGGACCAGACGGTTGTCTACCTGACTGTGGAGTGCAGAAAGGACCAGACGGTTGTCCACCTGACTGTGGAGTGCAGAAAGGACCAGACGGTTGTCCACCTGACTGTGGAGTGTAGAAAGGACCAGACGGTTGTCCACCTGACTGTGGAGTGCAGAAAGGACCAGACGGTTGTCCACCTGACTGTGGAGTGTAGAAAGGACCAGACGGTTGTCTACCTGACTGTGGAGTGTAGAAAGGACCAGACGGTTGTCTACCTGACTGTGGAGTGTAGAAAGGACCAGACGGTTGTCCACCTGACTGTGGAGTGCAGAAAGGACCAGACGGTTGTCCACCTGACTGTGGAGTGCAGAAAGGACCAGACGGTTGTCTACCTGACTGTGGAGTGCAGAAAGGACCAGACGGTTGTCCACCTGACTGTGGAGTGCAGAAAGGACCAGACGGTTGTCTACCTGACTGTGGAGTGTAGAAAGGACCAGACGGTTGTCTACCTGACTGTGGAGTGTAGAAAGGACCAGACGGTTGTCTACCTGACTGTGGAGTGTAGAAAGGACCAGACGGTTGCACACCTGACTGTGGAGTGCAGAAAGGACCAGACGGTTGTCTACCTGACTGTGGATTGCAGAAAGGACCAGACGGTTGTCCACCTGACTGTGGAGTGCAGAAAGGACCAGACGGTTGTCTACCTGACTGTGGAGTGCAGAAAGGACCAGACGGTTGTCTACCTGACTGTGGAGTGCAGAGGACCAGACGGTTGTCTACCTGACTGTGGAGTGCAGAAAGGACCAGACGGTTGTCTACCTGACTGTGGAGTGCAGAAAGGACCAGACGGTTGTCTACCTGACTGTGGAGTGCAGAAAGGACCAGACGGTTGTCCACCTGACTGTGGAGTGCAGAAAGGACCAGACGGTTGTCTACCTGACTGTGGAGTGCAGAAAGGACCAGACGGTTGTCTACCTGACTGTGGAGTGCAGAGGACCAGACGGTTGTCTACCTGACTGTGGAGTGTAGAAAGGACCAGACGGTTGTCCACCTGATTGTGGAGTGCAGAAAGGACCAGACGGTTGTCCACCTGACTGTGGAGTGCAGAAAAGACCAGACGGTTGTCCACCTGACTGTGGAGTGCAGAGGACCAGACGGTTGTCCACCTGACTGTGGAGTGCAGAAAGAACCAGACGGTTGTCTACCTGACTGTGGATTGCAGAAAGGACCAGACGGTTGTCTACCTGACTGTGGATTGCAGAAAGAACCAGACGGTTGTCTACCTGACTGTGGAGTGCAGAAAGGACCAGACGGTTGTCTACCTGACTGTGGAGTGCAGAAAGGACCAGACGGTTGTCCACCTGACTGTGGAGTGCAGAGGACCAGACGGTTGTCCACCTGACTGTGGAGTGCAGAAAGGACCAGACGGTTGTCCACCTGACTGTGGAGTGCAGAAAGGACCAGACGGTTGTCCACCTGACTGTGGAGTGCAGAAAGGACCAGACGGTTGTCCACCTGACTGTGGAGTGTAGAAAGGACCAGACGGTTGTCCACCTGACTGTGGAGTGCAGAGGACCAGACGGTTGTCTACCTGACTGTGGAGTGCAGAAAGGACCAGACGGTTGTCCACCTGACTGTAGAGTGCAGAAAGGACCAGACGGTTGTCTACCTGACTGTGGAGTGGAGAGAGGACCAGACGGTTGTCTACCTGACTGTGGAGTGCAGAAAGGACCAGACGGTTGTCCACAAGGAGCCAGAGCCAAAGCCCCCCAAACCCAACATCCCTGCCAACATCGCCACAGCGCCTAAGCCTGCTAAACCAGCTGCCATTACCCAACACAAGAAGAGGCTCACCAGCTGAAGAACATTCTGGAACTTGCCTGGAACATTCAGCCAACACAACATCCATATTCAGTACTGATGTTGTAGTATAACATAGAATGCTCACAACTGCATTGTGGTATAAACATTGCTAGCTGTTGTAGAAATGTATATAATGTGTTTTAATAAATGTAACTAAATTTGACAAGTGACTAAATTATTCCAGCTGCATCAAAAACCAATAAAGTGTTGACTTCAATTTCTTGATCAATTCATTGTGATATTCAAGTCCAATGCACGGTAACATAGCTCCTGCGAATCTGTAAACTAGTACTGCCCCCGTTTTGAAAAGCCCAAGTCCAATGCACAGCAACATAGCTCCTGCGAACCTGTAAACTAGTACTGCCCCCGTTTTGAAAAGCCCAAGTCCAATGCACAGCAACATAGCTCCTGCGAACCTGTAAACTAGTACTGCCCCCATTTTGAAAAGCCTGCCTTCGAAGGGGAGAACAAGGAAGTATGACTCCTGTCAGGCTGTAGTCTTTACAAAGCCAGGGGAAATGAGTCAACCTGGGTATCCTGCAATGTCCTGGCAGATAGGAACATCGTTGAGACAAGTCCGGTGGCTCTATTGAACAATGATGACCAAATCTACTCGCTGATAGCATGATCGTGCAATCGGCGAAACACAAAGGCCACAATAATTGCTACAAAACTTGACTCCATACATTGTTTTGATCAGACAGCTGACTCAATCAACTAATGACGTCAGTGGTTGAACTCTCCCGGCGAGTAAATTCAAAAATACAGCTGTAGTGCATAATTATGTCTGAAACACCCTCTCATCACTCATAATTATGTAGGGAGACTGGAAAAACACCCCAAATACTGGCTAGTGGTGAAATGTCCCTTTAAAGGACCTGCTGCACCACCTAGTGGAGCATTATCACACTACAACAATCAATATCAACGCTGTCATAATACTGTAGTTCAGCTTCTAGTCCTCCGTTGACATAGCTTTATCTCCTAGCACTTCCTCATCTGTAGCAGCTGTTAAACCTATCTGCTGTGTGTCTCTTCTCTCAGGGTGCCTGGAGATATTGACGAGGTGAATGCGCTGAAGCTGCAGGTAGATCAGTGGAATATTCCAGAAAACCTTGGGGACCCCAACGTCCCGGGTAAGAAATAAATCCCTCTCGTTCAACATCAAAAAAACACTAAATTCCTTCTCTTGGCTGCCTGTCTTGAATGGAGAAACTCACTTTTTCTTTGAAAATGTTGTCAAGGCTGTATATTGAGCAGTCTGCACTCCATCATGCCTGGGGGACAGCAGAGGTGTGGGTGTCAGAGGGGTTCTGTGTAAAAAGAGGGGGGGGGGGCTTGTTTTTTAAATCTTTTTAGCTCTGGTAAAATGAGGTAAAGATTGTTCTCAAATGTACGGAAAAATAAATATATTAAAAATAAATAAAAAAGAACATCTCTCTCCCCTAGCGTCTCTGCTGAAGCTGTGGTACAGGGAGCTGGAGGAGCCAGTCATCCCTCAGAGCTTCTATCAGCAGTGCATCAGTAACTATGAGGATCCTGAAGCAGCTATCAGCGTGGTGCAGTCTCTGCCTGAGCTCAGCAGACTGGTGCTCTGCTACTTTATACACTTCTTACAGGTAACCCTCCGACATATAGACGGCTTGGTTGTTTAGCAACAAACCCATACTTGCGCAACCGCATGAGCAAAACAGGCGAGGGTTAGCTTAGAATCAAAGGCTTGTTGACAACATGTAAACTACACTGAGTGTACAAAACATTATGAACACCTTCCTAATATTGAGTTGCCTCCCCTTTTGCCTTCAGAACAGCCTCAGTTCGTCAGGGCATAGACTCTACAAGGTGTCTAAAGCGTTCCACGGGGAAGCTGGCCAATGTTGAATCCAATGCTTCCCACAATGCTTCTTGATAAACACGGGAAATTGTTGAGTGTGAAAAACCTAGCAGCGTTGCAGTTCTTGACGCACAAACCAGTGCGCCTGGCACCTACTACCATACCCCGTTCAAAGGCACTTAAATGTTGTGTCTTGCCCATTCACACATACACAATCCATGCCTCAACTGTCTCGATGCTTAAAAATCATTTAAATTGTCTCCTCCCCTTCATCTACACTGATTGAAGTGGATTTAACTGGTGACATCAATAAGGGATCATAGCTTTCACCTGGATTCACCTGGTCAGTCTGTCATGGAAAGAGCATGTTCCTAATGTTTTGTACACTGTGTATATTTCCTCTCTGAATCGTTATTGAAAACATACATTTACACAATGAGCACTTGTCTCTCAAATACATCGTTACAGTTGTTGGTTAGCTAGCTAGCTAATTTTTGCCATATTAGCATTGACGTGACAAGAGTCCAAACACCTCGAAACAAGACATGGTGTCAATAACAAGATACATCGAGCTGAAACGAGCCACCTACGATTCCCCACTTGTCATCGTTGCTACAACAACTCAGACTTCTGCCGGCGCACATATCGTTTTCAGGACATTGTCTGCTAACCCATCTATAGGTCTCTCTCTCTCTCGTCTACCCTCTTTTTCTTTCTCTCCTCTCTTGATTGATTTAATTATTGGGGGAAAAACATG
Source organism: Salvelinus fontinalis (assembly GCF_029448725.1). NCBI lineage: Eukaryota > Metazoa > Chordata > Actinopteri > Salmoniformes > Salmonidae > Salvelinus > Salvelinus fontinalis. The sequence continues at coordinate 40,258,410 of NC_074672.1, read as the reverse complement.
CACTGACTATAACCCAGGGGATAACGTGTTTAAGTGAAATTCACTTGTTTCCAACCCTCTTCAAAGGTTTAATCTGTCACTTTGTATGTTTTGAAGTTATATCTACATAATAACTAGATGTATAAGTATAAACACAACAAACACCACATAAATGTCTCTGATCTTGACTCGCACCCAAAACTCATCCACTCTCCTTCTCCCTCCTGCAGGTGTTTGCTCAGCCCGTCAATGTGAGTAAGACCAAGATGGACGTCAATAACCTGGCCATGGTAATGGCTCCCAACTGTCTCCGCTGCCAGTCAGACGACCCACGCATAATATTTGAGAACACGAGGAAGGAGATGTCCTTCTTACGCATGCTCATTGTTCACCTGGACACCAGCTTCGTCAAGGACATCCTCTGAGGGGGTCAACTCTATCCCTCTTTATTAAGGACATCCTCTGAGGGGTTCAACTCTATCCCTCTTTATCAAGGACATCCTCTGAGGGGTTCAACTCTATCCCTCTTTATCAAGGACATCCTCTGAGGGGGTCAACTCTATCCCTCTTTATCAAGGACATCCTCTGAGGGGGTCAACTCTATCCCTCTTTATCAAGGACATCCTCTGAGGGGGTCAACTCTATCCCTCTTTATCAAGGACATCCTCTGAGGGGGTCAACTCTATCCCTCTTTATCAAGGACATCCTCTAAGGGGGTCAACTCTATCCCTCTTTATCAAGGACATCCTCTGAGGGGGTCAACTCTATCCCTCTTTATCAAGGACATCCTCTGAGGGGGTCAACTCTATCCCTCTTTATCGAGGACATCCTCTGAGGGGGTCAACTCTATCCCTCTTTATCAAGGACATCCTCTGAGGGGGTCAACTCTATCCCTCTTTATCAAGGACATCCTCTGAGGGGGTCAACTCTATCCCTCTTTATCAAGGACATCCTCTGGGGGGGTCAACTCTATCCCTCTTTATCAAGGACATCCTCTGAGGGGGTCAACTCTATCCCTCTTTATCAAGGACGTCCTCTAAGGGGGTCAACTCTATCCCTCTTTATCAAGGACATCCTCTGAGGGGGTCAACTCTATCCCTCTTTATCAAGGACATCCTCTGAGGGGGTCAACTCTATCCCTCTTTATCAAGGACATCCTCTGAGGGGGTCAACTCTATCCCTCTTTATCAAGGACATCCTCTGAGGGGGTCAACTCTATCCCTCTTTATCAAGGACATCCTCTGAGGGGGTCAACTCTATCCCTCTTTATCGAGGACATCCTCTGAGGGGGTCAACTCTATCCCTCTTTATCAAGGACGTCCTCTAAGGGGGTCAACTCTATCCCTCTTTATCAAGGACATCCTCTGAGGGGGTCAACTCTATCCCTCTTTATCAAGGACATCCTCTGAGGGGGTCAACTCTATCCCTCTTTATCAAGGACATCCTCTGAGGGGGTCAACTCTATCCCTCTTTATCAAGGACATCCTCTGAGGGGGTCAACTCTATCCCTCTTTATCAAGGACGTCCTCTAAGGGGGCCAACTCTATCCCTCTTTATCAAGGACATCCTCTGAGGGGGTCCACTCTATCCCTCTTTATCAAGGACGTCCTCTAAGGGGGCCAACTCTATCCCTCTTTATCAAGGACATCCTCTGAGGGGGTCAACTCTATCCCTCTTTATCGAGGACATCCTCTGAGGGGGTCAACTCTATCCCTCTTTATCGAGGACATCCTCTGAGGGGGTCAACTCTATCCCTCTTTATCGAGGACATCCTCTGAGGGGGTCATCTGTTTATCCGTCCCCATGCCCTGGAGAGCTGCACTCGTTCATCAGCCCTCATAGCTGCTCTGTCTTTCTATCATACAACTCTCTACAACTGTCTATCACCTTATTCACAACAAGCCCTCTGTTCCTTCACACTTCTCATCAACCATATCACATCTCAACCCTAGATCCCCTCTGGTTCACGAACACCACAGCCGGAGGAACACAGACAGTGGACTGCACAAACAGTGATCGGGTATCTAGACGGTTTTTCGTGCTCCGAATCATCTTCCCTTTTCGTTTGAGACTTTGGGACAAGCTCACATGTGATGGTAGTGGGAGACTGTTTATCCGTTGGAAAGCAGGACATACAGTACACGGTGTTCTTGCGCTCGTGTTAATGACTGGAGCGGAATCATTGGAATGGTATCAAACATGGTTTTCTATGTGTTTGATACCATTCCATTTGCGCCGTTCCAGCCATTATTATGAGCCGTCATCCCCTCAGCAGCCTCCTGTGCTACTGTTTCTGCTCCAAACACTGGACCGTGCTGGCGTGAGATTCAGCATGTGAAGAAGAGCAATCGCAATACGAGACTATTATGCACAAGAAGCATGTGTGCAGGGAAAAGTCCAGAGACAAATGTGTAAATATGATGGGGTTTTTTTGTGTGGGGGGGGTTAGTTCCTGCTTTGAGTGCCACATATGTATCTGACTGCCATGGTTGTGAATGAGGATGATGTCTCATCACGTTTAGACATGACAAATTGAGGGGAAACCCACTACAGACAGAATCTGTATTATACCGTTCTCTTTTCCTTTATTGTAACAGTGTATGCAGGCAACGCTTTCCTTCGCATTTCATTTGGAACGCTTTTTTGACTAATTTGAATATGAATTCTGTCTGTGTTGCCAGAGCTGCAGGATGAGTTGATGGGTAAGGTTCAGACTTTCCCTGACCGCAGAGAGACAGATTAATAATATTTATTTCTAAACCGTTTCTCTTATAAGAAAAATGATAACCCATCAGTTACGCAGAGATGCGTGTACATATGTGAGAGACAGAGTCTTGGATTAAAACACAGGCCTATTCTCCTCAGTGGTGGAGTTGGTGGGGGGGGAGCTAGGGAAAATTTGTGGAGCACTTTCTGCTGTTTTACTCCAGACAATTACATTTGGCTTATTTTGGAGAGGGCCAAAAAATATTTGTTATCCTCCCTTCAGTGGAACACAATTATACCTTTGATGGAGCTTGTATAAATGCTAATTTTAGCTATTAGCAGGTCAGGGGAAAAGGATGCAGGAGAAAATGAGATCGCTGCCTGGAACTAAAGCCACGCAGACAGTTGTGGATTTACAGTGCGAGCCAAAGGGAGAGGCAGTCTGGCAGTGGTTTTAGGGTCTGGGGGTACATTAGTTTAGTCCCATATACTGGGAGGACAAAAAACAAGCCGATTTAGTATTTTTAGACAATATTGCCTAACAAGGACTTTCCTATTCCTCAAAATCTTGTGCCACATAAGGAGAAGAGGGTTTAAAATCCATATTTCAGCTGTCTTAAGGGCCATGCGGTCTCTGTTATATTTAGCGGTGCGGTCAGGGTTTAGGTTTTAATGCCCCACATGTTTTCTCTGTGTCTACTTCATCTTAGTGATGGGGTCTGTGCTGCGAGGCTTGTGTGTATGTGTGTGCACGTGTACGTAAGTACTTGCACGTGTGTGTATGTTTGCCGACTATGTGTGTGTGTCAACTGTAAATGTGTGTGTTTGTGTGGTAGGAGTCTGTTCATATAGCATATACTTCGTAGTTACTGGAAGCTGGAGCCCCTAAATTAGAGGGTGTGTTTAGCCAGAAAAATGCATCTAGAGGTTATATGGTTGTTAACCCCTTTTCTGCACTCACAGCATTTACAGCGGCCGCTCCTTCGTTTCCTGCATTAATGCTTTACTGTTAGTCTTACGAACACCCAAGCCACCAGAGTTGGGTACTCCATAGCCACATCAGGGGACACTACCCAGCTTTCTCCTCACCTCTAGCCAGCAGGGGCAGCTCTGAGGTGGGGTGGAGGATGGCTAGGCAGTGCCAGTAGTTCTGGGAGTGCATGAGAAATATATACTGAGCCTGCAGAACGAGGAGGAAGATTTCAGGGGCCAATAGTCACTGGTCTATTGCTAAAGTTGTTGTATTTGTATCACAATGTGATAGTGTTCTTCTAGAATCTATACACAGACCTTGAATAAAACAGCCGAGGACCTGTAACTTTTAAGACACTGAACTCCGGAAGCTCTGGTTGAACTATTCTCCATCCTGTGTTCTTCAGTGGCTGATGATGAATATATACACAGTGTTATATATGAATAGTAGCATGGTCTTTGGTCACTGAATGTTCACAACAATGACGGTTATAATAACATGATTCCACAAAATTGTGGAAAAAAGTTCCATTCTTCAGTAATGTCATTATTCTCTTTGTTTGACACCAATGCTTATGGTGCGAGTCAACGGTGTAATTTCTTGATTTGATAAATCATTTTTGACTCTATTTTGTTCCTAACTGGAATGAGTGTTGATAATGTTTGTTGAGATGATAGAGAAACGGAAGTGTGTCTTGTTTAGATTGTGTTTGATGACAGTTACAACATGTGTGCGTCCCCGTCCATTGCACATATGCTTCCTCTTCCCTGGCCCTCACATGATGGGTGCTATTGACTCTTGTTGTAAATATGCTTGCAGGTCTTTTGGATATGCTGGTGTGTGTGTGTGTGTGTGTGAGTGTTTGAAAACAAGAAAAACAGCAACGGTGATTGTGTGGATGGATTTATTTCATAAATAATTGAAAAAATAAAGTTTGTAAACTAAATTTGTCATCACTTGTTTTATACTGAACAAAAATAAACACAACATGTAAAGTGTTAGTCTCATGTTTCATGAGCTGAAATATAAGATCCCAGAAATGTCATACGCACAAAAATATTATTTCTCTCAAATTGAGCACAGATTTGTTTACCTCCCTGTTAGTGAGCATTTCTCCTTTGCCAAGATATTCCATCTACCTGGCAGGTGTGGCATATTAAGAAACTGATTTAAAAACATGATCATTACACAGGTGCACCTTGTGCTGGGGCCAATAAAAGGCCATTCTAAAATGTGCAGTTTTGTCACACAACACAATACCACAGATGTCTCAAGTTGAGGGAGCATGCATATGGCATGCTGACTGCAGGAATGTCCATCAGAGCTGTTGCCAGATGAATCCCAGTTTCAACTCTACTGGGCAGATGGCATCGTGTGGGCGAGCGGTTTGCTGATGTCAACGTTGTGAACAGAGGGCCCCAAGTAACTTAACACAGCCATCGAAAAGCAGTGGGACAACATTCCACAGGCCACAATCAACTCTATGTGAAGATGTGCTGCGCTGCACACCAGATACAGACTGGTTTTCTGATCCATGCCCCTACTTTTTTTTTTAAAGCTATCTGTGACCAACATATTCATACCAGTATTCCCAAATCATGTGAAATCCATTCATTTGGGCCTAAAGAATTTATTTAAATTTACTAATTTCCTTATATGAACTGTAACTCGGTAAAACCTTTGACATTTGCATGTTGCGTTTATATTTGTGTTCAGTGTATCTTGAAAAGATTTGTTAACAAGGGATGAGTCGAACTTGTGCAAGTCTGCCATTGACATCAATATGCATTTCAGGGTTTTAGTCTCTGGTGACCTACAGAAACATTGGAGTACACAAGTTTGGTTGCGGGGGCCGAGGATACCATTAGGTCCATATGTTATGATAGAATGATGTTTTTCACTGCACCCAACACACCCCGACACTGTCACATCTGAACGTATTTGACAAATAAGCAGCAAATGTTAACGCAATCCCAACAGAGCCATGGTAACTCTGTGTTAAAGCAAAGCTCTGGTATCCACCTGGACAGCTGTAAGCATCAGGCCAAGTAGAGTAGAATAAGCAGACCTGCAATAAATAAAAAGTCTGCAAAATCCTCAAAATACAGGTAACTGCCAAAATACAGGAAACGTTGGAGTGAATGTGGGTTCTGGCGTGGGGTGCATTTTCCTGGCATGGTTTAGGTCCACTCAGCCCCTTAGAGGGCAAGGTAAACACCAATAAATACACAGCCATTCAAAGTGATGACCTTCAACCTGTGGTGAATCATTTCTATGCTAATGGGAGTGGTCTCTTCCAGGATGACAATGCTCCCATCCACAGGGCACAAGGGGTCACTAAATGGTTTGATGAGCATGAAAATGGTGTTACACCATGTGCCATGGCCGTCTCATTCACCAGATCTTACACCAATTGAACACTCATGGGAGATTCTGCAGTGATGCCTGAGAGAGTTTTCCATCTACAAAACACAAAAATGTGGAATAAGTCACTTGTAGCACTATCCAGACATTTGTAGCATTCCAGACACTTGTAGCATTCCAATCTAGAGGCGAAAGAAACGCACACCTATTTAGGCGAGGTGCTGGCTAGAGGAATAGAACACTTGAAAAACGTAAGGAGAGCAGCACACTCTAGGAGCTCAGATGCAAAAATGTAATAACCTAATCACCAGCGTTTCCACAGACAAGCTGTCTTCATCAGGGTTCATCAGGGTACTTGTAACATTCTTATTATTCTTATTCTTCCAAGGCGTATTGAAGGTGTTCTGGTGGTTTGTGGTGGTCCAACAGCCTATTAAGACGCTTTGTTGGTGTTTCTTTTAATTTCGCCATGCCACCTGTACACATAGCCTAGGCCTACATGGAGATATTTCTAGCTAGCACAGTGACTGAACATTATCAAGGAAAATACAAAAGCACATTGCTGAAATTGTTCTTAAAGGCCCAGTGCAGTCAAAAACTTGAGGTTGCTGTGTTTTATAAATATATATATATATATATATATATATATACACACACACTGCTCAAAAAAATAAAGGGAACACTTAAACAACACAATGTAACTCCAAGTCAATCACACTTTTGTGAAATCAAACTGTCCACTTAGGAAGCAACACTGATTGACAATAAATTTCACATGCTGTTGTGCAAATGGAATAGACAAAAGGTGGAAATTATAGGCAATTAGCAAGACACCCCCAATAAAGGAGTGATTCTGCAGGTGGTGACCACTGACCACTTCTCAGTTCCTATGCTTCCTGGCTGATGTTTTGGTCACTTTTGAATGCTGGCGGTGCCCTCACTCTAGTGGTAGCATGAGACGGAGTCTACAACCCACACAAGTGGCTCAGGTAGTGCAACTCATCCAGGATGGCACATCAATGCGAGCTGTGGCAAGAAGGTTTGCTGTGTCTGTCAGCGTAGTGTCCAGAACATGGAGGCGCTATCCTGGATGAGGATAGCACAGCGTAGTGTCCAGAGCAAGGAGATCTGTTCTCCTGGACACTATGCTGACAGACACAGCAAACCTTCTTGCAACCTTCTTACACATTGTGTTGTTTAAGTGTTCATTTATTTTTTTGAGCAGTATATATATATATATATATATTTCCACAATATGATGTTGGAATAACTGTGAAAATTATGATAATGCACTTATAGTGTAAAAGCTTTTTGAAAAGACCACCTGAAATTACAGCCTGTTTTGGTGGGAAGGAGTTTTGGCCTTCCATGATGACATCACTATGTGGAAAATTAGTTAATAGACCAATAAGAAAAAGCGTTCCAAACCTCTCTGCCAATAACAGCTTTCCCCTCGCCACTCCTACAGTTTATTCATAATTCTTGCTAGAGAAATTGCCCTTTGCTAAGATTTTTTTTTTTTTTTTTTTACCATTGAAATTGAAAACAATCACAGTAAGGAACTTAATTGTTACCCAGAAATGATTTGATATTGAGAACGGCATTGGACCTTTAATAAACTAGAATGAGAAGTGGCTGAACTTAACATCTACATTATGTATGTACGGAGAAACAGAGTTGGTAGCAGTAGCAAGGAGATCTGTTCTCCTAAATTAAAGCTATACTGCTCTCTGGTGGACAGATGTTTTATAGCATTTGTTTACGTGTAGACCTACTTAATACATGCACAATGCAAAACACAAGTTTCTCAAATTATGACGACTGCATTTCATACAAAAGAGGATTTAAGCCCTACTCTTCTCAAAGTCCTACATATAGTGTAGGTTCATCACAAAGCCTGTATACTGGGACATTAACACGAAGGGGAATCAAAATGATACAGAATAGAATTGAAAAGTACAAACTAAAAAAGCACATGGATCATCATCACTGTGTAGCCTATATTCTCTCTCTCAGACAAAAAGAATGCGCAATGTGAAAACCGAAAAGAAAATCTAAATTCTCTCCAAAAAGTTACATTTCATAATAGAAAGAAATCGAACATTTTATGTAGACTTCTTGTTCTTGAGCTAGGAGGCAGACAGTAGAATAGCACACACGCATTGTCCATAGAGGCACGAGAAGCACGCTGCTCGAAGGAAGGATTTGCAACGCAGTGTGAAACAACTGCGGAGCGCAAGGTAAACGTCTAGCTAGTTTCTTTGTAAAGAACATGTACAGTGTATTTAAATGTAGCTGTATAATTTAAACGTCAAACTAATATGTAAAAAGTTTTGGTGGCGGTAATGATGACGCTTCTGTGGATATGAAACGTGCCTGCAAGCGTGCGGGATGATGTCTTGTCTCGTCATGGTAACGTTAGCTACTATTTTATTTATTTATTTATTTCACCTTTATTTAACCAGGTAGGCAAGTTGAGAACACGTTCTCATTTACAATTGCGACCTGGCCAAGAAAGCAAAGCAGTTCGACACATACAACAACACAGAGTTACACATGGAGTAAAACAAACATACAGTCAATAATACAGTAGAAAAATAAGTCTATATACAATGTGAGCAAGTGAGGTGAGATAAGGGAGGTAAAGGCAAAAAAGGCAATGGTGGCGAAGTAAATACAATATAGCAAGTAAAACACTGGAATGGTAGATTTGCAGTGGAGGAATGTGCAAAGAGATAGAGATAGAAAATATAGGGTGCAAAGGAACAAAATAAATAAATAAATACAGTAGGGAAAGAGGTAGTTGTTTGGGATAAATTATAGATGGGCTATGTACAGGTGCAGTAATCTATGAACTGCTCTGACAGCTGGTGCTTAAAGCTAGTGAGGGAGATAAGTGTTTCCAGTTTCAGAGATTTTTGTAGTTCGTTCCAGTCATTGGCAGCAGAGAACTGGAAGGAGAGGCGGCCAAAGGAAGAATTGGTTTTGGGGGTGACCAGAGAGATATACCTGCTGGAGCGCGTGCTGCAGGTGGGTGCTGCTATGGTGACCAGCGAGCTGAGATAAGGGGGGACTTTACCTAGCAGAGACTTGTAGATGACCTGGAGCCAGTGGGTTTGGCGACGAGTATGAAGCGAGGGCCAGCCAAGAGAGTGTACAGGTCGCAGTGGTGGGTAGTATATAGGGCTTTGGTGACAAAACGGATGGCACTGTGATAGACTGCATCCAATTTATTGAGTAGGGTATTGGAGGCAATTTTGTAAATGACATCACCAAAGTCGAGGATTGGTAGGATGGTCAGTTTTACAAGGGTATGTTTGGCAGCATGAGTGAAGGATGCTTTGTTGCGGAATAGGAAGCCAATTCTAGATTTAACTTTGGATTGGAGATGTTTGATGTGAGTCTGGAAGGAGAGTTTACAGTCTAACCAGACACCTAGGTATTTGTAGTTGTCCACATATTCTAAGTCAGCCGTCCAGTGTAGTGATGTTGGACAGGCGGGCAGGTGCAGGCAGCGATTGGTTGAATAGTGTAACAGTAGAACTTTAAACCGTCCCCTCGCCCCGACACGGGCGCGAACCAGGGACCCTCTGCACACATCAACAACAGTCACCCACGAAGCATCGTTACCCATCGCTCCACGGCCCTTGCAGAGCAAGGGGCAACACTACTTAAGTCTCAGAGCAAGTGACGTAACTGATTGAAATGCTACTAGCGCGTACCCGCTAACTAGCTAGCCATTTCACATCCGTTACAATAGCATGCATTTAGTTTTACTTGCATTTAAGAGCAATATATTCGCTAGCTACAGCAACATAATTTGTTTAGGGAAAAGTTTTGAAACTCAAGTGAAGTGTAGTATCTAATTGTATTTATTTGATTTGCTGCATAAGTGAAGTTAATGTTCTGTGTTCTCAGACTGTGGTTACTTACCGTAGGCTACAGTAGAGCAGGTCTACGGGGCCCCGGGAAAGGAAATCACTGATTGACAGTGGCTGCATCCTATGAAACGTCTGTATTGACCTCCGTCATAAATTGTATCCAATCATTCATCGGCGGCAGTTGCTATGAGTAGAACGCGGAGACAAATTTTTCTTTTTACATTGGCAAATTATGGTTTTCACTGTTTTGACACAATTACGTTAACAGATTAGAAAACATGCATCCGTTAGATAAAGCTTTTGGAAGTTTGTGAGGAAAGTGTTATTTGTCAAGGAATAATTGTGCAGGCACGTTTCATCCGCGGGCGAACTGGATTCAGATATTTACTGTACATAAATCGCATGTCATGTTTTTGATAGCACCGGGTTTAATACGTCTATAGGTTTAATGTAAGGTCACTGTTAGTGCGCTGTTTAATTTAAACAAATCAGAAACTGTGTTAGCGCTTCTGAAAATGTAAACAAGATAGCGTCACTTTTGTGTCACTGTCACTAGCTAGGTTTCCATCCAATTGCCTACAGATGTTCATGTGAATATACATATGGATTCGCTGTGGATAAAAATCAGTGCTTGTTGACGTAGTGCACACAATGTACTTTTTCGCTTCCATTTTCAGGTGCCAAATTTTGTTTTTTTTAATTCAGTGTTTTTTTCATTGCATTTTAAACTCGACCGATAGTTTTGTCAGAAACTGTTGCGTTAAATAGCAAAGGTTTATTTTATTTATTTATTTTATTTTACCGTTATTTTACCAGGTAAGTTGACTGAGAACACGTTCTCATTTGCAGCAACGACCTGGGGAATAGTTACAGAGAGGAGGGGGATGAATGAGCCAATTGTAAGCTGGGGATTATTAGGTGACCATGATGGTTTGAGGGCCAGATTGGGAATTTAACCAGGACACCGGGGTTAACACCCCTACTCTTACGATAAGTGCCATGGGATCTTTAATGACCTCAGAGAGTCAGGACACCCGTTTAACGTCCCATCCGAAAGACGGCACCCTACACAGGACAGTGTCCCCAATCACTGCCCTGGGGCATTGGGATATCTTTTAGACCAGAGGAAAGAGTGCCTCCTACTGGCCCTCCAACACCACTTCCAGCAGCATCTGGTCTCCCATCCAGGGACTGACCAGGACCAACCCTGCTTAGCTTCAGAAGCAAGCCAGCAGTGGTATGCAGGGTGGTATGCTGCTGGTCTGGTCTGGTCTACAGGGTGGTCTGGTGGTCTGGTCTGGTATGCAGGGTGGTATGCTGCTTGTCTGGTCTGGTCTTGGCACGTGTGCTCTAGCCAACAGTTCGCATATACAGTCGTGGCCAAAAGTTTTGAGAATGACAAATATTAATTTTCACAAAGTATGCTGCTTCAGTGTCTTTAGATATTTTTGTCAGATGTTACTATGGAATACTGAAGTATAATTACAAGCATTTAATACGTGTCAAAGGCTTTCAATGACAATTACATGAAGTTGATGCAAAGAGTCAATATTTGCAGTGTTGACCTTTCTTTTCCAAGACCTCTGCAATCCGCCCTGGCATGCTGTCAATTAACTTCAGGGCCACATCCTGACTGATGGCAGCCCATTCTTGCATAATCAATGCTTGGAGTTTGTCTGATTTTGTGGGGTTTTGTTTGTCCACCCGCCTCTTGAGGTTTGACCACAAGTTCTCAGTGGGATTAAGATCTGGGGAGTTTCCTGGCCATAGACCCAAAATATCAATGTTTTGTTCCCTGAGCCACTTAGTTATCACTTTTGCCTTATGGCAAGGTGCTCCAACATGCTGGAAAAGGCATTGTTCATCACCAAACTGTTCCTGGATGGTTGGGAGAAGTTGCTCTCGAAGGATGTGTTGGTACCGTTCTTTATTCATGACTATGTTCTTAGGCAAAATTGTGAGTGAGCCCACTCCCTTGGCTGAGAAGCAACCCCAAACATGAATGGTCTCAGGATACTTTACTGTTGGCATGACACAGGACGGATGGTAGCGCTCACCTTGTCTTCTCCGGACAAGCTTTTTTCTGGATGCCCCAAACAATCGGAAAAGGGATTCATCAGAGAAAATGACTTTACCCCAGTCCTCAGCAGTCCAATCCCTGTACCTTTTTCAGAATATCAGTCTGACCCTGATGTTTTTCCTGCACTTGTTGACATCAGGCCATCCTCCAAAAGTCTTCACCTCACTGTGTGTGCAGATGCACTCACACCTGCCTGCTGCCAAGCAAGCTCTGTACTGGTGGTGCCCCGATCCCGCAGCTGAATCAACTTTAGGAGACGGTCCTGGCGCTTGCTGGACTTTCTTGGGCGCCCTGAAGCCTTCTTCACAACAATTGAACCGCTCTCCTTGAAGTTCTTGATGAGCCGATAAATGGTTGATTTAGTTACAATCTTACTGGCAGCAATATCCTTGCCTGTGAAGCCCTTTTTGTGCAAAGCAATGATGACGGCACGTGTTTCCTTGCAGGTAACCATGGTTGACAGAGGAAGAACAATGATTCCAAGCACCACCCTCCTTTTGAAGCTTCCAGTCTGTTATTCGAACTCAATCAGCATGACAGAGTCCTCTCCAGCCTTGTCCTTGTCAACACTCACACCTGTGTTAACGAGAGAATCACTGACGTGATGTCAGCTGGTCCTTTTGTGGCAGGGCTGAAATGCAGTCAAAATGTTTTTTGGGGATTCAGTTCATTTACATGGCAAAGAGGGACTTTGCAGTTAATTGTAATTCATCTGATCACTCTTCATAACATTCTGGAGTATATGCAAATTGCCATCATATAAACTAAGGCAGCAAACTTTGTGAATTTAATATTTGTGTCCTTTCTCAAAACTTTTGGCAACAACTGTACAGTGCTGGTAGGCTAGTCTACATGATGAGATTATTATGGATAAGAGCGAAAATATTTGTATTTGTCAAATGACAATCAAGCCTCAGTCATCATGTCACCAGAATAAGACCCGCAATATTTATTGGAAAGGAGCATCAAGATCATCGTGCTCTTTCACCACCCTGTGAAGTTATCATACTTTATTTAATCTGTAGTCTAATATACTGAATTGTTTCCCAGTCATAGTGGGACCACACACCATATTATCGTGTGAGTCCCAAGTTTACTTTGATATGATGGTTATTATATCAGTATTTGCGCATAAAGGTGTTTCCACCACCATTTCTCGCGTAATTAATGTTAGACACAAAAATATCCCACCATGTCGAACGAACAAATGATCTGTCGGCATTTATAACATTTTATTGAAACTGTTTCCATATTTCCATAACAGCTGTAGTGATTTGTTTATATTTTTATGTGAGGTATGACTTTGCTAGCATAAAAACTGTATGGAAACATTGTTAGTAACCAGGTTTCCATCCAACCTTTTTATGCAAGTAAGGTACATGTCGGATAAAACATTTCATGACAGACCTGATGGAAACAGAACATTTGTCGGCAAACTTTCCAAATGTCGACAAAACAAAATACGCTAGACAAGGTGGGATCTTTTTGTCTGTAAAATTAATTAAGTGAGACATGTTGGTGGAAACGCTTTTACGCGCAAATGTAGATTAAATAACCATCCTATCGAAGTCACAGGACATGTTATGTGGTCCTCCCACTACGACTAGTCGGGAAAGCATGCTGTTCATTAGGGTACAGATTAAATCAATTATGATATCTTCACTGGGTGGTGAAAGAACACGGTTATGAGCTCAATTGATGCTCATTTCCAATAAATATCGAGGGTCTTATACTGGTGACATGATCATCGATGCTTGGTGGTCGTTGGACAAATAAAAATAATCTTGTCCTTAATAATCTCGTCATGTAGACTGGCCTACCCGCACTCTGTGAATTGTTGGCTAAAGCGCATGTGCCAACACCAGAGCCGTTGTAACACACTTAGGCGTAGTGGGTGCGGAGTCAGGTGCAGGAGACAGAAAGTTCTGAATAGCGCTTTAAACAGCACCGGGCTAAACAGTATATACAACGAAACTGAGCGTCATAAAACAAAATGCCCAAAACAGGAAACAAACCAAGATTACACTACCACACATACAAAGTGGGAATAAACAAGCCTGCACGGAGAGCAGGCGGGCCTACCGACTTAAATAGCCAAACTAAAAGTCTAAACGAGAAACAGGTGAAACAAATCAGACCAAACCAGACCCGGAGGACACGGCGCAGGGCGATCCGGATGGAGGCGATGAAAATCCCTCAACATTGACAAATCCAAGATGTCCCCCACCGGTACCCAGCACCTCTCCTCCGGACCATACCTCTCCCAGTCCACAAGGTACTGCAGGCCCCTCACCCGGTGTCTCGAGTCCAGAATAGCACATACTGTGTACGCCGGAGACCCCCGATGTCCAGAGGGGGCGGAGGGACCTCCGGCACCTCACCTTCTTGCAGGGGACCAGCTACCACCGGCCTGAGGAGAGACACATGAAACGAGGGGTTAATACGATAATAGGAAGGGAGTTGTAATCTATAACACACCTCGTTTATCCTCCTCAGGACTTTGAAGGGCCCCACACACTGCGGCCCCAGCTTCCGGCAGGGCAAGCGGGGGGGTAGGTTTCAGGTCGAGAGCCAGACCCTGTCCACCGGTACGAACACGGGGGCCTCACTGCGGTGGCGGTCAGCGCTCCTCTTCTGCCGTCCACCTGCTTGCTTGAGGGATTCCTGGACAACCCTCCAGGTCTCCTTGGATCGCTGCACCCACTCCTCCACCGCAGGAGCTTCGGTCTGACTCTGATGCCACGGCGCCAGGACCGGCTGGTAGCCCAACACGCATTGGAATGGTGACTTGTCCGTGGAGGAGGGGCGGAGTGAATTCTGGGCTAACTCCGCCCATGGTACGTACCTAGACCACTCCCCTGGCCGGCCCTGGCAATACGACCGCAGAAACCTACCCACCTCCTGGTTCACTCTCTCCACCTGCCCATTACTCTCGGTGTGATAACCAAAGGTCAAGCTGACCGAGACCCCCAGACGTTCCATAAACACCCTCCACACTCGGGACGTGAATTGGGGACCCCGATCAGAGACGATATCCTACGGCACCCCTTAGTGCTGGAAGACGTGGGTAAATAGAGCCTCCGCAGTCTGTAGGGCCGTAGGGAGACCGGGCAATGGGAGGAGACGGCAGGACTTAGAAAACCGATCCACAACAACTAGAACCGTGGTGTTTCCCTGAGACGGGGGAAGATCGGTAAGGAAGTCTACCGACAGGTGAGACCACGGCCATTGTGGAACAGGGAGGGGCTGTAACTTCCCTCTAGGAAGGTGCCTAGAAGCCTTACTCTGGGCGCACACCGAACAGGAAGAGACATAGAACCTAACATCCCTAGCCAAGGCGGGCCACCAGTACTTCCCCCTAAGACTCCGCACCGTCCTCGCCACACCAGGATGACCCAAAGAAGGTAGTGTGTGAGCCCACCGAATCATTTGATCACGAACACCAAGAGGCACGTACTTACGACCTGTAGAACATTGTGGAGGTGCAGGTTCCACTCGTAACGCCCTCTCAATGTCCGTGTCCACCTCCCATACCACCGGTGCCACCAGCCTAGAGGCTGGAAGGATGGGAGTAGGATCGATGGGCCAATCCTCCGTGTCATATAGACGGGACAGCGCATCGGCCTTAGTATTCAGGGAACCTGGTATATACAAGATGGTAAACCTAAATCTGGTGAAGAACATGGCCCACCTTGCCTGACGCGGATTCAGTCTCCTAGCTGCCCGGATATACTCCAGATTCCGGTGGTCAGTCCAGATGAGAAAAGGGTGCTTAGCCCCTCAAGCCAGTGTCTCCACACCTTCAGAGCCTTTACCACAGCTAACAACTCCCGGTCCCCCACATCATAGTTACGCTCCGCCGGACCGAGCTTCTTCAAAAAGAAAGCGCAGGGGCGGAGTTTCGGTGGCGTACCCGAACGCTGTGATAGCACGGCACCCACCCCAGCCTCGGACTCGTCCACCTCCACTATGAACGCTAAAGAAGGGTCCGGGTGCGCCAACACGGGCGCATCTGTGAACAGTGCCTTCAACCGATTGAAAGCTCTGTCAGCCTCTGCCGACCACCGCAAACGCACCGGCCCCCCCTTCAGCAGTGAGGTAATGGGGGCCGCTACCTGGCCAAAACCCCGGATAAACCTCCGGTAGTAATTGGCAAACCCTAAAAACCGCTTCTCCTGAGGTCCAGTTTCGTGAAAAACAGCGCCCCGTGAAATGATTCCACTGCCGTAACGATGAGAGGTAGCGGGTAACTAAACCCCACTGTGATGGAATTGAGACCTCTATAATCAATACACGGACGCAAACCTCCCTCCTTTTTTTCAGAAAAAAGAAACTCGAGGAGACGGGAGAAATGGAGGGCCGTGACAGAGATTCCGTGACATATGTCTCAGAGATTCCGTGACATATGTCTCCATAGCCAACGTCTTCTCCTGTGACAATGGGTGCACGTGACTCTTGGGAAGCGCAATGTTTACCTGGAGGTTTATCGCACAATCCCCCTGTCGATGAGGTGGTAATTTAGTCGCCTTCTTCTTACAGAAAGCGATAGCCAAATCGGCATATTCAGGGGGAATGCGCAGTGGAAACCTGGTCTAGACTCTCCACTGACGTGGCACCAATGGAAACTCCCATACACCTACCTGAACACTCCTCTGACCACCCCGGAAGAACCCCCTGTCTCCACAAAATCCTGGGATTGTGACTGGCCAGCCAAGGAACCCCCAGCACCACTGGAAACGCAGGTGAATTGATAATGAAGAGACTAATCCGCTCCCTATGATCCCCCTGCGTCACCATGTTCAGTGGAACCGTGGCATCCCTGACCAGCCCTGACCCTAATGGCCGGCTATCTAGGGAGTGCACGGGGAAGGGGGGGATCTATCGGCACCAACGGAATTCCCAGCTTGAGGGCGAGTCCGCGATCCATAAAGTTCCCAGCTGCACCTGAATCGACTAGCGCCTTATGCTAGGAAGAGGGGGAAAAATCAAGGGAAAAAATATATACAAACATGTGACCTACAGGGGGTCTGGGTGAGTTTGATGCTGACTCACCTGGGGTGACCGAGAAGTGTTTTGCCTGCCCTCTCAACTCCCAGAAGGACTCCTCCAGCACCGGTCGGACACGTGTCCTCTCCGACCACAGCTGGTGCAGGAGGAGCCTCCTCCTCCGGTACCCCTCGAAGCAGCCCCCCTAACTCCATAGGAGCGGGAGGGCTAGGAGGTGGAACTGACAGGACCCTTTCTGAACGCCCGCAGGCAGCCAGCCGAATAGACATGTCTATCAGTTCGTCTAGGGAGAGAGTGGTGTCCCGGCAAGCTAGCTCCCTGCGGACGTCCTCCCGGAGGCTGCAACGGTAGTGGTCCATCAGGGCCCTGTCGTTCCACCCGGCCCCAGCAGCCAAGGTCCGGAACTCCAACGCAAAGTCCTGCGTGCTCCTTGTCTCCTGCCTAAGGTGAAATAGTCGCTCAGCCGCCGCTCGGCCCTCCGGAGGGTGGTCGAATACAGCCCGGAAACGGCGGGTGAACTCTGGATAATGCTCATTCGCCGAGTCTAGGCCATTCCAGACAGCATTGGCCCACTCCAGAGCTCGGCCCGTCAGGCAGGAGACGAGGACGCTCACACTCTCCTCCCCCGAGGGAGCCGGCCTCACGGTAGCCAGGTACTCCCTCGGAGGCGCAATACGAAGTGCGCTGGAGCCGGACACTGGGGGTGGAGTAGGTGGACTCATGGGAGGAACCGGGGGTGAAGTGGGGAGACCACTCCTCTCCCATCAGTCCATTCTCTCCATCATCTGGTCCATCGCTGACCCAATCCGATGGAGGATAGTGGTGTGATGGAGAACGCGTTCCTCCATCGATGGAAGGGGGGTGGCCGCTGCTCCTGCTGACTCCATCGGTGGTGCCCGCTTCTATAACACTCTTAGGCGTAGTGGGTGCGGAGTCAGGTGCAGGAGACAGGCTAGCCTTAAGAAGCTTTTGGGAAACCGGGCCCAGGTTTCTAATGTTCAGTTCCTGCCCATATCTACCACTAGAATACCTTGTTATGTGATCGCTATCT
The DNA here is from genome assembly GCF_029448725.1 of Salvelinus fontinalis. Taxonomy (NCBI): domain Eukaryota; kingdom Metazoa; phylum Chordata; class Actinopteri; order Salmoniformes; family Salmonidae; genus Salvelinus; species Salvelinus fontinalis. Next base: position 40,240,369 of record NC_074672.1, on the reverse strand, counting down.
CTCTCTCCACTGCTCAGGTACCAGGCCAACATAGAGAAGATTGACTATGAGGACCAGAAGGTTCTGATCCACTACCGTCAGTGGAGCCACTGCTATGACGAGTGGTTTGGCTGGACCAGCCCCTACCTGAGACCCCTGGAGCGGATCCAGCTGAGGAGAGAGGGTCTGCAGGACAACCAGCCCAGGCCCACCCCGGTGAGGGAGAATAGAACTCACACCCAGTTGAGTTTCTGTCCGACTACATTGCAGACGCCTGCTAGATTTAAAACAGCATGAGTAAGTGTTTAACTTTCATCTTACCACATCATATGGAATAGCAATCTGATAACAGACTGAACAGTTGATGATGTGGCACGCAACTATTGGTTGATGCAGTGCAACGCCTGTGCATCTAATCGGGCAGGAACTCAACCATAATGTTGCCATAGATGAGATCCAGCCAGAAACGCAGAAGGCCTGTGATTTAAACAACAACAACCACATACAGAACGTATCATTACACCTCTTCAAAGTCCTGTTGAACTCATTGACGGTGAATCTCAGATTGGTGTTTATCAGTGATTAACTTTCCTCTCCCTTGCAGGTGTTTCGGGCGAATGAGAAAATCTTAGCCTGTTGGGTAGACTGTCCCTACTACCCTGCTAAGGTCCTGGAAGTCAGAAGAGATGGTGGGTACTACACTTCCACTGGACAGCATTAATTGTGTTTAATCATAAATGCATGGCATTCTAGTTATATCAGGCTTTTTTCTGGATCAAAAATGGGCTTAGGTGTTGGCAAGGGGTGTAGCAGGGGTGTGGTCGGCGCAGCTGAATTACAGTCCTCCGTCTTGGTGTCTTTTATTTTGTTGCATTTTTAAGCCAATTTCATGCGATTCTCAGAATTTCTCCATGGAGCTGAGATGCATTTTTGCAGGTTTAAAGTTAATTTCCTGCAATTCAACACATTTTGCCACTGAGCTGAGAGAAAATGTTGCATTTTTCAAGCAAATCCCCAGGGATTCTACATTTTCTTCCATGTAGCTGAGAGAATATTTTGCCGTTTTAAAGATAGTGTCCTGCAATTCAACACATTTTGCCACTGAGCTGAGAGAACATTTTGCCACTGAGCTGAGAGAACATTTTGTCATAGCTAATGCTATGTTCTTTTGCTCTAAGTTCAAAAATCAATACTGTTAAATTCATTGTTTTTGGAATTTTCAATTCCTCTAACTGTTTAGCTTTTATTTTGGTGATTGTAAGTTCTCAAAGATTCAAAAAATATATATAGGTCCATTATTTTGTATACATACTTTATATTTGGGTTTAGTCATTTAAGTTCATGCTGAAAGCGTTTTTTCCATCCAGAAAATGAATAACAAATTATATGTAAAAAAAATAAAACATTCTTTAAAGTTTGGCCCGTCCGGCCCACCCAAGGGTTTCTATGGCAGAAAAATCCCTGTACATTGGGTCAATATTCTGACCGTGTCTGTTTTTTCTCTCTTCAGGTTCCTATACAGTGAAGTTTTTCGATGGAGTCGTCAAGACCGTTAAGCCAACCAAAGTAAAGCCATATAAGCTAGAGGTGAGAGCTCCATATGACTGTTGGTTCACAGAAGATGGTTGCTCAGGTTATCTTAATGTTTTAAATGTTGTCTTGTGTAATAGAATGTGAAGGCCAGGGAGAGAGACATAACTCAAATTTAGCAGAGCAATGGGAAAGATGAAGCCAAGGTGAACGGAAAAGCAAAGAGTTACAAATCCAAAAAAGGGTCTTCAGACCTAGAGGAAGAAGAGAGTAGGAAAGATGAAGAGGAGAAAACGCGGCAACATTGAAACCAGTGGACAGAATGGGGACCTGAACGGCGAGGAGGGGGAGACGGGAGCAGGAGAACGAGGCCAGGAAGGTGTTGGGGTACAGACTGAAGAGCCACAAGCCTAGAAAGATGAGCAGGTTGTCCAAACTGAAAGGAAAGATGGCAGGCTGTCCAAGCTGAAAGGAAAGATGGGCAGGCTGTCCAAACTGAAAGGAAAGATGGGCAGGCTGTCCAAGCTGAAAGGAAAGATGGGCAGGCTGTCCAAGCTGAAAGGAAAGATGGGCAGGCTGTCCAAGCTGAAAGGGAAGATGGGCAGGCTGTCCAAGCTGAAAGGGAAGATGGGCAGGCTGTCCAAGCTGAAAGGGAAGATGGGCAGGCTGTCCAAGCTGAAAGGAAAGATGGGCAGGCTGTCCAAGCTGAAAGGGAATATGGGCAGGCTGTCCAAACTGAAAGGAAAGATGGGCAGGCTGTCAAGATGAAAGGAAAGATGGGCAGGCTGTCCAAGCTGAAAGGAAAGATGGGCAGGCTGTCCAAGATGAAAGGAAAGATGGGCAGGCTGTCCAAGCTGAAAGGAAAGATGGGCAGGCTGTCCAAGCTGAAAGGAAAGATGGGCAGGCTGTCCAAGCTGAAAGGGAAGATGGGCAGGCTGTCCAAGCTGAAAGGGAAGATGGGCAGGCTGTCCAAACTGAAAGGAAAGATGGGCAGGCTGTCCAAGATGAAAGGAAAGATGGGCAGGCTGTCCAAGCTGAAAGGAAAGATGGGCAGGCTGTCCAAGCTGAAAGGAAAGATGGGCAGGCTGTCCAAGCTGAAAGGAAAGATGGGCAGGCTGTCCAAGCTGAAAGGAAAGATGGGCAGGCTGTCCAAGATGAAAGGAAAGATGGGCAGGCTGTCCAAGCTGAAAGGAAAGATGGGCAGGCTGTCCAAGCTGAAAGGGAAGATGGGCAGGCTGCAATTGCAGAATCATCAGATTGAAATAGAATGTTTCCCATGGTTGTGCTCATGTCCTAACTGGTTGTGCTCATGTCCTAACTGGAGAAGAAAGATGGAAGCTTGGCTTATGGCTTTGCTTGGTTAATTGAATCGTGGCTTAAAGCATGCTAGGACAGATTCTGTAGCTTGATAGATAAGTGGAAGAAGTCAAGGGGAGAATGTCTGCTGAGTCACACTGAACTTTTGCTTGTTATTGTTTACAGAAAGTCAACACGAACTGAGGAAGAGGAGGGTGTCTCTTGGACAGATGCCACCGCCAAAGAAGAAAAGGCCAGACACAAGCAAAGGTCTGTATCTAATAGATAGATGGATTTTATTAGTCACATGCACAGGGTCGCAGACATGGGCGCAACTTTGGTTTTAGAAGTGGGGGGGACACAACTTGTTTTATTTTTTTATCCAGTCGGATCAACACTCCAAAATACCTGCTGCCCTTACCACTGTCATCAGACCCAACACTCTTAACCACTAGAATACCTGCTGTCCTTACCACTGTCATCAGACCCAACACTCTTAACCACTAGAATACCTGCTGCCCTTACCACTGTCAGACCTAACACTCTTAACCACTAGAATACCTGCTGTCCTTACCACTGTCATCAGACCCAACACTCTTAACCACTAGAATACCTGCTGCCCTTACCACTGTCAGACCTAACACTCTTAACCACTAGAATACCTGCTGCCCTTACCACTGTCAGACCTAACACTCTTAACCACTAGAATACCTGCTGCCCTTACCACTGTCATCAGACCCAACACTCTTAACCACTAGAATACCTGCTGTCCTTACCACTGTCATCAGACCCAACACTCTTAACCACTAGAATACCTGCTGCCCTTACCACTGTCATCAGACCCAACACTCTTAACCACTAGAATACCTGCTGCGCTTACCACTGTCATCAGACCCAACACTCTTAACCACTAGAATACCTGCTGCCCTTACCACTGTTATCAGACCCAACACTCTTAACCACTAGAATACCTGCTGCCCTTACCACTGTTATCAGACCTAACACTCTTAACCACTAGAATACCTGCTGCCCTTACCACTGTTATCAAACCTAACACTCTTAACCACTAGAATACCTGCTGCCCTTACCACTGTCATCAGACCTAACACTCTTAACCACTAGAATACCTGCTGCCCTTACCACTGTTATCACACCCAACACTCTTAACCACTAGACTACCTGCCACCTATACCAATGTCTGTTCCATACCACTGTCATCAGACCCTATGTGGCACAGAGATTATTCATTATAGAGATACATTTAAATGATCCTGTTGAAGGAAGATACATTTTTACATGGATGTAAGTATGATGGAACTATTATTTATTCTTGCCATGTCTTCCTCACTCGGTTTCTCCCCTTATTCTCCCCTTCCTGCTCTTCCTGCTCCTCCTGCTCTTCCTCCTCCTGCTGCTCTTCCTCCTCCTCCTATCCCTCTGCAGTTTTGGAGAGTAGGCTGGACTACACAGGGGAACTGGAACCTCCTGACCCGTTGACCCGATTGCCTCAGCTCAAACATCGCATCAGACAGATGGTCACAGACCTGGGCACCGTGCATCAGATGTCCCTCTGCTCCTCCAACACATGAGTGCGCCACTGAGTTCAGCACTTCACCACAGAGACCTGGCTGGAGCAGGGCGTAGCAAGCAAGGCTACAGTACAAATGATGTGTGGGCAGGGTAGGGGAGTAACACAAACTGTCATTAATCAGTTATTATACGAGCAAAACTATTGTAATCAGATTACAGATACTTTTGAAAAACTACATTACTTCTTGGATTACTTTTCAAATCAGAAAAAAATACATTATGACACCTTTCAGTTTTCTTAATGACATTCAATTCAGCATTTTAAAAAAGGCGCAAGTTTAAGTTTGTTCCAACTGAGCAAGTCTGACCGGATGTCAGAGACCACTATGATGACACACCAAATGCATTTGATGGATCCTTTTCTGTATTCAGTCCAAAAGTAACTGAAAGTAATCAGATTGATAATGAGTTTAGATAATCCAAAAGTTACGTAACTGATTACAATTGTGGACAGGTAACTGTAACGGATTACATTTTTGAAAGTAACCTACAGTCCCCCAACCCTGTTGGGACAGAGACGTTAACAGGGGATTCCTGACTGAGACACCTGCTACTACTGACGATTCGAGAATCAACAATATGAAATGTCTGGCAACCTGCATTCCTGCCACTGTGAAGCAGGATGGATAGGACAGGCTACTTTTCTGAAATGTCTGGCAACCTGCATTCCTGCCACGGTGAAGCAGGATGGATAGGACAGGCTACTTTTCTGAAATGTCTGGCAACCTGCATTCTTGCCACGGTGAAGCAGGATGTATAGGACAGGCTACTTTTCTGAAATGTCTGGCAACCTGCATTCTTGCCACGGTGAAGCAGGATGGATAGGACAGGCTACTTTTCTGAAATGTAAGAAAAATAAGAACAGAACATAACCATGTTCAACACTTTTAATTTAGTTTATTAATTCGACCATTTAAAAAAAAAAAAACACACATAAAACTTAAAAGCCATACATGCACATGAAACTTAGGTTTTTGATTGTAAGTCAACCCCTCCTAATAATGTAGTTCTTGCAATTAAATGTAAAACATGGTTAATACTTTGTTTTTGCTAACATAAATAATCCATATCCAACAGTGCTTTATGATTGGATGGTTTTGCTGAAAGGTTAAAATAAGGTTAAAATATAGACCACTGTAGGCTTTTTTTTCTACAGTTAAATGTTTGTATAACATTACACATGTTTGTTCAATGTAAGCACATAGGATTACATATGTTTCAAATGCATATTTTTGATGAGTGTTTCAATGAAATGCATTTGGAAAAAATGGCTTAATAATGATGTTTTAAGATCATAAAAAATAAGGGTCACACTTTATTTGGATAGTCCGGATTTTCCATCTGTAGATGCTCTACAGATAGTATGACCATCTGTTGATAAGCAACTGCTTGCTAAGGTTAGGTTTAGAATAAGGTTAGCGTTAAGGGTAGGGTTAGTAGATGGTTAGTTGAAATGTTACTGATAGTCTGTAGAGCATCTACAGATGGACTATCCAAAAAGTCATACAAAAAAACAAGTCATTTTTAAAGGGAGGGGAAATATTTTCATATTTGCAAATATTGTCCTGTCTTTTGAATGTCCAGAATGTTCTTGAGAATAGATGGTATCTTTCTATAAATGTTTCTTTCCTCATAGATATTGACGTAGTATAGAATACAAAGTTATTTAGAGGACATTGCCAATATTAATGCGTTTGCAAACAAACTATATTTTGTGAATTTAAATACTTTAAGATATTTCTCTTTGATTGAAATATTTAGTTGTGATGTTTGTTTTTTTGTTTCGTTTTTTGTTTTGTTTTGTTCTTATTTCATGTTTTTCCATGCGGGCACTGTGCTCTTATCCTTTTATATATTCTGATTCAGAATTTTATTTATAATTTTTTTGATTGCATCTTTGTAATCAGTAAAGTAATGGTATGTATAGCACGTAGTCCATAGAGTATAGGACTGTGTCACAGTATATTTAGTACTGATATACGCAGTACATTGCCTGTGTACCCTTCCCTGGTGGGTAAAAACTAGAGGATGTGTGTGTGCGTATATGTGTTGACTGGAGAGCAGTGGGGGAAAAGCAGATGGAGCCAGCCCAGCATATGGCCCCACAGTGTGTAGTGAGAAGGCTCTGGAGTCCCTTATGGTAGTGCCACCCAGATTTTTATATTGGAATTAAAGTGCAGACCTCTGCGTTTCCTTGTACCATATCGGGAATATTACTTTGGTTTCTTTCTATTGTGCATTTTCTTAATCTTTGCATGTGAAATGGGTATTTTATTTAACTAGGCAAGTCAGTTAAGAAGAAATTCTAATTTACAATGATAGCCTACCCCAGCCAAACCCTAACGACCCTGGGCCAATTGTGCGCCACCCTATGGGACTCCCAATCACGGCCGGTTGTGATACAGCCTGGAATCAAACCAGGGTCTGTAGTGATGCCTCTAGCACTGAGATGCAGTGCCTTAGACCACTGCGCGCCACTGGGCCCCAAATTGACATTTGACTTTGACCTGACCCATTTCAGAATGATTTGTTTTCCCTTACTGTTTGTTTCAATGGTTAAATAATACTTTATACTTCAGCACAAAAGGTGCATTTAATTATTATTCCCCAAGTTGCTAGCAACATTAGCTTACTACTGATGGCATTAGCTATGCAGATACTAAGCATAACTGACATGGATTCATTAATTTGAAGTACCAGAGATCTATAAAATCTTGCTAGCTACCGAGCGCACTGCCAGTAAGTTATATTCGCAACGATGTTCACGCTGTGTGTTGGTTTCACTGCTTTGCTCCACCCGCTCACTTCTGGTGAGTTTTGCACTTGAGCTGTTTTAGTAAACGAATCAACTACTCTCATTAAGCTAACTTCCCATATTTTAATTAACAGCCATTTAAGCAGAAATGTTAATTTATTGCACATTCTAATCATTTATTTATTTAACTAGAAAAGTCAGTTAAAAACAAATTCTAATGTACAATGATGACCTACCACAGCCAAACCCTAACGACGCTGGGCCAATTGTGCGCCGCCCTATGAGACTCCCAATCACCGTCGGTTGTAATACAGCCTGGAATCAAACCAGGGTCTGTAGTGACCCCTCTAGCAAATTGACGTTTGATGTGACCCATTTCAGAATGATTTATTTTCCCTTACTGTTTGTTTCAATGGTTAATAATATTTTATATTTCAGCTGTATGTTGGCAGTGTCAGACTTATCAATGTCAGTTTTTTTTAATGTATTAGATTCTGTCATGAGAGGACTGAGATTTTTTAAGAAATAATTATTTAACATTTCCATGCATGAAAATAAACATTTTTATTTATCTAAATTACGTGTTGTCTGTACGTTGTGTTACTCTTGGAACATTATAATTCAGACTAGCAAGCATATGATATGCAAATTCACGATCTTACATTGCCAAGAATCAGTCTAGGGAATGTAGCTAGGTCAATACCAGTATTAATTTTTAGATCCATTTTATTATAAAATAAAACTGATTCAGATACAAAGCAACACAGCTGAAGGAAGTCACAGTATACCTCATATCACTCACACGGGTCATCCTCTAGGGTCGGTGAATGGAAATTCATTCGAGTTGGCCACCATTTACACGTTGAAGGGTCCGCCTTTAATGTGTCAGATCAGCGTGGTGTTGGTTTCAGTTGGTACATTGTTGGTATCAAGCGGTTCGAGCACTACGAGACAGCCAGTCCGACTGCTATTTCCATTGTTTTATCAAAAATCAACGGGTGAGTAACATGGTGCAAAAGGTACATTCTCGGATATAAAGTGTGTAGCTAAGACATTTGTATGGCGTTGCTGATTTTCTTAGCCAAAGCAAAGGTTTGGTAAAGTGCGTTGTTCTTAGCTAGACAACGTTAGCGAGCTGCTAACGATAGTTAACTAATTGTAGCTAGCTAGTTCAACTTTAATTGATTAAGCTAGTTATCTATGAAGCCTAGCGTAATCCTTATCATTAATTTGGTTTGATAACATGTTCACACATGTTTTAATAGCTAAACGTTACTGTTTAACTTGGCTAGTTAACGACCATTGGACCAGCAGAGAGTGGTTGGAAGAGTAGCATGTATTTGGTGCAATCCTAGCTAAAGTTAGCTAGCCAGGACTTGAGATGCTAACTAGTCACCCCAAACCGTTAGTTATAGCTATCTTGGGTGTGTATGTATAGTTAGTGTGATACTGAATGAATGATTTCACATTAAGAATCAGAACACAGGGCAAGGGATTTTAGGGAGATGGACTGTCAATGTTTAGTTACAGAGAAAGAAGCAAGTCCTTGGCAGAAGAACCATGCCCTTAAAACATAGCTGTCCCTTTGATTGTGTATTCTTGTTGCTAACCTAGATTCCCAAAATACAGAGATTAACAACACAAACAAAGGCCAGCAAAACCATGAGATTAGTGACAGCTGTTTAGGAGTCCAGATGGCCTCTGCAACCCTACAGTAAACCTACACACAAATTATGGCGTTCTGTTCAGACAGAGACCAGAGACTAACATTGAGGGTTGAATTGTGCTTCGTCCCTGTACGTAATCTGCAGCCCTTGGATTTATGTACTTTTTAAACTGTGTTAATCGATATGTACATTTTATAATGTACCCTACTGCTTCGAAATTGCTGTGGGATTTGTGGGATTGTGGGATTTACGCTCTTCCCAAGACAGCTGAGTTCTGTTGGCAATGGCAAGAGATGATGCTCCCCCCCACCCCCAGGGCTGCAGAAACAAGCAAAGCCCTCTACTGTACTTGAGCTGGATTTTCCAGGTTTCTGTTTTTGTGTGTTACATACAACAGCTGCTGCACAGCCGTGGTGCGGCACAGTTCTCTCCATCCTTGGTTCTATTTCTGTGGCTGTCCCTGGGGAGGTCTTTGCCAAGTTCTGCTGGAGGGGAAGAAGGCACCACTACTGTATGTAAACAATGGTGAACATTGTATCCCCTGGGCCCGAGTTCCATTCAATGTGGTTTTGGTTTATTCGATTTGTTTTTGTCCTGTTAATAACTGCTAGGGGGTTGGTTGATGTCTGTAATTTAGATAATTGTCATTAAGCAATGTAATGACAGCAACCAACTTCAATATTACATGCAAGGACCACGTGAAATTGCACGTTACACAGTTGAGATTGAGGTTATCATCCTAAAGTTCCAACATCTTTTTTGATTGTGCATCAGCTACTGTGTGGATGGGCGCTAGCTGGCGTATTAAAAATGCTAGCAGACACTCGGCCCTCCGTGGAATGAGTTTGACAGCTGTGATGTAGACCGTCATGAAAGTAAAATAACCGCTATAACCCTTTATTTACGAACAGCCGACTGAAGACCGGAAGGCCAGGCATTTGTGCGGTTGAGTCTTTTTCTGTGATAACACGGACTCTTAGCAACATAATACTTTTGTTTTCACTTGCTGAAACAAGAAAGGTGTTGTAGCAAACAATGAATAAAATGGGCTTGGAACCTCTAACCCTGCCGATTTGACTGGTAAACTCATGAGCTGTGTTCGTATACTCATACTAACCATACTATTTGTTATGTAAATTGAGTATGTAGTCTGCTTATTGGCCATAGTATGGATATAGTTAGTATGCCAAAAGTTCCCGGATGTCGTACTAAATTCTCCAAAATACGAAGTATATACGCAGTGGACACAACTTTTGTGCTTTTAGGGCCCATAATGCAATTCTTCAGGAAATGGGCGTGGCTTCACAACGTTTTCAGATTTGAAGAAAATGGTGGAAAATATGCAGCCAAAGTCCGACGAGAGCAGATACAAATTCATTGATTTAATTAATTACGACAACTGTTGAGCAATGTAATAAAGTAATTTTGGCTGACAATTTGTTAGCTACGCTATCCTTACGAACCACATAGCATTACAGCAGTATGTACCGGTATGTTAGCTTGTTACCTAACATTAGTTGTCTACTAATACATCAAACTTACCAGGCAGTATATTAATTAGTTATCTAACTAACTCACCAACATGTATGCATTTGATTATTCACGTCATTCTTAGCTAAATGGTTTATTCGTTGTTAATTCTGGCTATCTACTCCAATTTCAGAGGACTCTCGTCAGTGTGCCAGAGCGCAGAATAACTGATGAATTTACGAACGCTCAACACCTGGTTGAATATAGCTGGTGTCTGTAAACGTCGGCAAATTTTGGGGGATTAAATTGTTGCCAGCCGCACAGATAGTCACCAGCACTCTGGATAACATGAAAGCAGCCTAACCAGCTCCGCTTGGGCGGGTAAATTGGTCAGAGTAAGGTGTTCTCTTATTTGTGTCTAGAAGTAGCTAGCCAACGTTAGCCTGTTAGCTTGGCTGCTGTTGTGAGGTCAGAACCCTCGGATCAACCCTACTCCTCGACTAGAGAAGTCCAGTATGAGGTCAGAACCCTCGGCTCAACCCTACTCCTCGGCCAGAGGAGTCCAGTATGAGGTCAGAACCCTCGGATCAACCCTACTTCTCGGCCAGAGGAGTCCAGTATGAGGTCAGAACCCTCGGATCAACCCTACTCCTCGGCCAGAGGAGTCCAGTATGAGGTCAGAACCCTCGGATCAACCCTACTCCTCGGCCAGAGGAGTCCAGTATGAGGTCAGAACCCTCGGATCGGCCAGAGGAGTCCAGTATGAGGTCAGAACCCTCGGATCAACCCTACTCCTCGACCAGAGGAGTCCAGTATGAGGTCAGAACCCTCGGATCAACCCTACTCCTCGGCCAGAGGAGTCCAGTATGAGGTCAGAACCCTCGGATCGGCCAGAGGAGTCCAGTATGAGGTCAGAACCCTCGGATCGGCCAGAGGAGTCCAGTATGAGGTCAGAACCCTCGGATCAACCCTACTTCTCGGCCAGAGGAGTCCAGTATGCGTTCCGACAGCAAAAAGCTCTGAATTTACGAATGGACAATCTGACTGCTCTGGATTTACGTACGCCCAGAGCCACTCTGGCACTCCAGATTGAATTTACAAACACCTAAAATCGTAAAACGCCTAGCTAGTCATTAGTTATGCTAACAAGCTAGCAAGAGTATCAACTTCTGGCAGACAGGTGACTAGTATGCTCAACTGAAACGATACCGTTTGTTTACAGTATACTAAAATGAAGTAATAGTATGTAGTAGATACTCATTAAGTATACAGTATGTTAGTATGGGTATTTGAACACAGCTATGGTTACACTCAAAATGACTGCCTGGTATTGTGATGCCATAATGTCCATGGTAATGTTGAATGCTCATTCAAATGATGTTAGCTGATATGGCTCATGCAATGGAATGTAGTTTTTGTAATGTCAGTTAGGTGGATTAACAGATCACAGCACATATTGATGGGTACACTTCCTGCTTTGCTCCTAAGTGTACACTCGCTACGGCCGCCAGTCCACCCATTATGCTGTCATTGACTTGAATTGAATATTCATTCTATTTCTATGGCAGCGCATGCGGTCAGGAAAGGAGAATATGTGAGTGTAAATGATTTGTTGTTGCTATTCGAATGGTTATCACAGAGCCCGTGGTCATTTGGCTGGCCAATTACCATCATACAAAATTCCATGACCGTCACTGTCCGAGCAGCAGCACTGCAGATATGCCTGGTAAATAGCTGCGCAGTGGCATTACCAATTAGGCTACCCAAACAAGACTGGTTTGAGCGGGTGTTGTATCACAGAACAGAGAAGGCACTGGCTGCTCCCTGATATTGTCGGCCTATATGCTGGGCACCTTTGTAAAATAGATATTGGTCTCTATGGGACTCCCTGCTGAAATAAAACAAATAATGGCTGAAACGCTCCAAATATACCCACATGTAATCTAGGCTGAGCATGGTAATTTGATTTCTATATTTAGATATTTTTTCCTTACTAAATCACAAACTTGGCTGAGTATAACCCAGGAGGAACAGGTCCCTTGGCTGTGTATTAGTAAGCACAGTTACTCAGGTAGAGAGGGTGGGGAATACAAAGCAGCGCAAAGGAAGGAGCTAACATCAAATGCTAGTTACCCAGCCCAACGGCTCATAAAGAATATTCTGTCAGAGGTTTTTGCTTGCCGTTTGGATAGCCTTATTACCTCTACTGTGGCTTGTCCTGGCTGCTTGGTCACGGTCCCCTAGCCAGGCTACTCTCCCTCTCCTTACTGTATTGCCAGGAATGAACTATTCTCCTAACAAAGCCAGTGTCTCCACCCCCCCCCCCCCTAGCTCTTCTCTCTTTGGAAGCAGATGTCACCCTCATCTGCTCCGTTGCGTCTTGAATACCAACCTCAATATGTAATGGAGACGAGTCACGAGTGAGTCACTTTGCAGTGCTCAGCCTGCCAACCTTATTCTCCTAGTGTTGTGGCTGGCGCCCATACAGGCTCTCCATTAGCTGACCATCAGTAGGAGACACCGATGCCTGACCTGGCAGCTCTCCACAGGTGAATCCCTGTGAAACCAGTGCCAGAGGAGAGCCAGACCTTGGGGGCTGCACTGGAATAAAAGAAACCTGAATGTTAGTTGTTTAGTCACTTTAGTGTGGGTTTGTGAGATACATGGATGGAGTTGGTGACCTTGAGCTTGCTGGAGTGATGTGAGCTTATAGTCCCTGTGCCCAAGAATGCCAAGGTAACCTGTCTAAATGACTATCTCCCCGTAGAACTCCCATCTTTAGCCTCGACATGCTTTGAAAGGCTGGTCCTGGCTCAACACCATCATTCCAGACACCCTGGACCCACTCCAATTCACACACTGCCCCAACTGATCCACAGATGATGCAATCTCTATTACTCTCCACACTGCCCCTCCCACCTGGAGAAAAGGACCACTTGTGTGAGAATGCTGTTCATTGACTACAGCTCAGCTCCAAGCTCATCACTAAGCTCAGGAACATGGGACTGGATCCTGGACTTCCTGACGGGCCGCCCCCAGGTGGTGAGGGTAGGCAACAACACATCTGCCACACAGACCCTCAACACGAGGGGCCCCTCAGGGTGTGTGCTTAGTCCCCTCCTGTACTCCATGTTCACCCACGACTATGTGAATGAGCATGACTCCAAAACCTTTAAAGTTTGCTGACGAGACAAGTGGTAGGCCTGACCGCCAACGACTATGCGCACGCCCCTTTGATCATTCATTCCTTAGTGATGTGGACACTGGGAACTTGACTCGCTCCACATCGTCAGAGCTGTGGTGGAGCTGGTCAAGAGCTTCAAGTTTCCAGTGTCCACGTCACTAAGGAATGATCATGGTCCACACACCAACACAGTCGTGAAGAAGGCATAACAATGCCTCTTCCCCCTCAGGAGGCTGAAAATATTTTGGATGGATCCTCAGATCCTCAAAGTTCTACAGCTGCACCATTGAGAACATCTTGACTGGCTGCATCACGGCGTGGTATGGGAACTGCTTGGCATCCGACCGCAAGGCACTACAGAGGGTGGTACGTATGGCCCAGTAAATCACTGGGGCTGAGCTCCCTGCCATCCAGAACCTCTATAGCAGATGGTGTCAGAAGGCCCCTAAAAATGTTCAGACTCCAGCCACCCAAGTCATAGATTGTTCTCTCTGCTACCGCACGGGAAGCGGTACCAATAGGACCCTGAACAGCTTCTACCCCCAAGCCATAAGACTGCTAAATAACTACCCGGACTATCTGCATTCATCCTTTTTGCACCCACTCTTTTGACTCCTCACATACTCTGCTGCTACTATTTTTATCTATCCTGTTGCCTAGTCACTTACCTATATGTACATATCTACCTTAATATCCTTGTACCCCTGCACATTGACTCGGTACTGGTACCCGAGTATATAGCCAAGTTGTCGTTACTTATTGTGTATTATTTTTCTCTCTGTGTTGTTGGGAAGGGCCCGTGAGGAAGCATTTCACTGTTAGTCTACATATTTTTAATGCGACACATACGATTTGATTTGATCCCCTGCACTGCTGCAGAGAGGCTGTTGAATATTACATGTGATACACTTGTGTAGCATCGGAGTTTCTGTCTCCTCCAAATTCCAGCCCTGCAATTATACCCATGGACCTGCTGCATCTGTGGAATGACAGTTCAATCCTCCTTTTTGAAATCAACTCAAAGACAAAAGGGGTTAAATCAGGCTTCCTTTGTTAGTGTCTTCCCCTCTATACAATGCGACGCTAATGGAAACCACCCACACACACAGCTGAGACTCGGTGTGTGTGTGTATAAATGAGCCTAGAGAGCCCTGGGCTTTGTCATCACTTTCTCTCCCCCCCTGGCCTCCATGCATCTTTAATACAGTATAGTGACAGTGTGGATATCATATTAGGCCTTACACTGGGTCCATCTATTTAAGTAGCCGTGGTTGACAGACTGAAGGGCGGTCACCTGGCTGTTTTACACTCACTGTTCTGTTTGTAGCCTGGTGTGTGGATGACCATTGTGCTTTCTCTCCGCCCAGACAGCTTCCAACATGGAACAATTTATTCATTTTTTAGCCAAGAAGTACGTGGCACACTAGGACTAAATCTGGTGTTGTGAAATCTGTTTCGATACTCTAAGGTAAACGTGAGAAATACATTTTAAAAGTATTAAACTTTAAACTGCACATTTTTTATTTCATAGTTTTTAAAGAAAGAAAGAAAAAATGACGTAAATTTGACAAAACAGATATGGTCCTGCATATGACCGGTAGGGGGTGATTCAGTTCAATGTACCTCAGTCCAGGCTACCAGACGGTGCTCACCTTATTGCTGTCCCCCACCCACTCAGCAACCATGGTAGGTCGTGCCGTTTTTTTAGGTTCTCTGCTGTGTGCCTCCCCCATGTTCTCAGGTCAGTACATGGGACTTCATATCCCACTTCTCATCAGTGTGATGGCTCGCTGCAGTGATGTATGAAGCGTGTTCATATACAGCCAACAATCTGTTAACGCATATGGTGTTTGATAGCTTGCGCTTTGTACTTGTAGAGCAATCATTGTACAATCTCTCAATCCAGACCATCACATTTAATTTTTTTTACATGGCATCTTGTAGTCTGGTGTAGATATGCCATCAGGCATTGAAGCCAACATCCTCTACCATTGACAATGGCTGCATGTCAACTGCAATCTTTTCTGTAATCAACGCTGTGATTTTGTCACTCCGTCCCTCATCGCCTCTGTCTGTTTGGGTCTCACTGTGCCTCCCTTTCAGATGGTTAAGCATTGCATCTGTACTGCCACTGTAGCTCATTTCCACCTCCTGAAGTTTCACCACCTTCTCATTTAACTACTCAAAGTATTGTCAATTGGCCATACAGGACTTCGCTTCCCTTTCTCACTCTCTGCCATTTTTCCAACTGTGAACAACGCTAACGCTTTATAACCGTGGTAAATCATGTGAAAGATGCATATCTCTTAACGTTACATCATTGTTGCGTTAGGCATTTTCTGCAATTTAAATGTTTCCCTTTTATGATAATGATGATCGGCACTGTTAGTGGTAGTTTCGTGATAACTGCACTGTGACATTTAAAAAAAATTGGTTCATGATTTTTTTCCTAAAGGTTAACAATCCCAATTTCGTTTAGACGTTCACACCCCTGCTGTGAGGTGTCATTATCTAGGCTAAAATGTGGACAAAGTGGGAAGCAATTGAAGAGTGTTAACCAGGTTGTGAATAAATGGCTCAGCGGTGTCAAACTAATTCTCATGGAGAGGTGTGTGTGTGTGTAGTTACTTTAATCAGTAAATGGCCTGTGTGTTTCCTTAGTCTGTCTGGATCAGACACCAGAGAGCACAGCAAAGCGTCATGTAGGAGTGACGTCACCTGACATAAGACAATGAGAGTGAATTACAGTTGGTTTGAATTGAAACCGTTAACTCAGGAGGTGACAGGGAAGACGTACATATTATCTCCCACAGAAATATAACCCCCTGCCAGCATTTTATAATGATGTCAATGGAAGATGCTCTAAGGATTAGGAAATGAAAAAAGTTAGTGTAAATCTGTGATGCCCTAACCGCAGGGGCTCTGGTGCTTGCATCTGTTGCCAGTCATGCAGTGGCAGCTAGACTGCCAGTTGGACTAGTTATTGGCAGCCAATCTTTATTCCCTTGTGTTTTTGGCATAGTGTGCCACAAACTTACCCCAAATGTGCAATGGAACAGTCGGACTGGTCTGACATGCCCAGACTGCTGAACATTTTTGGGGGTCACTGGACCGGGTCCCCTAACCCAAGGATCTGAAACCTAAGCCTGTACTGTCCCCTGGGCCCCTCTGTCACAGTTTTTTATTTTTATTTTATTCTGAGCACAGATGCAGACTGCCAGTGGTCCAGGAGAGAAGTTCTCATGGGCTTTGACTGCACATGCTGGGTCCAGTGAAGAGAGGTAATTACCCACTAGCATGGCCAGAGTGGTGCTGTCCCTCCACCGCTCCCGGACTCTGTTCCCCCTGTGGCCTGTCTGCTGCCCAGGCCTGCAGGGCAGTGTGACAGAGACCATCAGCCCTGTGATTAGGCTCCCAGAGCCGCGCCCAGCTCCCAGAGCCGCGCCCAGCTCCCAGAGCCGCGCTCAGCTCCCAGAGCTACAACCACCTGCTGCACGTTACTTGCCCTCTTCCTCCATCTATCAAAGGAGGTTGGTGGCACCTTAATTGGGGAGGATGGGCTTGTGGTAATGGCTTGAGTGGAATGGTATCAAACACATGGTATCTGATGCCATTCCATTCACTCTGTTCCAGATATTATTATGAGTCGTCCTCCCCTCAGCTACCTCCAAGATTGTGGGGGCTGCTTTGTTAGATTTCAGTGCGGCTTTTGACATTATCGATCATAGTCTGTCGCTGGACAAACATATGTGTTTTGGCTTAACACCTCCTGCTATATTGTGGATAAAGAGTTACATGTCTAACAGAACACAGAGCTTGTTCTTTAATGGAAACCTCTCCAACAAAATCCAGGTAAAGTCAGGAATTCCGCAGGGCAGCTGTCTAGGCCCCTTTTACATTTTTCATTTTTACAACATGCCTTTGAGTAAAGCCAGTGTGTGTATCCATGCGGAAGACTCAACACTATACATGTCAGCTACCACAGGGACTGAAATGACTGCAGCACTTAACGAAGAGCTGCAGTTCGTTTCAGAATGGGTGGCAAGGAATAAGTTAGTCCTAAACATTTCAAAAACTAAAAGCATTGTATTTGGGACAAAGCATCCACTAAACTCTAAACCTCAACTAAATCTTGTAATGAATGTGGTAATTGGGCAAGTTGAGGAGACTAAACTGCTTGGACTAACCCTGGATTGGAAACTGTCATTGTCAAAACATATCCATACAACAGTAGCTAGGATGTGGAGAAGTCTGTCCATAATAAAGCGCTGCTCTGCATTCTTAACAGCACTATCAACAAGGCAGGCCCTAGGTTTGTTGCACCTGGACTACTGTTCAGTTGTGTGGTCAGGTGCCACAGAGGGACTTAAAAAAATTGCAATTGGCTCAGAACAGGGCAGCGCGACTGGCCCTTGGATGTACACAGAGCGCTAACATGAGTAATATGCATGTCAATCTCTCCTGGCTCAAAGTGGAGGAGAGATTGACTTCATCACTGCTTGTCAATACCCCTTACAAATACATGTTGAATGCACAGAGCTGTCTGTCTGAACTACTGGCACACAGATCCGACACTCGTGCGTACCCCACAAGACATGCCACCATAAGTCTCTTCACAGTCCCCAAGTCCAGAACAGACTATGAGAGGCGCACAGTACTACATAGAGCCATGACTACATGAAACTCTATTCCACATCAAGTATCTCATGCAAGCAGTAAAATTTAATTTAAATGTTTTAAATACACCTTATGGAACAGCGGGGACCGTGAAGCTACAGATAGGCACAGACTCATGCATACATGATAACATATGCACTATATACACGCACACATGGATTTTGTGTTGTAAATATGTGGTAGTAGAGTATGGGCCTGAGGGCACACACTTAATGTGTTGTGAATGTATTGTAATGTTTCAAAAACTATAACTGCCTTTATGTTGCTGGACCCCAGGAAGAGTAGACAGCAGCAAATGTGGGTCCATAATAAATACACTGCCACCTACACTGAGTGTACAAAACATTTAAGGACCTCTTCCTAATATTGAGTTGAACCCCCCCCTGAAAGGGTTCCACAGGGATGCTGGTCAACGTTGTGTCAAGTTGGATGGACGTCCTTTGGATGGTGAACCATTTTTGATACACACGGGAACTGTTTAAGGTGAAGAATGCAGTAGCGTGGCAGTTCTTGACACAAACCGCTGTGCCTGGCACCTACCACCAAACCCCGTTCAAAGGCATTTCAATTTTTTGTCTCGCCCTCAATGCCACACATACACAATCCATATCTCAAATGTTTCAAGGGTTACAAATCCTTCTTTAACCTCTCTCTTCCCCTTCATCTACACTGATTTTTGAAGTGGATTCATCAAGTGACATCAATAAGGGATAATAGATGTCACCTGGTCAGTCTGTCATGGAAAGAGCAGATGTTAACATTTTGCACTCAGTGTATATATCTTGTATTTGCTTCTCTCCCGTTTTTCCGTCCCATCTTTTATCATTTCGGTTCATCTTCATTTCCCTTTTTCGATGAATACAGGCAGGTCCTTAATATTTTAATTGTGTGGTTGGGGAATGGGGATAACCAATGATATCTCTTCTCGCACCTGATGACGAAGATTGGTCACCATGGCAACTTAGGTTCCGTTCGGGCAGATGTTGCGCTGGGTGGGTGGAGGGAATTGGGGGAGCTGGGCCATGGCTCTCTGTCTGAGAAATCGGGTTAGGAGTTGCCATGATCTGTCTCTCAATAAGACTAATCAGATCTGCATGTCTGTGTCTCTGTATGGCTGTATGTGTATCTCTATCGCTGCATGTCTGTGTATCTCTGTATGGCTGTATGTGTATCTCTATCGCTGCATGTCTGTGTCTCTGTATGGCTGTATGTGTATCTCTATCGCTGCATGTCTCTGTATGTGTATCTCTATCGCTGCATGTCTGTGTCTCTGTATGGCTGTATGTGTATCTCTATCGCTGCATGTCTGTGTCTCTGTATGTGTATCTCTATCGCTGCATGTCTGTGTCTCTGTATGGCTGTATGTGTATCTCTATCGCTGCATGTATGTGTCTCTGTATGTGTATCTCTATCGCTGCATGTCTGTGTCTCTGTATGGCTGTATGTGTATCTCTATCGCTGCATGTATGTGTCTCTGTATGTGTATCTCTATCGCTGCATGTCTGTGTCTCTGTATGGCTGTATGTGTATCTCTATCGCTGCATGTCTGTATGGCTGTATGTGTATCTATCGCTGCATGTCTGTGTATATCCATTACAAAGTGATTGAGGATTCTTATCTAATGTCTTTAGTCTTGCTAAAGAATGCTGGCTGATGATTCCTCTGATCTAGGATACATGAACTAGTCTACTATGCTCAGTGCTGGGCAGAAAACTGTCTAGGCAGATCTGGGGACTGTAAGGGAAAGGCCTATATTACAGTAGCACTGCCTGGCTGCACTGGATCCTCACCTGTCCCCCCCCCCCCCCCCCCCCCCTCTCCCTCATAGCCCTGGCTGTGACCATCCCTACTAATACTTGACTAACTTTGTTTTCAGACAAGTATTATTTTGCTTGTCCAAAAGCTCAGGTCACTGCAAAGAACCACTTTACAGAATATAATGCATTACAATATTTTTTAACAAAGAGAATCAGACAACAATGTAGGCTACACTCGGCCTATTGGCTGCTTTGCATATCGGTCTCAAAAAAACAACACTGTCCCTTTAAGGCTTTCCTGCAGGATGGTTGGCCACCCTTTTAAAAATATTTTTATTTAACCTTTATTTAACTAGGCAAGCCAGTTAGGAACAAATTCTTATTTACAATGATGGCCAACCGGGGAACCGTGGGTTAACTGTCTTGTTCAGGGGCAGAATGACAGAATTTTACCTTGTCAGCTCGGGGATTCGATCTAGCAACCTTTTGGGTTACTGGCCCAGCGCCCTAACCACTAGGCTACCTGCCGCCCTTGGTAGCCTATAAAATATTGCAACATTACAATTACAACCAAATACTTTTTATGTCTTTATAAAATAATTCCCTTCAGGGCTTGAAATTAGGGCCGACCCGTCGTCCCTCAGACGATAAATATGTCTACGGTTCGAAACAGACTCTGGGACAGTTCTCGGACTACAGATTAAACATTCATACAACCACTGCACACCATTTTTAGTGTAAAGCAATGAGGCTGATGCAGCAGATCAGACCGTTTTAGTTTAAAATGTTGATAGTTTTATTTCTTCATATTATAAGCTCAACAAATGCACACATACATGACTGTTGGCTAGTATAGGCATATGCACTGTTCCAAAAAGTTATTACTGGTGAAAAGTGCATCGCATGCACTTGCGATTTCATGTGACAAAGATGAAAATACTCCGTTAGAAAGAGGGGGAATCTGATAGCAACATTTAGGATGGGTAATTAATATGACTAGAATTATGCCTTGGTTGCTTTGGGACAATGAAAGAATATTGAATTTGAAAACCAATGGAACATGAGAGAAATGCTGGTTTCAATGGCATTAAGTGTTAGTTCCCTCAACATTTGTATGGTTGTGTTTTGGCTATGCTACTTTGAAACAAGATAAGACATGCTTCATAAAATGTCCAGGTTTTAAACGATATAGTGAATGGTTAAATAGTTTCAAAATGCTGACCGCCGCCTCTCAGATTCAAGGTGGGTGATGTGCGGTGCACAACATGCACTGTCTTTCACTCGGATCTTGTGACCATTTGATCTGAACCAACTGTGCCTCGTATGTCGACAGAATCAAGCCTTTAGACGTTAATGTTAGTTGTCCTTCATTATATTTGTCGAACATGACTGGCTTTTAGCCTATATTTATATACTTCAAAATCTCATTCAAGTTCAGCTTCATTTTCTGGTGCTCCCCTCATGTCAGCGTCAGTTTTAACATGAGGCTGTAGCCAATATGCATATCACCTACACTTTGATCAGTAGGCTTTTTTTTTTTCTCAATGTATTTTTATATTATTTTCCAATGTTGGCCTCTGATCCAAACCTGGTCGGCATAATTGTTTGATTGTGATTTTTGAATTTTTTTTACTTGTCCATTTCGACATCTTAAATCTATATTCTTCTTGTCCGACTATATTCTTTTTTTAATTGTCCCGGACAAGATGGCAAGCGTTAATGTCGAGCCCTGCTACTCTGTCAACTGCTTTTCTCAAACTCATTATTTATCAACTCATCTGACATGTTAATCTCTTCTTATTCTTTCTTCCTGAAAATAAGGCTATACTAGATTACAATTGATGACGTGAGCTACATAACCTGATTGTGAAAGACTCTGTGATACACATGGTCATGGACAGGATATTAGTGTGTATGGCAATAACAGGGTTTGTGATTGACGTATTAGAAAATAGAATTTTGTGATTCTTTTTTTAAGGGAAAAGGTCATCTCAGTCCTGTCTTGTGTATGGCATGGTTAGCGGGATTGTCGGTGTGTGTGTGTGTTTGTCAGAGATTTGTGTGTGGGCGTGTTAGTTTGACCGACTCATCCACAGCTCATATCTTGGGACAGTGTCTCTGTTGCTGCAGAGCGCCTGACTAGGGTTTAATAGCAGGAACCGGGTTACAGAGATTTACTGAGATTTCACCCACTCCCTTTTCCCGGGATAAATAATTGAGGAACCGGTAAAATATAAAGATTTATTTCTATCAACAGCATGACGTGAAATGGAATTGTTAAATTATATGCAATGTCTAAATCTGGCTTCTCTATGGCCTCTGTCTGCATGATCAATCATCAATGCTGAGAGTGGGGACAGACGGTGCATCTCATATGGATGGCAGTTTACAATGCATGTATCATATTGTTTTCTTGCGACAGGTACATTTACTGCAGCATAGCCTATGCATGCCTAATTTACATATCACCATCTGGCTTTCGGGGGGGTCACCTTATTTTTGATTTGTAAAAAAGCAGCTGCATAGTTGTTTTTTTTAAACAACCCTATCACTCAAATATCATTGCTTTAAAGGGTAGGAAGGATGTGTTTTTACTGACCAAAGTAACAACACTGTATGGTCAAAATCTTAGTTAGTTGACACGATCTGCTTACCTCTAACTATTTTTATATTTAACTTATTTCCAGATATCTTCGGAACTACCCACAATGCACTATTTCTCAACGTCATATGGAGGATCTACTCTGTGCTAAAGAGTTCATATGCTAGCTCGGCCTTAGCAACACCTCTTGATTTTCACAGACTTTGGGGCTGTATTATCTAGTTGGAATGCTTTAGACTGCAGGATCTGGTGCATTCTTGCAGTGGGCTCAAAATGAAAGACAAAATCATACCTGCTTGCTCTAATTGTGCAACAGTGCTACCTTGTCTCTTCTCCTTTTTATTTTGTCAACTTTTTGTCATGATCTCTGAAGTAGGCGATGCAAGTTTTGTAACTTTTTCCACCTTACTTAGTGCTAGTGCGCTAGTTGATTTGACACCTGGAAGCTATCCATTTTGAATATTTCTCGCTATTGAATTTCCCTCACTCTTACTTACAGATTGATGCCTGGGGCCCATTCGATGGTATCTGCTCTTTTGTTCTGCGGTTGTTATGTGTTGTTTTAGCTGGTTTTCAGTAGTTGGGCTCTAGCATGCCGACCGTAGCCGTGCTGGTTGTCTAGGCTGGCTAGGCTAATGTTACCTGGTGATGCTAATAGCTAACTTTAGCTGGCTACCTTTTTTTATTAAAGTTTTGTTGATTACTGGCTAACATAACTGAATATTAGTGATGCACCGAAATGAAATTTTTGGCCGATACCGATATTTTCCTTGCCCCCCAAAAAACGCTACCGATATTTAAAATGTTAGTGGCTATTTTAAGCATTCAGTACAGTTAAATAGTTAACACACACACATGGACGCATCGGTCTCAGGCTGTATCACATCCGGCTGTGATTGGGAGTCCAATAGGTCAGCGCACAATTGGCCCAGCGTTGTCCAGGTTTGGCCGGGGTAAGCCGGCATTGTAAATAAGAATTTGTTCTTACCTGACTTGCCTAGTTAAATAAAGGTTACACACTACACTGACCAAAAAGTTATTTTGTTGGCATTTACGTATGTCCCCATTTACCAGTAAAACCTAATCAAAACCAATTTCTTTCACTTACTTGCTGTGCTGTTTCGTTGTTCAGTCGTTTCATTCTCAACCAGGATTTCTATGGAACGCCACTTGGGTCTTTAAATGTCAAAAAAAGATACACGTCAAATATCACTAATTGACATGTCAAATAAGCTTGTTGCCCAATCAGGACCTGAATTTGACTGCGCGTCACAATTTAACGCGTTCATACATATTTTACGTAGTTATTTCACTATCACTCCTATTTCATGTCAGAACGATTCATTGATACGTATGCTATGATGCTGGTAAAGTTGTCTCGCGCACCTACAGTGCTGGTCTTTTTTTATTTATTTTTAAGCTGCAAATGGATGCAAACAATGTTCTTCCCCAAGAACATAGCAAAACAACATCTGTTTCAGT
Organism: Salvelinus fontinalis; assembly: GCF_029448725.1. Taxonomy (NCBI): domain Eukaryota; kingdom Metazoa; phylum Chordata; class Actinopteri; order Salmoniformes; family Salmonidae; genus Salvelinus; species Salvelinus fontinalis. Next base: position 40,216,380 of record NC_074672.1, on the reverse strand, counting down.
AGCTATATAGTTTGCTAGCTAACTATATAGCTAGGTGTCATCTAAAATAACCCTAATTGTATAACAGTTCTTATTTGATTAGTGGTCGGACCCATCTATGTGAAGCTAGCCACAAGAAATAGCCACAATAGTGGACTTTGCGGTTAGCCTTCAAAATAAAAGTATGTCATTGACAGTGATGCAAATGAATACAAATGGTACATTTTGTAGTAATTGAATAGATCATGCTAAACGAGGTTGGAATGTTGTTTATAACATCAACAAAAGACAATTTTGTTCATTTGAAAAATCTGAAATCACACTGGATGCATTATACTTTAGAGTTGCATTGGGGGCATACTTATTTCACTGTTACAGCCTTACCTATAGATTGTAGATCAATGACATGGTATCAGTCTACTCAGTGACACCCAGAGAACATTGGGGAGAACATTAGTCTAATAACTGAGGAGGATGTTGGGAAAAAATATCTTGGGTATTGAGTAGACTGATACCCCATTTCATTCATTCCCAATCCTTAGGAAAAGCTGTACAGTGCAATATGAATCTCAATACACACAATAGGCTGACTGAGGTGATTTCACACCTCAGAGTTGCAACGCTAATATTTGCGTAAACTCTTCACAGTTGTGTTCTGTGAGTCACCGAGTAGACTGATACCCCATTTCATTGCTTCACATTCCAATCTTGTTTAACAATATCTAGTCTAAATATGCCATGATTCCAACAATTTGTAATCTTCTGCATCACTTTCAGAGGTATTTTTATTTTGAAGGCAAACCGCAAATTCTACTATGGTGCCTAATCCCAGGGTTAAGTAGCTAGCTATTTATTTTCATGAACCGATGTTCAATTTCAATAGGCAAACAACAAGTGGCTACCTAGCTAATACTTACTCACAAGGATTACTTTATCATTGCTAAGAATAATGAAAATGACTGCAGTTTCTACTGGTCATTGTTTTCAGGCTGGTTGTATTGGTTCTACAGTGGTTCCTCCTTTTAAAGTTGTGGCACACCTTGCGTGCTGCCGCAGAATTCTGTGGCACGTCATTAAATTGTCAGACATTTTTTTCTGTTATTGCTAGTTTGACCACCAGAGGGCATCTTTGAGAAGCATTTGATAGTATTCCGTATTTTTATTACCAGATAATTTAAAACCTTTTTTGTAATAACATAGTATATGGGATTGATTTTAAGAAATTTGGCTCAATTAATTTGATTAATATTATGGTGTTTCTATTCAGAGGAAAAACTAAGCCCTCAGGGTTTCCATTAGGATGGAATGGAAAATATGACGCTGTACAACGTGATGGTAGGGAGTAGGCTACAGGATTGGAGGATTCTCTAAATTGTTTGCCTTCATTAGACAACTTTCTTCCAATATTTATGTAAATCAAAGATATTTATTCCCATAGTAATTCGTTATGGATCCATAACTAAATCAACATCTTCATTTTGAAAGAGTATTTATTTTCATTATTATTTAACAAAATGTGTATTAGGCTACTGTGCAGTCTACAATATATACTGTAGTAAACATGGGAAAGTGCCTAATTCCTTACATAAGGGAGAGCAGGCCATGTCTGTACTACAGAATGCGGGGCATGTTGGAGACCGATGTTATTTCATAGTTGTGATCCTGGAATGAGTAGGTGTGTCCAAACATTTGACTGCTACTAGCTTAATTAATTTGATTCATATTATGGTGTTTCTATTCCATCAAATAATGGAATAATTGTTCTGAAAGCAACTTTTCTGACACAAAAGAAGTCATAACGGACACCTAAGAAGGACTGTGTGATGATGGCATCTCAGGTAAGCAGCACTGGGCGTTCTTCCATCCAACTTTTACATAGCTAGTATTTAGCTCCTACGATTTAGTGTCGGTTCATAACATTCTACTATATTACATACATATCGTAGAATGATAAGTCATGCAATTATTATTCTCGAGCTAACCAAAGGCATTTGGCTACGAACGCCTGTTCTCGCCAGTCGAATTAATCTAACTTTCTTTCATGGCAACTCATAAGCAGGCCATGTCATATTTGTTTCATAGTCGATATATAATCATATTTCATGACTAACGGTTAGCTTTTTTTACAGAAGGATGAAAGAACACAAAGAGTTAGGGAGTCTTTGCAGAGTGTAGATGGTGCAGGTATCATTGCATATTTCCCATCACCTAAGGAACAACCACAATACCAGTCTGGTGTTAAGCTTTATGTGCAGTATTGACGTATCCTGAAAATGACATCTTCATCCATCTCCCCCTGCTCCCTAAATCCTCTAGGTTAGAGCAGCTGTTTTGGTGAACCCCTCCTGTATCTGAACTGGCTGACAGAGGGCACAGCATGATCATAGGTGAGAGGTCACTTGGTTGGGTCAACAGGAAGTATTATTAAAGATGCTTTACATTGAAATACAGACAGAGATGTAGTAGTCCCAGAGTTAATGATCCAAGGTCGGTTTAGCATTTCACCTCCTGATGATTATGATGACTGACTGTGTTAGAATAAAAAAAACAATGCTTAATCATGGTCTCTCACTATCCACCTGTCTCTCGTCTGCAGATATGTTTTGATGTGAGAGAGGAAGCCAGTCCATTCATCGCCACCTCAACCTTCGGGCCAAATGGGGGCCCAAGGCTGGTTAGGAGAAACCGCAATTGTGATGAACTGAGAGAATATTAGGGTGGCACTGTAATTCATGAATCATATGCTCTCTGCCCGCTGTTCTTACCTCTTTCCCTTTCTGTCTTCTACACCTCTCTCCCCACCTCGTGTATCCTCCTTGTTTTATAATGCACACCATATGTGCATTGAAGTACAGATTGAACTTGTATATATAATGTATTACAATTATCATAATTATAATGCATGTATTATGTATTTATAACACCTGGATAATGAACTTCTTTCAGTAAAGTGTTTCACATTCTCCACTAGTTGAAATTAAGTATCTCATTGAAATACTATCCTGTGTCCTCAGATTTTTTTATTTTTTTTATTTCACCTTTATTTAACCAGGTAGGCTAGTTGAGAACAAGTTCTCATTTGCAACTGCGACCTGGCCAAGATAAAGCATAGCAGTGTGAACAGACAACAACACAGAGTTACACATGGAGTAAACAATAGACAAGTCAATAACATGGTAGAAAAAGAGAATCTATATACAATGTGTGCAAAAGGCATGAGGTAGGCAATAAATCGAATAATTACAATTTAGCAGATTAACACTGGAGTGATAAATCATCAGATGATCATGTGCAAGAAGAGATACTGGTGTGCAAAAGAGCAGAAAAGTAAATAAATAAAAGCAGTATGGGGGTGAGGTAGGTAAATTGGGTGGGTAGTGTACAGATGGACTATGTACAGCTGCAGCGATTGGTTAGCTGCTCGGATAGCAGATTTTTAAAGTTGTTGAGGGAGATAAAAGTCTCCAACTTCAGAGATTTTTGCAATTCGTTCCAGTCGCAGGCAGGGAGTTAGATATGCATATTTCTTTTCCTGTATAGGAATTACAAATCAGCGTTACTTAAATCATGTTTCTTGTCTATTGCATAGTTACAATGTGTAATCATTAATGTCCCAGGTGCAGGAGCGGTAAACACTGTAGAAGTGTATAATTGTAATACATACATGCAGACACAGCATCATTCAAATAATGGAGTTTGAGATGACTGAAAAAGAATGTCTCAGAGATTCATACCTGAACTGCACCTTTATTTGCCAAGGAAGAGTACATGATCAGTGAACATATTCAAAGTACAGGCTACAATGTGAAAATCTCATGCGTGGTAATAACTACAGTACATGTATATAGGATTTGCATCCTTGGCACAATAGAGTTATTATATTCTACTCTATCCATAGGCATCATTAGTGCCATCCAGACTTGAAGTTGATACAACAACTATGATAGCTGAGGTTCATAGATTCTGGTTCTGAACTAATATTCATACCAAATGTTTTAGGGTCCATACACAGATCGGCTACATACTGTAGCTAGCTACACATCCATAGGCATACAGTTATTTTTATCCTCTACTACACAATAAGCAAGTAAATAGTTAGCTAAGTTACTTCAGCTGCATTGCAAGGCAAGCTTACACAATTGTACGTTCAATTTGCAGTAAATGCTTTAGATAGCTTGATTCTTTACATCCACTGTTTCACAAGATGACAGCCTGGTTTGCTGGTTTTCTCAGGAGTCCCTAAAACATTAAACAACACGAATTATAACTCATTCTCCTATTATAACGCTGGCTAGCTAACTAGCTTGGTAATGTTAGCTAGTCAGCAAACTTGCTAAATAATGTTAGCTAGTCAGCAAACTTGCTAAATAGATATTTTCGTAAATTAACTTTGACAAAAATATGTACAAACGTTTGTATCTACATTAACTAACATTACTCTCAATTGTACATTTTTTTGCTTGACTCGTTATGACGTTATAACTACTTACATTTGGTTCCACCTTAAATGATTTGTCAGCCATCTTCACTCAGGGATGGGTGGCTCGTGTCAAATTCATAATTGGAACCACTCGATATGATTGGTCATATAAAACCCTTGGGACCCAAATGTATAATGAGTGCTCTAACTCCCCCTTGTTGTGGTCTGGAGCAATGAAGCCGTGATGCTGGGTACCTCAAAGTCCTGCGGTGCAAGCTCGCAGCTTTTAAATGAGGAACCACTGTAGTTAGGTACCAAGCTAAAGCTAGCTACCCCAGAAGTTGCGGACGAACAAATAATGCTTTATTATCAACGCAGTATTGTAAACACATCGTTCATGGCCAGTGTTTGCTTGTTTTCAGATTTTTTTTTTGTACAGCTTTGACAGTGCTACTAATAGTAGTGGTGCTTGGCTTGCACGTGCAAATTCAGAATACACAACATTCTATAATAGAACTGTGTTATTTGACGTGTCAAATTAAAAGCTTATTTAACTATTCAAATAGTGTTATTGTCAAATAGTGTTATTTGATGTGTATATCTTTTGACACGCAAAGGCCCAAACGGCATTCCATAGTATGTCGTGAAGCTAATAGCAGTGACGCTTTTACTGTGTTACTCCGGTAGGGCAGCATCTGGAAAAATAGCGCACTTGGTAGTGTGTACTGATGCTGGACCAGTTGGCGAAAGCCAACATCACCCACGACCGAGAACGGTTGATTGTCAAGGGCAATGAATTCCATTATCTTGGCTTTAATGGATTTCTCCTTTCTCGCTGAAATGTTCTTACACTTTCAAATGACTGCTGGACTTGTTGACTGCTCGATACACACAGAATTTTTAGCTAATGTTCACCGATATATCGTACATCCCTACTGGATATAGCTAACATTCTTTGATGTTTGTTTAGATTCCGTTATATATTTCCAAAACTTTGGTTTACTTTTTATGTAGCTGGAAGCTAGGTGTTGATAGCAACTGGCATACTCATTCACTGCTAATGTAATGTTAGCAGGCTGGTAGGGCTTGTGAGACAAGAGCGGATCCTACAAAAACATCTGTAGAGTCCGAATGGTTTGTGCTACAAACTATATTAAAAGCTATCCATGAAAAGCTGAGAGACTCATGATATGTTTTGCTCTGTGACACTCGCAAGCTACACAAGTCATTAGAAGGTAAGGTTAATTCTACATAGGAGATCATAAGGAATAATAAGCTCACATAGTGACTGTTACAAACGCCAAACTCACTGACTGACTTGTTTGACGTTTTGTCAATAAAACTTATGAATGCAACTTTGTCAAATTTTTGTAGACCTGGTAGTCCTGACTAAAAAAAATGTCTTTCTCCATAAATTCCATTCAAATTGCATCCATAATAGATAATCTTGTTCAAGGTAGATGTGCTAGCCTCCCTCTTTCAGGCAATACATTCAATGCAGTATTAGCCTTATATTTAGCCAATGAATTAGGGTTTAATATGCATAAGATTCTAATTTAGCTATAGCCTCTGCAGTGTTCTATTGCACAATGAAACTGCTCTCCCAGGAAAAGCTAGACTAGAATAGATGGTTTGAAGAGGGACGCAAGCCTGCTCTCGTTTGTTAAACGTTAAATACAGCAGCGAAAATAACTCGCAATGAGTTTGAACGAAGAGAGAGAGAGAGAAAGCATGGATGGCTATAGCAGTTATTTATTTGTCTTACAATGTAATGTCTTTGTCCTTGGCTGCCATCGACTTCATTCGACTCTTCCTGAAAGCAAATCCCTTAGCGTAGTCATTGAGCTGATCTAACATGGTGGGAGAAATAATGTCTGCTTCGTTCAGGACGTCTCCAGTGATCCATCAGTAGTGCAGGCAGGTAAGCTGCAGGCAGAGTTTTGGTAACAAAAAAAAAAACAATCATCTCCTGGGTCAGCAAGTGCAACCATCGTCAGCCACTACAGGTTTTCTCTTGGCTTTGTTTGTCCCCCCTTCAGCTTTGTCACATTGAAGGAAGTGTTGGAGCCATCCCCTCTCCCGGAATAATACCGCCTCTCCAGTCTCCAGTATGCTTGGCTGATCTGGTTTTAATTGAGAGAGATTGTACGGAGATGTTGCTTTGACCTCCGTCCACTTATAGCTTCCTGTTAGTGGGCTTCCCAGGTTTGGTTTTCCTGCCTGTTTTGTAATTTAATCAATACTATAGAAAGAGACATGTTTGAGTGGTAGGCTCTGTTGACTTCTCTGCTGAAAATCTCTTCATCAATGTGCCCATCAAAGATGCATTCTATTTTCAGCCCACACTTTAAAATCCCTTTGTTTTCTGTCTAAAAAATGCCTTCCAGATTGTGAGTGAGACCGTGTGAGACACAGGCATGCTGTGAAGTCCTCATCTACCCCACATATAATTAGATTTAGAACTGGGACAGACTTGGCAACGTTCACTAAAAAGACATAGCAGCACAGAGAGAGGAGCGTTCAATAAACCAGGGGACATTCATCATGACAGTCAGGATGATATCCACTACATGTGATCCTGGGGCCATTTGCTAGATCCTTGTCTTGTTGGTTCTCTTCTGGCTCATTTCACCACTACTGTAGCGTTTAGACATTGGCCACACAGTGATGACACTCGGTCACATGCTCCCCTACTGCGACAGGATAAGGGACTGTCCCCACTGACACCCCCATGGGGAGGGAGATGAGGGTCGGTGTTGACATGCCCAAATGCACATGACACACAATGTATTTTCCCTTATTGCACCCTCAGTGTGCAATAATATAGGAATTATTTTGGTGCACTGTTAGAATTCAGTGGAATATGTCTGCCAGTGAATGGCTGAAAACTCATACTAGTATCCATTTAGGGGTTCTGACAACTTGAGTAGCTAAGCTACTACTGCGATTGAATCTAATTTCTATTTTAAATGGATTCGTCATAAAATAGAAGTGTAGCAGTTATTATACTGACAATTTCCAGCCAGACGTGTCAGTACTACTACATCAATACTCCCTCTCCATGTCATTACTTATTCATGTCCTCATTTCTAGTGCTCTCCATCTCTGGTTAACGGGATTCTTCCTGCTCTCTAATCCTGTTGTCTCTCTTCCCAGTTCTGCTCCCTTTCTGTGGGTAACAGAGCTCCAGTCCACACATCCTAATCTACCACTATAGCATCCTGTTCCTATCTAGTGAGCAATGTTAAGAGGACACTCTGTGTCCATGGCAACGGCGCCGCTGTTTCTCTCTTGGTTTCTCCTGATCTCTGTTTTTGAGTCTTCTATCCTCAGACTTATTCATGCTGGCAGAATACAGGATATCACTCAGGGAGTTGAAGTCAGGGAAATAAGTTGGTGGTAGTAGCTTACTACTGCTTCCTGTGTCTGATACATTTCTCTCTGTCTCCCTCAGGTGTGATTGACAGCTGTCAGACCTAAGTTGAGATGGACGAGCTCCAGGACGTGCAGCTGACTGAGATCAAGCCCCTGCTCACAGATAAGGTGAGTGGACAGGAAGAATAAACCCACTCCTTTACTCCCACCAATAGGTTCAGAAGTCACTAGCCTGGGCTGATCAGCTTAGCACAGCTCTGCTCTTCAGTCAGTCTGCACTCTCTGCATAGATCGGTTCCTTTTATTTACATTTGATCAATTTGCCTGCCAGGCCCCAGGGTGCTGCTGCTGCTAGTTACCCTGGGAACGAGATTGGCTGGGGTACGTGGTGGTGGGGTTGGAGGTGCTGCAGGGGTGGATGTGCTATAGGGTGGATGTGCTATAGGGGAGAGCAGTGCTAGACTTGGACTGGAAATAGGTGCCGGTACACATTTTGGGTGCCGGTACTGTTTATATTTACGTGCAGTAGCTCCAGCAGTAGAACATTTGAGATGTAGGTACTCAGCTCCGGTGAGCTCCTGCCCAAGTCAAGCACTGGGGAAGAGGAGAGGCTGATATGAAATTAGATTGAAATGAGATGTTATTAGATGTGATGGCAGATTAGATGTGTCTATATTGGTAGCTAGTGGATACTGGGAGCTGATGTAAGGTTGTCTACATTGTCAGGAAGAGGGCTTGCTTAGTGAGCTGTGGTTTTGATATCACAGTGAATCAGCCATTTGAGTTTCAAAACACCGTCCCACTTTGCTCACAAGAGTGGATGGCTGAGGCACTTGAACCACTCTGCAAATCATTAACCCCTTGACCCTGCCTCGTTAGAATGAAAGGGCCTGACTGACTGTAGTAGGGAATGTGCCTGTGTGTTCTGCCCATGTAAAGGGCGGCAGGTAGCCTAGTGGTTAGAGCGTTGGGCCAGTAACCGAAAGGTTGCAAGATCGGATCCCCGAGCTGACAAGGTAAAAATCTGTCGTTCTGCCCCTGAACAAGGCAGTTAACCCACTGTTCCCCAGTAGCCCCAGTCATTGAAAATAAGAATTTGTTCTTAACTGACTTGCCTAGTTAAATAAAGGTTAAATAATAAAAGGTCTTATCTGCAGTTATGATCCTGTTTTAGCTCCTCAGCGACATCTGCTCAGTGTCTCCGCTCCAGCAGTACATTACTGCTAATGATGAGGGTGGGTGGAGGGCTCAGTATGAGGACAGTAATGACACAGCGAGAACCCAGGGTGTCCTCCACATTGCTGGGAGCACAGAGAGACAGAGCGAGAGAGAGGCAGGCTCTGGCATCAACCACTAGAGGTAATTTACTCCACACATTGATCTGAGATGGCTCTTGTTGCCCTCTGCCGCCTCCTGGTGACACCTGTGGCTCTACAGACTCTTCTGCAGGCCTTGGAGCAGAATGACTGAGGGATAATGAGGGAGAAGAGGCGCTTCGGATCTCGTTCAATCAAAACATATATATATAAATATCTGGCACTTGTTTATGACTTAAATACATCTAATTTTTCTTCTCATCCCTCTGCAGAATGGGCGTAACTTCCAGGACTTTGATTGTCAGGTGAGTCAAACATCTCTTAAGCAGTGTTCACGTTGGCAATTTGAAGTGACTCAAATCCAATTTTTTTGCATATCCGATAGAATCTGTTTTCCTCCAGTCTGAACAGTCAAAAGCACATGGAATCGGGTATTTCAAGTCATATTTCAAACCACCTTCATAGGTGGTTTGAAATCAGATACAAATCTGATCCCTGACCATGTGACATGTCTGAATAGTCAAATCTGATTTTCCCTCAAGTGGTTTTAGACTGTTATTTGGCATATCTTGTTTTTTGCTGGCTACTCTGTTGACAGTTGGACAAGAACATGTGGTAGCTAACTAGCTTGGTAGTTGTTTACTAACAAATTAGTGAATGTGCTAGAAAGCTATACAGATACCTAGCTAGCGAGTGGACTGCTGTGGCTAGCTAGCGAGTGGACTGCTGTGGCTAGCTAGCGAGTGGACTGCTGTGGCTAGCTAGCGAGTGGACTGCTGTGGCTAGCTAGCGAGTGGACTGCTGTGGCTAGCTAGCGAGTGGACTGCTGTGGCTAGCCAAAAAGGACTTGTTTTGAAAGTTGGATCATCTCATCCTTTGTGGCCAAGTTAGAAGCGTATGCAACCCATCATTCATTAGCTAAATGTTAGGCCTAACACTGCAGTGAACAGCCTATAGCCTACCCAATGAATTTACACAGTGAAATATATATTTTTGATCAGATGATGAAATAACAGGTAGCCTAGGATGGTGTGCTCCCCAGGCTGCGCTCCAGCTTTTTAGGGACAACAAAATGATCATACCTAGACTATAACAACACAAAATAATAATTCTAAATTTTTTGTTGTCATTGGTGTGGACGGCCCTTTAGGCCTATTCACAGTAGAATGGTCAGTCTGAGATCGTTGTAGCTTTAGGCCTACACACAATAGGATGGTCAGTCTGTGAGATCGTTGTAGCTTTAGGACTACACACAATAGGATGTTCAGTTTGTGAGATCGTTGTAGCTTTAGGCCTACACACAATAGGATGGTCAGTCTGTGAGATCGTTGTAGCTTTAGGCCTACACACAATAGGATGGTCAGTCTGTGAGATCGTTGTAGCTTTAGGCCTACACACAATAGGATGGTCAGCCTGTGAGATCATTGCAGCTTTAGGCCTACGCGCAATAGGATGGTCAGTCTGAGATCGTTGCAGCTTTAGGCCTACGCGCAATAGGATGGTCAGTCTGAGATCGATGCAGCTTTAGGCCTACCCACAATAGGATGGTCAGTCTGTGAGATCGATGCAGCTTTAGGCCTACCCACAATAGGATGGTCAGTCTGTGGGGATGGGCATCTTTTCCTTTCAAGATGATTTGATATACATCTAGATACATGGGCTCTGATACCATAAATGAACCATACATTTTAGTTTGAAATGATTCGGTTTGATTAGAGGAACAAATCTATGCGATACGAGTCAATGCACTAACATTTGTTTTATAAACACTGTGGCGCGTCGTCACCGTTCCTTCTCCCCGTGGCGCGTCGTCACAGTTCCTTCTCCCCGTGGAGCGTCGTCACGGTTCCTTCTCCCCGTGGCGCGTCGTCACGGTCCCTTCTCCCCGTGGCGCGTCGTCACGGTAACCTTCTCCCCGTGGCGCGTCGTCACGGTAACCTTCTCCCCGTGGCGCGTCGTCACGGTAACCTTCTCCCCGTGGCGCGTCGTCACGGTAACCTTCTCCCCGTGGCGCGTCGTCACGGTAACCTTCTCCCCGTGGCGCGTCGTCACGGTAACCTTCTCCCCGTGGCGCGTCGTCACGGTAACCTTCTCCCCGTGGCGCGTCGTCACGGTAACCTTCTCTCTGTGGCGCGTCGTCACGATTTACTTATTTCCTCTACACAGTCAGCCTAAAAACACACATTCCTCTCGGTTGACCCTGTTGGACACATCTCTATGGTGATTGATTGGCTAATCGACTGCTTGTGGCGGGGCGTGGGCGATGTATGTTGTTAGCATGTGATGAGCACAGCCTCGTGTCCTCTGGGTTGATGTGTAGTAGATTGCTGTTATTAGACTGAGTGTGGATGTATTCACTGAATCCAAACAACCCTGAGGCTTTACAATGCAATACATGCAACCCAGCCGCCTGCAGGAGCCTTGAGAGAAGCCTTGCTGCATCTGATTCCCTTAATGACTCTTCTTCTCTTTCAGTCCTTCATTGCTTTCATCCTTAATTAACATCCTGTGTCTCAGCGGGCTTATGAAGCACCAGGTTTACCTCATCTTGACAGTTTCAGACACGCAGACAGACAGGGACGGGCGGGGGCAGACACACTCGCGCAGGCAGGCGCAGGCAGGCAGACGCAGACGCAGGCAGGCATACGCAGGCGGGCGGGCCCACGCTGGCAGCACGGCGCCCTCCCCCTTCATGGCAGCACGGCGCCCTCCCCCTTCATGGCAGCACGGCACCCTCCCCCTTCATGGCAGCACGGCGCCCTCCCCCTTCATGGCAGCACGGCACCCTCCCCCCTCATGGCAGCACATGATGACTATTGATGAGGGGCATCATTAAAGATGGTTGTCATGGTATGAATCATTGTTGGCCAATCCACCTGCCCTTCTCCTACTCCCAGAATATGTCACAGTATTTTCCGAGCCTTATTACTGTTTAAAGGGGTTGGAAAAGGTTGCTGTACTTTGTCTCTCAGTTGGGTCTCCTATCCGTGTTGGTTATGAGTCAGAAATGGATTGGAGGAACGTTGGTGTAGTAGGAGGGAATGGAGGACAGTGTTCCCAGTGTGTGTTCTGTTTGCTTTTCAAGGTACACTGTAGAACATTGGGGTGGACTGAGTTGTGGTTATGAAAATGGACACTGGAGAACAGTGGGGGGGACTGACTTGTGGTTATGATAGTGGAGAACAGTGGGGTGGACTGAGTTGTGGTTATGATAGTGGAGAACATTGGTGTGGACTGAGTTGTGGTTATGATAGTGGACACTGGAGAACAGTGGGGGGGACTGACTTGTGGTTATGATAGTGGAGAACAGTGGGGTGGACTGAGTTGTGGTTATGATAGTGGACACTGTGGAGAACATTGGGGTGGACTGAGTTGTGGTTATGATAATGGACACTGTGGAGAACATTGGGGTGGACTGAGTTGTGGTTATGATAGTGGACACTATGGAGAACATTGGGGTGGACTGAGTTGTGGTTATGAAAATGGACACTGGAGAACAGTGGGGGGGACTGACTTGTGGTTATGATAGTGGAGAACAGTGGGGTGGACTGAGTTGTGGTTATGATAGTGGAGAACATTGGGGTGGACTGAGTTGTGGTTATGATAGTGGACACTGGAGAACAGTGGGGGGGACTGACTTGTGGTTATGATAGTGGAGAACAGTGGGGTGGACTGAGTTGTGGTTATGATAGTGGACACTGTGGAGAACATTGGGGTGGACTGAGTTGTGGTTATGATAATGGACACTGTGGAGAACATTGGGGTGGACTGAGTTGTGGTTATGATAGTGGACACTATGGAGAACATTGGGGTGGACTGAGTTGTGGTTATGATAGTGGACACTATGGAGAACATTGGGGTGGAATGAGTTGTGGTTATGATAGTGGACACTGGAGAACAGTGGGGGGGACTGACTTGTGGTTATGATAATGGACACTATGGAGAACATTGGGGTGGACTGAGTTGTGGTTATGATAGTGGAGAACAGTGGGGGGGACTGACTTGTGGTTATGATAATGGACACTATGGAGAACAGTGGGGGGGACTGAGTTGTGGTTATGATAATGAACACTATGGAGAACATTGGGGTGGACTGAGTTGTGGTTATGAAAATGGACACTGTGGAGAACATTGGGGTGGACTGAGTTGTGGTTATGATAATGGACACTGTGGAGAACATTGGGGTGGACTGAGTTGTGGTTATGATAATGGACACTATGGAGAACATTGGGGTGGACTGAGTTGTGGTTATGATAATGGACACTATGGAGAACATTGGGGTGGACTGAGTTGTGGTTATGATAATGGACACTATGGAGAACATTGGGGTGGACTGAGTTGTGGTTATGATAATGGACACTATGGAGAACAGTGGGGGGGACTGAGTTGTGGTTATGATAATGGACACTATGGAGAACATTGGGGTGAACTGAGTTGTGGTTATGATAATGGACACTATGGAGAACAGTGGGGGGGACTGAGTTGTGGTTATGATAATGGACACTATGGAGAACATTGGGGTGAACTGAGTTGTGGTTATGATAATGGACACTATGGAGAACAGTGGGGGGGACTGAGTTGTGGTTATGATAATGGACACTATGGAGAACATTGGGGTGAACTGAGTTGTGGTTATGATAATGACCATTAGAGTGGACTCAGTTGTGCCTAGGCTAATGGACCATTCACCATTTTATCTTATATCACAAAAAAGAAAGAGGTGTGGTTGTCATGGCAATCCCCTCAACTCTATTCTTTACAAAGCAGATAGAGGATGTTCTTTTTCCATCCAAGTTGTTGAGGGGAAATGGAGTTTCATTACTGTACTTAAAAGCACCGGTGCCTCCAGAAGAGGGCATCATGAGCACACGTGAGAATCTCCAAGTCAACCCCAGGGAACATGGTTATAGAATTATTGCAAAACCTTTCATTGATATAATGAACTATTGTTGACAGAGCTGAACTCAACATGTATTTGCTTTAGCCTCACTGATCATGAGGACTTACATGAATGGTTCGCCGACTGGATAGCATGTGTACGATCAGGGAGGTTCTCGAGGCTAATTGAAAAGTGTGCTTTGGGTTGATAATGGTGGCCCTGACTGAACAGGTTTAGGCCATCATTATCTTGTGCTTGGTTTTATTAGTTACATGCGACTTGCAGTAGTGAGTTCATACGTTTTTCGTACTGATTTGATGTGACAGCTTGACACCAAACTATCCTCCATCCTGGCCTGTCATGTGGGCTGCCTGTTTTCTGCATAGGGCATCACAGCAGCCAGTGAGACTGCGTCGGGACGTGTGATTTTGAATGGCAGAAGGCCTGGGATTAAACGATACAGTGCTGACAGCAACCTTGCCTATCATGTCCACTCAGTGTTTTCCCTATACTGTAGGTCGGCCATGTTGTCTCCCCTGGTGCCATGTGACCTAGATGGGCTAGCTATCTTAAGATGAACGCACTAACTGTAAGTTGCTCTGGGTAAGAGTGTCTGCTAAATGACTAAAATGTAAGTGCCAATGGGAGAGGGGTGAGGAGGGCTGAGAGAGTGTGAGGGAAAGGGGAGTGAATCAGCGTCAGGGGAAGAACACTAATGGTTGGATCGGAAGAGGATCAATAAACTACCTGTGGATTGGCTGATACTGAACACCTGACTAAAATATTAGGTTTAGGCATGATATGGTAATAACCTCACATAGACTTCCAATCCATAGAGTTCTTAGAAAATGGCGTATTGGGCATTAGTGTGTCATGTGCATACCATCCCTTTCCTTTAGGAGGTCTGGCTGCCCCCTCTAACATGCCGACTAGACTGGGGCGCGCGCTGCTGAAGGGCAGGGTCCTAAATCCTGCCTGCCGATAGATGTTGGGAAGCTGCCTGCCGAGAGACTGATTTATTCTGATGAAGTCGTTATTGGAGCCATATGGTTGAGATATTTATATCCCAACATGGCCGTCAGGGGTAGGGGTGGTGGAGAGGACGAGGGTTATAGGGAAAACATACTGTAAGTATGTAGCGCCCTCTGTGGCTGATGCCATGAACTACAATTTTATGAGTATATTTTTTTGTACAATTTTGTATATATATATTTTTTTATTTTACCCCCCTTTTTCTCCCCAATTTCGTGGTATCCAAATGTTAGTAGTTACTATCTTGTCTCATCGCTACAACTCCCGTACGGGCTCGGGAGAGACGAAGGTCGAAAGCCATGCGTCCTCCGAAGCACAACCCAACCAAGCCGCACTGCTTCTTAACACAGCGCGCCTCCAACCCGGAAGCCAGCCGCACCAATGTGTCGGAGGAAACACCGTGCACCTGGCGACCTTGGTTAGCGCGCACTGCGCCCGGGCCACCACAGGAGTCGCTGGTGAGACAAGGATAGCCCCACCGGCCAAACCCTCCCTAACCCGGACGACGTTAGGCCAATTGTGCGTCGCCCCACGGACCTCCCAACCTGCGACAGAGCCTGGGCGCGAACCCAGAGTCTCTGGTGGCACAGCTAGCGCTGCGATGCAGTGCCCTAGACCACTGCGCCACCCGGGAGGCCTTCTTGTGACAATTGTTGAGCTGATAGTTCAGCACTGCACACAATTATTACCTCAAGTTGGCAGTTGGTTATCTGAGCACAACAGCCTTATAGCCTCACACTGCAGAGAACGCCTGGTTTCAGCCTCTTCCTACACCGAATATGTGCTCAGAGTGGGTAACCTGTAGAGAGGGTGCTGAATGTGTCCCAGGGAACCCTCGTTTGCAGGGATTCCCTCTCCCCCTCACAGTAATGTCACTATGAGGGAGGTGTTTCCTGTCAAGATGTTTGAATACGCTCGCAGACAGATGTCTCTCAAACATCTCTACCTTTGTAGATCTCCTCTATCAGAGGTGGTCTGCACAGCTATAGACTGTTCAGGGCCAGCTCCCTGTCTTTCTGGGACTGAGGAGGATATCCTTGTCACAGCATTACTTTGGCGACCCCATTCATATGACCCAGATCAATGGTTAAAAACTTGGAAAGAAAGTGTTATCTAACATTAGTTGTGTAATTCCAGGCATGCCACTACATCAATTAGCCAGATGATGGTCATTCTAACCCCAGGAACCTGCTCTAATTTGGGTTTGTCTCCAGATTGGAGGTGGAGAGATTAGCCTGCTGCAGACCATGGCAGCTGGGGATCCCAGGGTTGAGCCGAGGATCCCAGGGTTGGGCAGAGGGAGCAACAATAGCACTGACCCAGTTTGGAGCGTAGTTTTGGGCTGCTTTCCCTGTCCTGAATGGGCCCTAATCCTGACCTCCAAATCCATCGTGTACTCGTTTTAGAAGATCTACAGTGTTTCTGCCACAGTGTCTCTATGTGTACACTGAGTATACCAAACATTAGGAACACCTTCCTAATATTGAGTTGCCCCCCCTCCCCTTTGCCCTCAGAACAGCCTGAAGTCATCGGAGCATGAACTCTACAAAGAGTAAAAAGTCTTCCACGGGGAAGCTGGCCCATGTTGACTCCCAATACTTCCCACAGTTCTGTCAAGTTGGATGAATGTCCTTTGGACCATTCTTGAAACACACGGGAAACTGTTGAGCGTGAAAAAAAAAAAACAGCCGCTTTGCAGTTCTTAACACTCAAACTCGTGCGTCTGGCACTTGTATCATCCTCATCTAGAGCCAATGGCTAAATAACAGACTTTTAGTGCAAACTGGTTCTGAAATGGACTGCCATCACAATGTATAGTAGCCTAACTGGAGACTGAGGAGAGCTAGTTCTTACCTTTCAATGAATGCCTTATGTTGTAGGCTGTGTTATGTTGCAGTACTGTAGCCGTTGTCTCCTGATTTATTATTGCTGAAAGACGGCAACATGAAGGAACAATGGGCCACAGACATTGCTGGTGCTACTGTCTGTCTGGATAGCCCTCTGACAGAGAAACTGAGTGGACATTGCAGACAGGGTCCAGAGAGCTTGCTGGCTAACCCTGGCTGAGAAAGCCATATTGTCTTCTTGACATCCCATATCTGCAGTTAACCCCCCCCCCCAATTCATGCCAATGCTCCCTCTGTCTCGGTGCTGGTGCTGCAGACAGCAGGCCAGGGAGGCAGAGCAGAAATATTGTTCCCAATGAACAGACTGAGGATTAAACCCAGGCCAGGCTCCTTACATGCTGACCACACCAATCGCGTCGTGTACACATACATGTTATTCAATCATTGTACCCACACTTCTCCCGCGCATCAACGAGTGTCTGCGTAGCCAGGTGCTAAAATAGAACTTGGTTCTATTTGTGAAGCTTGACGTGCTGCAAGTCCCGTCTCTCTCATCTCCTCATTGGTTTTTAGGAGCACATACCCATGTGGGTGATTGAAAGATGAACGGAGGTCCACACTCCAGTCCAGTTAGTGGTGGTAATGCACCTTAAAGTTGGTTGCCAACCGCCATATAAAGTCTGAAGAAGAAGAAGCCTGAAGGAGGAGAGATTACTAGAAACAAACTTGGTTTAACCTTTTATCTGTGGATTAATTGTCAGATTTGTGTGCATTGTCAGAGTACCTTGTGCATTTCAGGTCAAATAACAACCCAATGTTTATATCCCAGGACAAATTAGCTAGCAACAGCAAGCTAGCTAGCTAAATTGCTATAAACGTTTAATTCTTTTCAACCTGTTCCCAAATTAATCTAGTTGGTTCAGAGTTTGTTTTGATATTTCAAACTGTCTGGTGTGGGTGGACAAAATCAACATGTGTGCGAAAGCGTGTGCACCCGGTCTAGTCAGCATGTTAGAGGGGGCAGTCAGACCTCCTAAAGGAAACGGATGGTATGCACATGACGCGCTAATGCCCAAATCAACCACCAACACGCCATTTTCTAAGAACTCTATGGATTGGAAGTCTATGTGAGGTTATTACCATATCATGCCTAAACCTAATATTTTAGTCAGGTGTTCAGTATCAGCCAATCCACAGGTAGTTTATTGATCCTCTTCTGATCCAACCATTAGTGTTCTTCCCCTGACACTGAATCACTCCCCTTTCCCTCACACTCTCTCAGCCCTCCTCACCCGTCTCCCATTGGCACTTACATGTTAGTCATTTAGCAGACACTCTTACCCAGAGCAATTTACAGTTAGTGCGTTCATCTTAAGATAGCTAGGTGGGACAACCACACATCAATCACAGTAAGCTACTTTGAGGGATAATTGATCAGCAAAGTCAGTCCTAGTAAGGGGGGAGGAAAGTAAAGTGCGAGTTTTTAATTCACAAAAGGCTTTTTTTAAGATACTCTTTGAAGAGGTAGGGTTTCAGATGTTTTCGGGATGATGGGCAGGGACTCTGCTGTCCTAGCTTCAGGAGGAAGATGGACAGGGACTCTGCTATTCTAGCTTCAGGGGGAAGCTTGTTCCACCATTGGGGTGCCAGGACAGCGAAGAGCTTGGACTGGGCTGAGCGGGAGGGCCAAGAGACCAGAGGTGGCAGAACGGAGTACTCAGGTTGGGGTGTAAGGTGTGAGCATCCGGTGCATTAGGAAAGTATTCAGACCCCTTCCCTTTTTCCACGTCTTATTCTAAAAAAAATGATGAGGGGGAATAAACAAAATAACAATCTACACACAATACCCCATAATGACAAAGCGAAAACAGGTTTTCTGGCAAATTTGCAAATGTATTAAAAATTAAAAACCTTATTTACATAAATATTCAGACACTTTTGTATGAGACTAAATTAAGGTGCATTCTGTTTCCTGTTTCCATTGATCATCCTTGAGATGTTTCTATAACTGGATTGGAGTTCACCCGTGATAAATTAAATTGATTGGACATGTTATCAGGGCCCACAGTTGACAGTGCATGTCAGTGCAAATACCAAGCCATGAGGTTCGAAATAATTGTTCCTCGAGCTCTGAGGCAGAATTGTGTCGAGGCACAGATCTGGGGAAGGGTACCAGGAAATGTTTGCAGCATTGAAGGTCCCCAAGAACACAGTGCAGTGGCCTCCATCATTCTTAAACGGAAGAAGTTTGGAACCACCAAGACTCTTCCTAGGGCTGGCCGCCCAGCCAAACTGAGCAATCCGGGGAGAAGGTTCTTTGTCAGGGAGGTGACCAAGAACCCGATGGTCACTCTTGACAGAGCTCCAGAGTTCCTCTGTGGAGATGGTTGTCCTTCTGGAAGGTTCTCCCATCTCTGCAGCACTCCGCCAATCAGGGCTTTATAGTAGAGTGGCCAGACGAAAGCCACTCCTCAGTAAAAGGCACATGACAGCCCGCTTGGAGTTTGCTAAAAGGCCCCTGAAGGACGGACCGCGAGAAACAAGATTCTCTGGTCTGATGAAACAAAGATTGAACTCTTTGGCCTGAATGCCAAGTGTCATGTCTGTATGAAACCTGGCACCATCCTTATGGTGAAGCATGGTGGCAGCATCATGCTATGGGGATGTTTTTCAGCGGCAGGGACTAGGAGAATATTCAGGATCGAGGGAAAAATGATCGGAGCAAAGTACAAAGAGGTCCTTCATGAAAACCTGCTCCAGAGCGCTCAGGACCTCTGACTGGGGCGAAGGTTCACCTTCCAATAGGAAAAGGACCCTAAGCACACAGCCAAGACAATGCCGAAGTGGCTTCGGGACAAGTCTCTGAATGTCCTTGAGTGGCCAAGCAAGAGCCCGGACTTTAACCCGATCAAACATCTCTGGAGAGACCTGAAAATAGCTGTGCAGTGACGTTCCCCATCCAACCTGACAGAGCTTGAGAGGATCTGCAGAGAAGAATGTGAGAAACTCCCCAAGCTTGTAGCGTCATACCTACGAAGACTAGGTGCTGTAATCGCTGCCAAACATGCTTCAACAAAGTACTGAGTAAAGGGTCTGAAATGCTTATGTAAATGTGATAATTCAATATTTAATTTGTAATAAATTTGCAAAAAAATCTATACAGTAATCCCTCGTTTATCGCGGGGGTTACGTTCCGAAAATGACCCGCGATAAGTGAAATCCGCGAAATAGAAAACTTTTTTTTTTTTTACAATTAGCAACTATTACATGTATACAAATACAGTGACTCACGTGTAGGCCGTTTCACTGCTCTTCAGAGCGTTTCGTCGACATTATGGGTTTAGGAGATGTTCGAAATTACAAGATAATTTGGCCAACTTAATGTAAATTTGCCAAGCTGTTTTATGTACGTACACATAACTGCACGAGACGACAAAATGATAGCACAATTCGTAGCATGTTTTGATACAAGAAGCGGGAGTGAGTTTTTAGCGAATCAGAATGCAGAGCACAATGCACCAAAAAAAAAAAAAAAATGCAATATGAAAATCCGCGAAATAGCGAATCCGCGATAAGTGAACCGCGAAGTGGCGAGGGATCACTGTACCTGTTTTTGCTTTGTCATTGTATGGTATTGTGTGTAGATTGATGAAGGAAAAAAACTATTCAATACATTTTTTGTAACGTAACAAAGTGGAAAAGGTTGAGGGGTCTAAAACTTTCCGAATGCACTGTAGCCTGCTCTTAAATGCTAGTAAAACTAAATGCATGCTCTTCAACCGATCGCTGCCCCTACCCGCCCGCCCGACTAGCATCGCTACTCTGGCTTAGAATATGTGGACAACTACAAATACCTAGGTGTCTGGTTAGACTGTATACTCTCCTTCCAGACTCACATTAAGCATCTTCAATCCAAAATTACATCTAGAATCGGCTTCCTATTTCGCAACAAAGCCTCCTTCACTCATGCTGCCAAACATACCCTACTAAAACTGACTATCCTACCGATCCTTGACTTCGGTGATGTCATTTACAAAATAGCCTCCAACACTCTACTCAACAAATTGGATGCAGTCTATCAGTGCCATCCGATTTGTCACCAAAGCCCCATATACTACCCACCACTGCGACCTGTATGCTCTCGTTGGCTGGCCCTCGCTTCATATTTGTCACCAAACCCACTGGCTCCAGGTCATCTATAAGTCTTTGCTAGGTAAAGCCCCGCCTTATCTTAGCTCACTGGTCTCCATAGCAACACCCACCCGTAGCACGCGCTCCAGCAGGTATATCTCACTGGTCATCCCCAAAGCCAACACCCCCTTTGGCTGCCTCTCCTTCCAGTACTCTGCTGCCAATGACTGAAACAAATTGTAAAAATCACTGAAGCTGGAGTCTTATCTCCCTCACTAACTATAAGCATCAGCTGTCAGAGCAGCTTACCGATCACTGCACCTGTACACAGCCCATCCTGTAAATAGCCCAACCAACTACCTCATCCCCATTTCTTTCTTTTTCTCTTTTGCACCCCAGTATCTATACTTGCACATCATCATCTGCACATCTATCACTCGTGTTAATGCTAAATTGTAATTATTTCGCCACTATGGACTTTTTATTGCCTTACCTCCCTAATCTTAATACATTTGCACACACTGTATATACATTTTTCTATTGTGTTATTGACTGTACGTTTGTTTATTTCATGTGTAACTGTGTTGTTTTGTCGCACTGCTTTGCTTTATCTTGGCCAGGTCGCAGTTGTAAATGAGAACTTCTTCTCAACTGGCCTACCTGGTTAAATAAAGGTGAAATAAAAAATAAACAAAGCCTGAAGGTAGGGAAGGGCAGTTCCTCTTGTTGCTCCGTAGGGCAAGTACCATGGTCTTGTAGTGGATGCGCGTTTCGACTGGAAGCCGGTGGAGTTTTTGCGGAGGAGCGGGGTGACATGGTAGAATTTGTTCAACCTACTGGTCCACCTGACCTTCTAAATGCAATTACAAAGGGCTACGGAGTGCCCAGACGACCCTGAGAGCTTTGTGCAGCAAGAAACACACTCCCTCACTCCCTCCCCCTTCTTTCTCCACGTCTCTCTCGAGCTTCCATTCACACCGCCTCGCCACTCCCTCAGTCTCTCTCCCTCCCCTCTCACACACATTCTCCTCCCATCTTTTGATGGGACCAGCTGCTGCTATCGAAAAAATTTCAGTCGTTCCTTGTGGGCTCTCCTCTCCGTTCTGTCGCTGCCCCCTCTCCGCCGTCATCTCTCCGCCACTACCGCCCCTTTCACAGACAACACAGGGACAGACAGCACTCTTCTCTCCTTTCTCTGGCTGACAAAATGACAGCCGTTATGGACCTCAACCAGATTGCCATTGCCTGTTCGGCCATTGCTGTGGTGGTGAGTGAGACTGTCTGTTAGATTGTGTGGGGTTGTGTTTATTGCTGATACCATCGCCAGTCACCCTCCGTGGCCTGCCTGTTGCTGGAGTTCTGAGCAGCAGTGTGTTCGATTTCTCGGGGTTGTTTCTCGGGGTGTGATCTCTATGGCATGGGAAAGTGGATGTTAGGCAGTGTGGTGATGTGGGCGAGCGTATGACTGAGGAAACAAAAAACCTGCTGAGCATATTTGTGCTAGTGAGTGTGACTGTGTTGTGTTCGTGACGAAGAGATAATGCATCTGTCTTTGTCTCTGTCTCTCTGTGTGTGTTTTATTCACCCTCTTACTGATGCCGATCCAGCGAAAGGCGAATGAACAGTGTTGTCCGTGTATCAATACACCAGGCAGGTAAAGGGTTTGTTACAGTCAGGGGCCTTGAGAATATCAATCAGACTGAGGGAAATGTGACAGGCGTCTAGCAAGTGGAAGGCATTGCGAAGGTGGGAAGAGTACAGAGACTGCATTGTTTACCCCATCCCGTGGAGTGAAGGGTGTGACGAGGAATGGGGATGGGTTTAGTCCTGGGGGTGGGGTTTAGCCCTGGGGTT
Organism: Salvelinus fontinalis; assembly: GCF_029448725.1. NCBI lineage: Eukaryota > Metazoa > Chordata > Actinopteri > Salmoniformes > Salmonidae > Salvelinus > Salvelinus fontinalis. Next base: position 40,193,547 of record NC_074672.1, on the reverse strand, counting down.
TAGCCCTGGGGGTGGGGTTTAATCCTGGGGGTTTAGCCCTGGGGGTGGGGTTTAATCCTGGGGGTTTAGCCCTGGGGGTGGGGTTTAATCCTGGGGGTTTAGCCCTGGGGGTGGGGTTTAATCCTGGGGGTTTAGCCCTGGGGGTGGGGTTTAGTCTTGGGTGAGCGAGGGAGAGATTAGCCTAACCACCAGCTGGGATCAGATTTATTTTTTAAATGGATGCTCCACTTGCTGAGTCACTACCTGGTTCCACTGTGTGGACTGGACCTGACTGGTTCCTGCGCTTCCTTCACTTCCTTCACTGCGTTCAGTGGTGGTGTGGTCCTGCCTAGACTAAAACACAGACTCCTACCACACAATTGGTTATCCATCTCTCCTCCCTGTGTCTCTTTTGCCCCAGGCTACTGGGAGACGTACACACTACAACCGCACATGGATACAGTACAATGCCATTAAAATCATTGAGGATGACATCAAAAAGTTTAAACGTATTCTATTGTGATCCTCATGAAAATGCATGCAAACAAAATATACACGATTATAACATGAAAACAAAATGCTTCTCAAATTCATCTCAATAGGGAGGAAACCGTAAAAGGAATAAAATAGATGACCAAGTAACGTTAATTGAAACAATTATACTTTCTTTAAGCCTGTGCCGTTTTTAAAGCATTTTGTCCATGAACTATTTCTTAACTCCCTAGCGTATGGATGGTTTTGATAAGGTTTGGTCCACTATTCCGTTCCTCTGCACCAGTGTTAAGGACAGAGCTCAGCGGTCTGATAGTGACAACAGGGAATCTGGTGTGATAGCTGTGAGAGAAATTAAATGAAATTAAAATAACCAGATATGTAACTGGTAAGGTTTTGTTTAACTTTTAAAAACCTTCTACAGTTTGAGATGAACTGGAAGCCAGTTAATTTTCCTGAAATGATTAGGATCCATGTGCGTCCTAGGGCTGAGCTTCAGTATAATTCTCATTAGTTTGTTTTGAAGTTTGTCCTTCAGGTTTTAGGGTTATGGCATTGAACAATGAGATTCAAGCATGGTCATAGTGACACTGTATCAGAGATGTTGCCAAGGTCCTCAGTCTCTGTATCCAGGAACTTGGCTACCTTTGCCAGGAACTTTTTCCTGAAGTGACCCTTCTAAATGTTCACCTGTCATGTGTTGGTCTAGTTCACATCCCAGAGCATTTTTCCTTCACCTCTACACCATTACACTTGACTGAGAAGTTGGAATAGTTTCTCACTTTGTGTTTGGAACCAAACAGGATACATTGTCTTCCCTAAATGCAGAGACTGTTGTCGGATAACCACTTACTGACTTTGGTCAGTTGGCTGCTTAGGTTCTTTTCAATGGTCTCGTTTTCCTAATGTGAAACCAAGAGGGCAGCATCATCCACATACAGGAACAGAGGGCATGAACAGGCAGAGTCCATGTCATTTAGGTAGAGTAACAAATCGAAGACCCCAAAACTGTGATGTACCCCTGGGGAGCATTTATCTCCTTAGCGTCAGACGGTGTCCTGCCCACATCCACCCTTTGGATCCTATCAGTTAGGTATGACGTCACCAATAATAAGGAGCTGTTGCCAAAACCAATTATGTTCAGTTGGTACAACTAAATATCATGGTTCACAGTATCAAATGCTTTTTGTATGTCAAGCATGACCATAGCACAGAAGTTGCCCTTTGTGTGAATTCAATTTCATGCTTGATCAAATCTGTCAAGTATAGCAAACAAGTGTCAGTAGAATAGGATTGTGTAAAACCCGGACTGAAGATCATATACAATGTTATGGTCATCATGTACTTTATGACCTGTTCATGGAGTGCTCTTCCTAAAACATTTGACAAGACACTGAAGATTGACACTGGTCTGTAGTTCCCTTGTTCAACTTGGCTTCCTTTCTTGTATAAAGGAACAATTCTTGCATGTTTAAACTCTTGTGGTACCTTTCCATGTTGAATGGAAACACTGATGTGTTTTTTTACATGACGTCCAATAGGATCAGCAGCATCACTTAGGAATCTAGCTGGGATCCAATCGTGTTCCTTTCTGTTTGTCAAGATCGTTAAACATCTTTGTAACCGTTGAAACCTCGTAAATGCAAACTGTCCTTTGGAGATGCCGTTGACTGAATAATAGGTTTCAATAGGATGGTTTCCAAAGGTTCCAGAGTATTCTGGGAGTTGCTCAACAGGGTTGCTAGTAATGGTGGTGGACAACTCTTGAATGTTTATCAGAACACCTGCCTCTCCTGCTGCTGAACCATCCTTGAATCCTTCTTCCTCATTTAGCATAGTGGCTCTACAAAACAACCCCACCGACATGATTATTGCCATGTTGCTTTTCTCTCTATAATATGGAAAAGCAGGATCCGTGTTGTCGTGGTAACCGATAGTGTTCAGCTTTTCTCTTTAACTTGTTCCGTATTAATTGCCTCCTCTCGGTCTGTCTTTGTTGTCGTTCAGAGGGGATGAATTTGAGGCTTTTACCAATGAATACTAACATTTTAGGCTTTTACCAATGAATACTAACATTTTAGGCTTCATCAAAACAAAAATAGTATGGCTATTGTTTACACCTCAAACCCCCTCAAATGCCACCTCAGATCCACATGCCCCTTTGAGAAATGGGTCCAAACTTTCAGTGCTCTCTGAATGATACGATCTAGACCAAGGGTAGTAGGGCTGGAAATTGCCAGTGACCTCACTATTCTATATGTATTGCAACTCGATTCTGTGATTCGATGGTTCCGAACATATTGCTCACGATATGTCTGCTGCAGAGGGACAAGAGAGCCATATGAAAAAGGTGTTTTGATCTGTCATGGAAATAAAAGTGCTGAAAACAAACTGGCTCCCTAATTTAATTTACTAGAGATCAATCTATGAAGGGGAAAAACATTAGTTTTTACTAGAGGCACTGCCAACTAGCGCAAAAATATTGTCAATGATACAATATATCATCAAAAATAGTATATAATTCTCCCCCCATCACTAAGGGGTAGGCAACTATATTCAGACGTGGGACGATTTCTGTCTGGATGGATAGTTTGGTGGGCCGGAACATAATTATCATTTGCACACTGCAAATTGGCCACAACTAAGCCAAAAAATAGGTTATATTTGAAAATAAGTTGACACTTTATTTGGATAGTCTATCTTAACAGTAACCTAAATCCTTACCCTAGCCCTTATTCTAAACCTAACCGTAACCTTAGCAGTTGCTTGTCAACAGATAGTCCATCTGTAGATGATCATACTATCTGTTGACAAGCAACTGCTAAGGTTACGGTTAGGTTTAGAATAAGGGCTAGGGTAAGGATTTAGGTTACTGTTAAGATAGAGCTAGGGTTAGTAGATAGACGGACTATCCAAATAAAGTGTGACTGAAAATAACAATTTCATACATTGAGACAAGTACATTTTTTTACAAAAAAGCCCATTCTCAGGATACTGCTGCAGCAGATCCCCTCATCACATGACCCCTGATCTAGACATGGCAGCCTGTTCTTCTCAGGATACTGCTGCAGCAGATCCCCTCATCACATGACCCCTGATCTAGACATGGCAGCCTGTTCTTCTCAGGATACTGCTGCAGCAGGACCCCTCATCACATGACCCCTGATCTAGACATGGCAGCCTGTTCTTCTCAGGATACTGCTGCAGCAGATCCCCTCATCACATGACCCCTGATCTAGACATGGCAGCCTGTTCTTCTCAGGATACTGCTGCAGCAGATCCCCTCATCACATGACCCCTGATCTAGACATGGCAGCCTGTTCTTCTCAGGATACTGCTGCAGCAGGACCCCTCCATTGTGACAAGCCAGATATCAGCAGTGCACAGCCGCTCAACCTCGTGCCATGAATACATAAAACGGTTATTGGGACTGCTGCTGTTTTCAAAGCACCGAGTGGTTTGTTTTGTTTGGTCAAGGCCACCATTGACTCGGAAGCTATTTGAGGTCATTGACGTTTCAGAAGAAAAAGCTATGTTGTTTTTTGTCTTTCTCTCAGGCTTCCATTTCATCTGGTAGATAAAAGCCCCAGGCTACAAAATATATTTCTCTTTTTAGTTTTTTTTATCCTTCAGTTGTGGCAATCCTTGTCTACTGAAGCCTCTTTGATCAGAGTCGTCATATTCAACATGGTTACAGGTGTCTGTATGAGGGACCAAGCTGATGGCACCTCACATGTATCCTCCATCTCTCACAAACACAACCTTTCACACAGCCAAGCCCTTCAACCGCAGCTTCTATTTGTACTCCTCACCACCCAGATAGGAGTGTTACTCTGCCAGGTGTCAGCGCAGCTGAGGGAGGTGTTTATACAGGCTAGGGTTGAACAACTACAATCCGTATTGTATTTGCTTTTTGCTGTCATGGCTGAATAGACTGGTTTAGCCTAATCTCTAACCCACCCCCTCCCAGACCCCATGGTGTTGAGTGTTGCTCAATGTTCTGGTGACGTGGCTGATTCTGAACAGTTGTTGAGGGCCTCATGTCTCAGCGTGGAGTCCTTCCATCCAGTTTAGATCTCTGACGCAGGACAGCCCTCAAACCGCCGTCTCTGTGGTTTTCAGCTGCACCAATGGACGGAAGCTGAACACTGTGACATAGCCACACGCGTTTTAGTAGTGTTCCTATATTTAGGTCTCTGCTTGTTTATTGGTTTCTCGCTAAAACTAAATGACCACCATGCCGTTAATGCTACCAGACAGAGACATGCCTCACACTAGGCTGTAGTAGCACTGTGCTTACTAGTAAACTATATGGTTGTATCACACCTCTATATGCATTGCCTTCATTAACTTTTTGATGTTGATGTGTTCCTGTGTTGAATAAACGGCATATGTGGAAGAAGTTAACTCTACCTACATGTACATACCACCTCAACTAACTGGTGCCCCCGCATATTGACTCTGTACCGGCACCCCCCTGTATATATTGTTACTTTTTTACTGCTGCTCTTTAATTACTTGTTACTTTTATCTCTTATTCTTGTATGTATTTTTTGAAACTGCACTCTTGGTTAGGGCCTTTAAGTAAGCATTTCACTGTAAGGTCTACTACACCTTTTATATTCAGCATTTCACTGTAAGGTCTACTACACCTTTTATATTCAGCATTTCACTGTAAGGTCTACTACACCTTTTATATTCGGAGCATGTGACTAATAACATTTGATTTGAAGTTGTGACCTGTTAAATGACGTGTAATGTTGAATTAGCGTCAGGTCCAAGGGCTGTGGACGGACAGAGATTCCCATCCCCACGTAATTACATTAGCCAGACGTCAGATGATGTTATCTGTGAGACGGGACAGGGAGAGGGCCCTCTACTTATCCACACATCTGCGTATGGCGTGAGACTCTACAGTGTGCACACATGCGTCTGGTGTGGCGCCAACAGCACCTCCTGACATTAGCTGTGCCGCTCACATGCAGCGGTCATTGTGACCACAGAGATATGGGTCATGATGATCCAGCCAGTCAGTTTTCAATCTAGGTCATCCTCTAGGCTACCTGCTAAAGAGGACCCAGTTTTCATCATGACCTGCACGTCCTGAAATTATTTTCTCTCTCCTGACACTTAGCCTCGCTGAGGAAGTGATTTTCTGTCTCCTACTGACACATTGAAAATCACTTCCTCAGCGAGGCTAATTGTCAGTAGGAGACCGAAAATCACTTCCTCAGCGAGGATGTCTCCTACTCGGTGTATGAATGAATAATACATGTTTTTTTCTCATCTGCACCTGTATAGTGCTATGACTGACTGGCACTAAAAGGCTGGCTCCTCTAAGCTCCACAGACACCGCTGGCCCAGACCATGCTGTCTTGTGTTTCAGGAGCATGACATCGAGACCCCCCATGGTGTTCTGCACGTGACGATGAGGGGCACCCCCAAGGGCAATAGACCAGTCATCCTCACCTACCATGACATTGGTCTCAACCGTGAGTGTACACACATTCAGGCTCTCATTGGCCTAGCTAGGCTTTGAAATCTCTCCAAACACCCCTAAAATGCATAATATCACGGGTGAATTGTCATTAGAACAGTTGACACTGTAGAGATGTAAGAAACTGGAGGGTTGAAGGTAGAAATCTCTTTGAGCATTGGGGATATGAGCTACTATGTCAGACTGGATTGCTCCACCAGTTGGCTGCCTCATTGTAAAACAACACTGATAGTTTCAGTATATTTTTTGGTTGATTACTGGTATGGGATGGGATTTGTTGACACGCTCAATATTACAATCAGTGTTGTCGTCTTTGTTAAATGTCTATTTGAGTAGGGCCCATAAATGAGGCGACTTTAAACAGTGCTGGGTCTCTCTTCCCCCCTGCAGATAAGTCCTGTTTCAACACACTGTTCAACTTTGAAGACATGCAGGAGATCACATCCCACTTTGCTGTGGTCCACGTGGACGCTCCAGGACAGCAGGAGGGTGCTCCCCCATTCCCCACAGGGTAAGAGACCAGTTCACTCAAGTCATCATCCTCAACATCATGTAATAATATCACCACAAGTATCAACACAGTCATTGTTGATATTGTAGACCTGAATAAATGGTGGCTATGTCATCAGAGCCAGAGTAAACCATGAGGTCCTCTGGCTGCACCCCGTCCTCTGAACCCCCCCCCCCCCCCCCCGCGCGCTGCCTCTTCCCCTGGCCGTGCCTCCCCTTCCCCTGGCCGTGCCCCCCCTTCCCCTGGCCGTGCCTCCCCTTCCCCTGGCCGTGCCTCCCCTTCCCCTGGCCGTGCCTCCCCTTCCCTGGCCGTGCCCCCCCTCCCCTGGCCGTGCCTCCCCTTCCCCTGGCCGTGCCTCCCCTTCCCCTGGCCGTGCCTCCCCTTCCCCTGGCCGTGCCTCCCCTTCCCCTGGCCGTGCCTCCCCTTCCCCTGGCCGTGCCTCCCCTTCCCCTGGCCGTGCCTCCCCTTCCCCTGGCCGTGCCTCCCCTTCCCCTGGCCGTGCCTCCCCTTCCCCTGGCCGTGCCTCCCCTGGCCCCGCCTCCCCTTCCCCTGGCCGTGCCTCCCCTGGCCCCGCCTCCCCTTCCCCTGGCCCCGCCTCCCCTGGCCCCGCCTCCCCTGGCCCCGCCTCCCCTTCCCCTGGCCCCGCCTCCCCTTCCCCTGGCCCCGCCTCCCCTGGCCCCGCCTCCCCTTCCCCTGGCCCCGGAGTCAGACGGGCGGCCAGAACATGACATGGTGCCTGGATAGAATAGGTGTCTGGCTTTGGACTTTCATCAACTTGATAGGAGGGTGTGCTGCTCCAGGTGTCTGGTAGTGTCTCTGGTCATCAGTCCGTTTTAAAAAACTAAACAGAGTCTGTTTGTCCCAGGTACCAGTACCCTACCATGGATGAGCTGTCTGAGATGCTGCCGTCTGTCATGACTCAGCTGAAGTAAGTTCTCCTGCGGTGTTTCCATCATAGATATAGAACCCTATATTGTCTATGGTTTCCATATCTACCTCTTACACTGCCGTTTAATGACTTTAATTGTTGTTCCATCTTCATGGAGGCTTATATTTTTCTCTCCCCTTTCCCCAGGGTGAACAGTGTGATTGGGATTGGAGTTGGAGCTGGAGCCTACATCCTGTCCAGACTGGCTGTAAGTCCCCATTCCTCCTAGTTCTCCATAAACCACATGAACTCCTGCTCACCCTGCTTGTTTCCAAACATCTAACAGGATCATTTGTTAAGACAAAGGTCTTTAAGGGATCATTCGAGATTTTGGCAATGATGACCTTTATCTGTTTCGCCAGAGTCAAATGAACGTGTGGATGCCATTTTTATGTCTCTGTGTCCAGTATGAAGGAAGTTCGAGCTAGTTTCGCGAGACAGTGCTAGCTAGCGTAATGACTGGAAATCTATGGTATCTGCTAGCATCTGCACTACTCAGTCTGTCCTCTGTCTTCAATAATAACTGGGCTGAACAAGGATGAACAGAGCACTCTATCTCCACTAACAAAATATGTTTACTACTTCTTCAACATAGATAAGGTATACTTTCACAAACTCTCTCTTTCCCCCTCTTGTTGTTGTGTACATTCCTCTCTCCTGCGGTCTGTGTGTATCTAACCTAATGTAGCCGATGTAAAACTGTATCCATCTCGGTCCGAGCCAGAAAAAACAGAAGCAATGGAATATGGTCATTGCAGTTAATTACCACAGCGCAGCGTCCCACGTAGTTCTGGACATGAATGATTCGATTTCTCTCTAGACAAGCGCCGCGTTGGGCTCACCATTTTTTTTATTTTTTATACTGAATAAAAATTTAAACGCAACATATATAAAGTGTTGTTTCGTGAGCTGAAGTAAAAGATCCCAGAATTTTCCATACCAGACCATTCCAAAAAGCTTAGTTGTCTCCAATTTTGTGCAGAACTTGTGCAATTTTGTGCATTTCTCCTTTGCCAATATAATCCATCCACTTGACAGGTGTGGCATATCAAGAAGCTAATTAAACAGCATGGTTATTGCATAGATGCACCTTGCGCTGGGGACAGTAAAAGACCACTCTAAAATATGTGGTTGTCACACAAGATGTCGAGGAAGCGTGCAATTGGCATGCTGGCAGCAGGACTGTCCACCAGTAACCGAGAGGTCGCTGGTTTGAATCCCCGAAACCGACTAGGGGGGAAATCTGTCTGTGCCCTTGAGAAAGCCTACATTTGTGTGCTGCCCTGCTTCCTCTGCTGCTGGGCCCTGTCTGTGACTCCTTTGGTCCTCTATGTTCCACACAGTACGTAACCCCCTATTCTCTCTCTCCAGCTCAATGAGCCGGCCCTGGTCGAAGGTCTGGTCCTCATCAATGTGGACCCCTGTGCAAAGGGCTGGATGGACTGGGCTGCCTCCAAGGTAAGAACGCGCGCCCACACACACACACACATTTCTATGCTAACTCTGTACATTTTAGAGTCATACTAGATTGGCACGTTGGAACATAATTATTTGTTCTTTGTTTTAGATGTCCGGCTGGACCAGCAACCTGGTGGACATAGTGATGGCCCACCACTTCAGTGATGTGAGTCAGAGTGCTGTCTGGAGGGGTGGGAGACTGGGATGGGACAGAGGGAAAAGGCTATGCAGACTTTTCTGACGTGCAAACTGATATTTAATTTCAGAATAAGTTAATGGTTTAGTTAAGGATCCGTTTTTGGCAAGTCAGTTTGAAAGGTCTTGATAACTCTGTCCAGGGGCAGAGCATACTGGCTGAATACTGTGGGTGGTTGAAAGTGATTTAACAATCTTTGCCCCCTCAGGATGAGCTGTCTGACAACCAGGAGATCACCCAGACGTATCGGCTGCACATCGCCCAGGATATCAACCAGGAAAACCTGGCCCTCTTCTGCAATGCCTACAACAGGTACAGTACTGTACATAGAACCCCAAGAGTAACTGGCTGTACATTTTGGGTAGAAATGATAGATGGGTTGATTGGTTCATCTATTTGTTATGACAGCCGTCGGGACTTGGAGATTGAGAGGCCTGTCACCGGTCTGACTGACAACACGGTGAACACACTGACGTATGTAAACATGCTGCAGACGGTATTACTGCAGCTCCGTCTTATTGCCTATAGACTGTATGTTTTGTATGTGAGTTGTTTTTTATAAATTGACTGGTTGGAGCCCTGAATGCTGATTGGCTGACAGCTGTGGTATATCAGACCATATACCACAGGTATAAAAAAACATGTATTTTTACTGCTATAATTACATTAGTAACTAGTTTATATAGCAATAAGGCACCTCGGGCGGTTTGTGGGAACTGACCAATATACCACGGCTAAGGGCTGTGTCCAGGCACTCCGCGTTGTGCGTTAAGAACAGCCCTTAACCGGTTTTCCCTCCTGTCTCTCCATCCAGATGCACTTCTCTGCTGGTGGTTGGTGACACGTCCCCGGCTGTCGATGCAGTGGTGGGTGCACACTTTATCTCCATGGCAACACAGTAGCGAATAAGCCAGAGGGTCTGATTCCAATACAAAGTATCAACCCCCCTCAGGGACAGTGTGTTCAGTCTATAGAGACGGGGGTTGAGGTCACTAGACGTTTCTGAATAGGAGAGGCCAGACTGAACCCTGTCTAAACTGTTGTTGTGTCTCATCTATCTTCTTTTCTTGTTTACAGGTTGAATGCAATTCCAGGTTAAATCCAACCAAAACAACCCTTCTTAAGGTGTGTTCAGTTACTCTTTTGTTGTTAGAAATAGGAGTGGTAATGCTATGGGGTCCCTGCTGTTCTGCTCTTTAGTAATGCACATGATCTGACTGGTACGGTAGAGGAGGTTCAGCATTCTTCCATGTGTTCATAGACCAGTGAATGTTAAGGTGTTTTGACTAACGGCATGGTCCTCTCTGTGAGATTCTCCACTCTGGTCATGCTCTGGTTACGCTCTGGTTACTTCCCTATAGATGCAAGACTGTGGCGGGCTTCCTCAGGTCATCCAGGTGAGTCATGAACTAGTTTTGTGTTTGGCTCTGTAACTCAGTTGGTTAGAGAATGGCGCTTGCAATGCCAGGACCGTGAGTTTGATTCCCGGCACCACACGTACGTAAAATGTATTACTGTAAGTCGCTTTGGATGAAAGCTTCTGATTTCTATATGCCATTTAGCAATCTCAACTGTTACTTCAGTTTTATTTCAAATGGCTCCTTTTAACGGATGTTTTCTGTTTGTGTCTTACAGCCGGGTAAACTCGCGGAGGCCTTCAAATACTTTGTCCAGGGAATGGGTTACAGTGAGTACTGCTCTGTTTCCTTCTCCTTCAGTCGTCTCTGGTGTCAGGCTTGGGTTTTTTCATGTCCTGGTTGTATCAGTCTGTTCCATGTTTTGTTTACTGAAGTCCACCTCGATCTCAGAATGAGACCTCAGTCCAACTGATATCCCATAGAACGCGACCATTTCAGGCAGCAGCCCTCCCATGTGGGCATCACACACAGACACACACAGAAGACACTCTTATCCAGAGTGACTCTTATCCAGATCGACAGATTTGTCACCTAGTCGGCTCAGGGATTCGAACCAGCAACCTTTTGGTCTTAACCGCTAGGCTACCAGCCACACACACATTTGTGCCCTAAACTAAGGCTAATGTAGCATTCATGTAGCACTTCAAGAATAGAGCGGAACCCCAGTATCTACAAAACAACATGTACTGGATGTCCAAGGATGACATTACTGACAGCCAATTGTTGCATACAAACCATTACTGGTAACTGACGAGGGAACTAACCTCAAGCTAACCTTGTTTCCTGTCTGTTTTTAGTGACTCTTAACAACGGGTGTAAGTAGTGTGATGCTGAGTAAATAAATTACATGCAGCATGGTCTTCCCTTGAACATGCACTACATTGGCAAAAGTATGTGGACACCCCTTCAAATTAGCGTATTTGGCTATTTAAGACACACACGTTGCTGACAGGTGTGTAAAATCGAGCACACCGCCATGCAATCTACATAGACAAACAGTTAGTAGTTGACCTCAGTGATCTTCAACGTGGCACGTCAAAGGATGCCACCTTTCCAACAAGTCAGTTCGTCACATTTCTGTCCTGCTAGAGCTGCCCCGGTCAACTGTAAGTACTGTTATTGTGAAGTGGAAACTTTTAGGAGCAACAACGGCTCAGCCGCAAAGTGGTAGACCACACAAGCTCACAGGCCGGATCCGCCAAGTGCTGAAGCATGTAGCGTGTAAAAATCATCTGCCTTCGGTTGCAACACTAACTACAGAGTTCCAATCTGCCTCTGGAAGCAACATCAGCACAAGAATTGTTCGTCGGGAGCTTCATGAAATGGGTTTCCATGGTCGAGCAGCTGCACACAAGCCTAAGATCACCAAGCGCAATGCTAAGCATCGGCTGGAGTGGTGTAAAGCTCACCACCATTGGACTCGAGCAGTGGAAATGCGTTCTCTGGCGTGATGAATCACGCTTTACCATCTGGCAGTCCGACGGACGAATCTGGATTTGGCGAATGCCAGGAGAACACTACCTACCTAAATGTGTAGTGCCAACTGTGAAGTTTGGTGGAGGAGGAATAATGGTCTGGGGCTGTTTTTCATGGTTTGGTCGAGGCCTCTTAGTTCCAGTGAAGGGAAATCTTAATGCTACAGCATACAATGACAATTAGACCAGGGATCATAAACTAGATCCAGCCATGGGCCGATTTTATTTCTTGATCAGTGTGTGAAGATGCAATCTTCTGCAAAATCATTCGCAAGGAAATTCCTGCTAAAATATTATTTGAAGATTAAAATACACCATGACAGCGCAACACACAAGGGGTGGATCAGAGGCAAAGGTACCCACAGGACAAACAGAATAATATTAGTCTGAGGAGAGATTAAATAGCATTAATACAACAAAAATAATTCTAAACACACTCCTTTAGTTTACACCAAAGTTTAAACAGATGTATTTTTTTCTTCATAATAAGCAGGAGTAATATTTTTAACAGATCAGAATGACAGCAGACTGTACTTCTATCCATGCCAGAAAATCTAGACTTGGAGAGATTCCTCATCTTTTTTTGTCGAGGGGGCAGGGGACTCTATTCACACACTGATCTTAACATGCCACATGAACAACATCTGTTGCCATGTTGTCACAGCACTTTTAATCTTCAAATAATATTTTTGCAGGAATCTCCTTGCGAATGATTTTGTCGAAGATTGTATCTTCACACACTGGTCGGAGGACCGGAACATAATTACTAATCATTTGTAGACTTTAAATTGACCGCAAAAAGATCAAACATATATATTTGACTAAAACAATCATTTCAAACCTTGCTTACCTTTTGTATACAATCACGTGTCTATCTATTGTGCTTGGGAATACTTGGAAACAGATTTTTTAAATTAATATCACTTGGAGACGATTTCCTGTTGTATTTTATGTCCAACAACAACAAATTCTACACCAGAAAACTTGGGGGTCAAATAAATACACAGCGTGCCAAATTTGGCCCACGTTGGGGAACCCTGTTCATGACGATTCTGTGCTTCCAACATTATGTTAACAGTTTGGGGAAGGCCCTTTTCTGGTTCAGCATGACAATGCCCCTGTGCACAAAGCGAAGTCCATACAGAAATGATTTGTTGAGATCGGTGTGGAAGAACTTGACTGGCCTGCACAGAGCCCTGACCTCAACTCCATTGAACACCTTTGGAACGCTGAATGCGAGCCAGGCCTAATCGCCCAACATCAGTGCCCGACCTCACTAATACTCGTGGCTGAATGGAAGCAAGTCCCTGCAGCAATGTTCCAACATCTAGTGGAAAGCCTTCCCAGACGAGTGGAGGCTGTAATAGCAGAGAAGCGGAACCAACTCCATATTAATGCCCATGATTTTGGAATTAGATGTTCGATGAGCACATACTTTTGGCAATGTAAAATACCTTGGTGTGTGGGATCTGTAACACACACCTGACAACGGTTCCTTCCCCCAGGTCTTAAGATGCAGTGCCCTAAACAGGGAGGGTGTTTACAGGCCTACCCTTTTAGGCCTGCTGAGAGCTGATCTGGCTTGTGGAATGATCATCATATTAGAAACAGACCACGTATTGAGCACTGTATCTTAGAACGGCCAAATTCCATTGGCTGTCTTTGATCGCTTTTTTTCCCTCTATGCTTCAAAATGTTTATTTTGTTCATATAAACATTTAAAGGTTTGAGTTGCTAGTTCAGAGTGGAAAATGGAAGGTGTTAGTGAGGTCAGAGTAAAAGCTGCTTGATTATTACAATAGTCTCAATGACTTTTAGTTGTTCTCCCTCTGGAATCTTCATCTGAACATGAAGCCTTCTGTACCTGTGTAAACCTCACTGGCAAAACCCTGCATCCTCGTCTGGCATGCCCTCACCATCCTCACCCCTGGCCCTGGCCTTCACCTACCTTCCCCTGGTCCTCACCCCTCCAATGAGGGCTGACTGAGGCTCCAGGGGTTCTCCAGGTATGGGAATGTCAGTGGCAGATTAGTGTTCTCATTAAAGGCTGCTCTTAAGCCCCACAGCATGGCCTGACCCCCTGCCCTGGAGACCTGTCTGGAATCCCATGAGCCCTGAGCCGCCTGGCCAGCCTGTTGTGCTCTGCTCTGCTGGAAATGTGCTGCTTGGGTTTGTTCTGCTGCTGCAGGGACCCTCACATGGTGCTGCTGGAGGGTAATGTCAGGAGAGCAGGGCCTCAGAGAACCATGCTGCCGCCGCACAGCACTGTGGGAAGGAAGATTTGTCGTTGCCTTTTTCTAAATCCTACCCTCTGAGGGTGACCCTTGATGTTTTATCTGCAACAAGTGACTCCAGGGGCACTCCAGGGGGCTGGCCCGAAGTTAGTTTTGGATTGAGTGGTGGTTTATCCCACGCCCCCTCATTCTCCCACCTCTTGGAGGTCTGTTTTCCTGCTTGAGGAGTTATTCTGGATACCCATCCTACTTATTGAAATGAACTAGAATGTTTAATGGAATACAGTATAGCTTGAAAAACTATTTTCACTCATCAAACCCTGATTGTTTTTCTTGTGAACCCTGTCTCTGTTGAGGTGTTAAGTATGGTGGTTTCCTCGCCGTCTTAGCTTTCACATCACACACGTTATGCTCTTCGCCCACACCAAGCAAATAGCACGTTTCAGAAAGTACCTCCCCTTTCTGAGAATACCTAAACATTGAAACAGTTGAGGACATTGTGAGCTTTCACAAACACAATTGTGGCATACGGTAGGAGGTTTGTAACTCTGTAGTGTTCAGGCTGTGCCTTCTGCCAGGTGGCTCATCCCAGAAGATCAGCATTGTGTTGAAAGGAAAGCAGTAAGCTAGCAGGAGATTGGTTTGAGTGTGACTAGATGAGCAGTAGAGCTGGGACGATAAACTGAAAAGAATCGACACCGACCGTACCACAACCAATTTACTGACACCGATAATCCCAATAAATAGCCTACTAGAGAAATGTGAAGTTTAAAGGAAATAAGTTTGCTAATATGGGCTAATGGTACAATTGATTGATAGTACAACATTCAAAATAGTAGTAGTAGTGCTAATGGTATGGTAATATATAAAAGAAGGCTAACAAATGTACATGAATGTTATAAACGTCTCGTTCTATTTATGGTTATCGTGATAATTCAGTCAATTTATCATTCTATGGATTTGTGTCCATATCGCCCAGCTTTACTGAACAGTCAGCTTTACTGAACAGTCAGCTTTACTGAACAGTCAGCTTTACTGAACAGTCAAGTGCTCGTGGAGGCCCTGTTTGAATGGTTACTTTAGCACCGAAGACTGTAGTTCAGTGGGGAAATGATTGCAGTCGGGGGACGACGACACATTAAACTAACTCAACTGGATCAGACAATGTACTCAGGAAGCACATCTTGGCTCAAAGTTCTCTTCAGGTAATCTCAGGGCCACAGGTGACATTGCCTTTAGATTGGCAGAACAGTAAGAAAGCTTTCTGACTATTTTCACAACTGTCAGATATTTACTGTAAATTCATGTAAACGTAGATAGTGCTAGAATGAACTGTACACAGTGCTGCTTCAAGTCTCTCCTAGGTAAAGCTGTAGGACACAATGTTTGTTTCCAGATCTTTTGTGAAGACAGAGCATTAATCTGACAGTCTCTCTGTGCTCCTCCTTTATTTCTTCCCTCCTTCCTTTCTGCCTGTCCGTCAATGCTAACAGTCCCTCATGTACTGCTTAGCCACGTAAGCAGTGAATCAGGTACCAGGGCCATAGGTAACAGCCTTGGCTGCACCAGCCTGCCCTCTCTACCTACAGTACGCTATCCTCCCAACCCTGTTTGCACATCGCTGGTAGTCACTTTTTAGCCATCCTCAAGTCTGAGATTTGAAGCATGTGGTCAACTTTATTCTTTTTTAAAGATTCCTTTGTCTCTCTAAATGTGTGGTTTGAGAGGGCGTGAATGTTTTATGTGATGTCTATCAGGTAACATGGTTGTCTTATGTCTGTCTGTTCTTGTCTTTGTTATTTTTCTCTTCTGAACAGATGGCCCTCAAATCTCTTGTGCATGCTGCATAATCATATTGGCCTTTCCTATTTATTCATTTTTTCTCCAACAGTAAAAATGAATTGGAACTTGACCTGATCAGGCAATCTCTTTTTCTTTATGGGAGAATAATGAACACAGTGAGGGATTCTGCTCAGACATTTCAGACCCCAACCACTTTAATGAGATGCATATGCAGGACCAGTCAAAAGTTTGGACACACCTACTCATTCCAGGGTTTTTCTTAATTTTTTACATTGTAGAATATTAGTGACGACATCAAAACTATGAAAGAACACATTTATTTATTGTATTTAACCTTTATTTAACTAGGCAAGTCAGTTAAGAACAAATTCTTATTTACAATGACGGACGACGCTGGGCCAATTGTGCGCCGCCCTATGGGACTCCCAATCACGGCCGGTTGTGATACAGCCTGGAATCGAGCCAGGGTCTGTAGTGATGCCTCTAGCACTGAGATGCAGTGCCTTAGACCGCTGCGCCACTCTGGAGCCCACATATGGAATCATGTAGTAAGCAAAAAAGTGTTAAACAAATCAAAATATTTTATTTTTGAGATTCTTCAAAGTATCTACCCTTTGCCTTGATGACAGCTTTGCACACTTGGCATTCTCTCAACCAGCTTCATGAAGAGGTCACCTGGAATGCATTTCAATTAACAGATGTGTGTTAATTTGTGGAATTTCTTTCTTAATGTGTTTGAGCCAGTCAGTTGTGACGTGACAATGTAGGGGTGGTATACAGAAGATATCCCTATTTGGTAAAAGACCAAGTCCATATTATGGCAAGAACAGCTCAAATAAGCAAAGAGAAATGACAATCCATCATTACTTTAAGACATGAAGGTCAAGAGAATGCCAAGAGTGTGCAAAGCTGTCATTAAGGCAAAGGGGTGGCTACAGTACTTTGAAGAATCTCAAATATAAAATATATTTTGATTTGTTTAACACTTTTTTTGGTTACTACATGATTCCATATGTGTTATTTCCTAGTTCTGATGTCTTCACTGTTACTCTACAATGTAGAAAATAGTCAAAATAAAAACCCTTGAATGAGTAGCTGTCCCGAACTTTTTGACATACGGTGAAATTTCCAGTATTCCTGCTTCGCTGATATCAATCTCCTGGACCCTGACTAGAAGGCAGTGTAGCTAGCATGAGCTGAACACTACAAGGTGATCAGGTTATTAACTGTTTAGAGATTTCATTATTCTCCCTGGGCTGCAGTCCACCCCATCTTATATTGGGAATGTTGATGCAATTACCAGGGGCCTCATTTACAAACATTGCGTATGCACAGAATATACCCCAAAACATTTATAAAAACTGAACTTATCCTCCTGCAAACTTCAGACCATGAGTACGCACACTTTCTAGTGGTTGAAGTATTGCATTGCAAAAGTAGCCTAGTAGCCTTGTGCAAATACTGTATGATGACTTATACATAACTAAAAAAACAGGTAATGAAATATAATAACAAGATGCAATAATTTGCTGTTAGTGAGAGCGCTGGAGTGCGATGAGACAAGGATATCCCTACCGGCCAAACCCTCCCTAACCCGGACGACGCTAGGCCAATTGTGCGTCGCCCCACGGACCCGGTCGCGGCCGGCTGCGACAGAGCCTGGGCGCGAACCCAGAGACTCTGGTGGCGCAGCTAGCGCTGCGATGCAGTGCCCTAGACCACTGCGCCACCCGGGAGGCCCAGAAGTTACCTTTTCTGACTGATGGTTTCATACTCACAAAATAGCCTACAGGCCAACAATAAGTTAGTGAAGGCTACCATTCATCCCAGCTCTCATTTAATTGGACCCACTTCACAGTAGTAAATAGGTAAGTTATTGATATTTAAAGTGTTTTGCTCTCTGCGATCCAAAGCGCAGTTTAATGGTAGAACAGACGGTTCACCTTTTCCATTGACGTTTGTATTTTTGAATACTGTAATGTAACATTTCTCCAATAGCCTAGACAATTTATAAACATAACACATATATATAATAACCAGTTGCACCTCTTCTGGCCGTGATGCGCTCATATTGCTGAAGTAGCCATACAACAAATTACCGTACGCATCTCTCATTTAATTGGGCCTATTAGATAGGCTATTATAATTTCTAGTTTTTGCTATATGCATCCAACAGGGAGCGTGGTTTCTAACGTACAGTAGAATTGAAGCTCTTATGCATTGAAGTGTGTGCTACCACTATATGTAGGCCTACTGTAGGTTTTATTTCAGAGTAAACAATGTTTCAGAATTCACGGGCAGTGCAGCATGTTTCGGAGAAAGTAAATGAAAAACTTTATTGAATTCAAACGATCTGTTTTCCAGGTCCACAAAAATGTGCAATTGTTTTTGTGTTTCAGAAACGGTGAAATATAGCATATGTCACACAAAAAACACATTCCGCCAACATCTCCAAAGACATTTGATCGCCGTTGCTATTTCCTTCAGATATCTTGGCTTAATTCCAATACTTCCAAAGTATTCAGGAAAGAATGGCGTTATTGTCACCTTCAAGGGTGAAAGAATGGCGTTATTGTCACCTTCTTCAAGGGTGAATGAAGGGCGTTATTCAGGCAGAGATATAATCCTGGTTCACAGTTTTACAACCGGTCTGATTTACAATGGGGAAACGTGTATGTATGGCATGCGCCATGTTTATACATCTACATTTTTCCATACGTGTGTCGTGTTTTCAGAAATGGCTCATGCAAATATTTAGTGTAAAATTCACACAACGGTTATAAATGAGGCCCCAGCATCCTACCCCTAGCCACGTTCTCTAAAGCAAACTACCCCTCCCACAAAACATTCAACACACACTAAGCAAATATCCTCATACGTGACTTCTTAACCTAAATGTTCTCTTCTCTCTCTCGTCTGTAGTGCCCACGGCCAGTATGACCCGCCTGGTGCGTTCTCGTACCCACTCTACCTCCAGCATGGGCTCTGTGGAGGGGAGTCGCAGCCGCACCCACACACAGCTAGAGGGCGCCACTGCTGCCGGCCCGGGTGTCGAACAGGCCAGGCCACAGACCATGGAGGTTTCCTGTTAAAGAACCCTGCCCCGAAAACCACCACCTTCCTCTCTCTCCCTTCCTCTCTTTTTCCTTTCCCAGGCTCAAGGTCAGAGAGGATTGGAATCCTGGGGGGGGTGTCTGAAACGTGTTCTGAAAGATAATTTATGAAGACAGAAGCAGTCAGGTTCTCTGCTGTGTTCTGTCACC
Source organism: Salvelinus fontinalis (assembly GCF_029448725.1). NCBI lineage: Eukaryota > Metazoa > Chordata > Actinopteri > Salmoniformes > Salmonidae > Salvelinus > Salvelinus fontinalis. The sequence continues at coordinate 40,174,293 of NC_074672.1, read as the reverse complement.
ATTTCCTGTTGTCTGTCTATCATGCCTGTCTGTGCATGACTGCTGTGGTAGGGCAACCTGAAAGTCAGTAAGCAGGCGGACGATGCTGCTTGTCTGGTTTTCCTTTTGCTGTCTACCAGCTCTCCCCATTACAAGAGGAAGGGGTTGTTTTTTTAATCCTTGAGATATGAGATATATTTGTATTTATAACTATTTTGGGTCAGTGTCAGTTTTAAAGATAACAGATGGAAAGGCATCAGGAGTTTTCTCTTGTAAAGTACTCTATATGGAGTACTCTCTAATGTCTCCTCTGGGGTCTTCCTCACCTTGCTAACTGGTAAGATCAGACCAAGTCACACCACCCCTCCTTAGTGGTCCATTCCTTAATCAGTCTCATGACACACCATTTTTTTCTTCTTTTTTATTGTTGTTTTTATGTTGTGATTTGTGGAAAAAAATACCTTTTGCTTTCCTGGATTGCAATACGATGTGATAAACTTGCTCCTGCTCTGTACCTTTATACCAAGAATAACTGACAGAATGACCCTCTAGTAGATTAAACGTAATGGACGTGTCTGTAGAATTGCTTTTGTCTAGATGTATCTAGAAATAGTTGTCTTGTTTGATATTTTCTTTATCGAGTGAGTTATTTGAAATGGCAGGCCCTGGGTGTTTGTCCCCCCCCACATTTATTATTGACGGGCAGAGACAAGAACCAACCCACAGGGCACAGACGTCACTTCAGTGTGTGTCCCATGTTGGTTCAACGTAATGTCATTGAAATGATGTGGAAACAACGTTGATTCGACCACTGTGTGCCCAGTGGGAACATTTACTGTAGTTTATTGAAAATTCCAGTCAAATACGGAGAGTACCTAAACTAGCCCCAGCTCAGAGGTGAGTAAATGTCTGCGAATTGAGGTACAGATAACATTACTGCCTCTTTCATCAAATATATTAACTTTCTGTTTTCTACTAACTGGAAGATATGTATGTTTTCCCTCCTGATGAAATAAATACGGGGTGAAAACGTCAACGGGTCAGATGCCTGAGGGACTGTGGATTGTGTAATAAATGTTTTGATTTAGTTTGTTAGTAATGTTATTAGTTGTTAGTTTTCTCTGTGGTTTTCCTGCATTTCTCTGATTGTACTACAGCTTGGGTGAGCAAGTGGTGATGATGCATTGTACTCTGCCCGCATAGTATACGGGGTGCTGTAAGTCATACTGTCTGCTGACTATATCAATTTGTACTGATTATAAAATAAAGCTAGAAGCTGTACATGACTGGACTTTTCATCTTATCCTTCTGTCACTGGCATTTCTGTTTTCTTACTTGGTCAACTAGTCTGATTATAATAGTGGTCCTTTGTAGCTCTGTTGGTAGAGCATGGTGCTTGTAACGTCAGGGGAGTGACTTCCATACCTGGGACCATACATGCATAAAATGGATGCACCCATGACTAAGTTTGGATAAAAATGTCTGCTAAATGGTATACATGTATTATTATTATTATTAGGTTCTGCATCAGCAGTTTCTCTTTCTATGTCAGTCACTGACACACTCAATTAGCCATGTCCGCTAACAATATTTTTTGGGGTATGTTGATCTAGCCAACTATCTAAACCAGTGGCGGTCGGTGCCGTTTAAGATGAGGGAGGATGTTCATTTTTTTTTAATGAGCACGGCCTTATTTCTATTACAGCATGTTGGATTATTGTCATTCATATTCCATTCATCCAGGTCAATGTAACATCCATAGGTTTAGGCTACTACATAATACTCAAATCGGCGCAATGAATATCCCCCTGATCACACGCAAACACATTTTACTCTCATACCAGACACACACAAACAGCTCGTTGTATATAGAATTCCTTCTCTCATCGATCCACTCTCCTCTCACATGCTCCCCTTGCTTGTGGACTTCAGTGAAGAACACATCAGCTGTCTGTGAACAGGTGGAGAAAAAACTTTCCAAGCTAAACCTTCATATCATGACTGCTAACTGCTACACACAGCCTACATCATTGTCACATCATAGTTAACATAGGCATAGCTACTAGAACTAAGGCATTAGTAAACCCGCTGCAACCATGCAGAACCGTGTAGTCCGGCTAGCAGTTATACCTGCAGGCCCCAGAGGCAATGAATTAATAAAGCCAAAAGCTTACCTTGACTTGGAAGAGTTCCAGTATTGGATAGCAATAGCCAGCTAGCTAACATAGCCTCCCTCTGTTTGAGTCGGCTAAACTAGCTAGCTGCATTGGACACTAGCTAAGTAAGTGAAAATGGGAATAAAAAATCTAAGAAATATAGCTAGATCTCTCTTGCTTTAATTTTGGAAGAAGTTAATTTGTTAAACTGTTCAACTATTGTATTTCTCTGAGTCAACTACCGCATGTTATGCACTGCAGTGCTAGCTAGCTGTAGCTAATGCTTTCAGTGCTAGATTCATTGTCTGATCCTTTGATCGGGTGGACAACATGTCAGTTCATGCTGCAAGAGCTCTGATAGGCTAGAGGACGTCCTCTGGAAGATGTCATAATTAATGTGGAAGTCTATGGAAGGGAGTGAGAACCATGAGCCTCCTAGGTTTTGTATTGAAGTCAATGTACCCAGAGGAGGACAGAAGCTAGCTGTCCTCCGGCTACACCATGGTGCTACCCTACAGAGTGCTGTTAAGGCTACTATAGACCTTCATTGCAAAACAGTGTGTTTTAATACATTTTTTGGTAACAAACATATTTAGTATAGTTTTATCTAAAAAATAATGTTTTTTAATGTTTCACTTTTTCTTTTTATGAAATTCACTAAGGAGGATAGTCCTCCCCTTCCTCCACTGAAGAGCCTCCACTGATCTAAACTTGTAGTACTCATGGCCCGAATGACTGGGCACGTTCCAGACCAGACTATAGCATTTGGGGCCCCGGGCACCAACCTCTGGAGAGTTGGTGCTGCATTTCAACACATTTTGCCATAGTGCAAAGTAAAATGTGCAGCTTTATAATGCTACTGTACACATTTTGTCATGAGGCAGATCATTATTTTGCTGTTTTATAGCTCATCTCATGCTTTTAACATTTTGCCATGAGAAAATGCTAGTCACTCTCACTCATATTATATTGTCATGGCAAAATGTGTAGAATGCCAAGAAATTTGTTTTAAAACTGCAAACATTTCTCTACACCCCATGGCAAAATGGGTATAATTGCAGGATTTGTTTTCTAAAACTGCAAAAAAAAATCTCTCTCCCCCATGGCAAAATGGGTAGAATTACAGGAAATTCATTTTAAAACATAGATTTTCTCTACACCATCAAGATGCAGTGCCAGTAGAAAAATCTTGTTTAGGGCCCCCAAAAGGCTAGGACCAGCCCTGGCTACTGGTATAATACAGTTAGTTCAGAGGGTTCAGTAGTTTAACTGCACAAATGGATTGACTGCACAAATCAATGTGGGTATAAATGTGGGTATGCAGAGAACCATGAGCCCATGTCTCTTGATAATGAGTACAAAAGGGTTATGAAGAGAAAAATAATTGCTCAACACTTTTACCCAATCAACAGCATTTACCTGAATGACGAAGAATATGAAGGTCTATTCTGGGGGAAAACCATTGTGACCTCACTTCATACCAGTGTATGTATGCCACCGCTCATGCAGATGCTACAAAACAGAACATTTGCACAGACCAAATGCATCTCATTGCTACAGCTGATGACTCATTGATCAAGTCACTGATGTCAAAGGTCTGTCTGTTCCAATTACCACAGCCCCATGTTCAGTAGATATTGTTGAACAAAATCTTTCTTCCTTTCTCTTTGTGCATCACTTTTTCTTTGTCTTCCCTCACTCTTCTCCATTTCCCTCTCTTCACTCTGATGTCTGAATTGTGGTGTGTAAAAGTTTCAGGCCTCATTGAAACAGGAAACAGTGTGTGTGAGGTGAATATTTAAAAAAAGCACTCCTGTCACATCTCTCCACTCAGATGTACTATAGATCACTCTGCTCTGCTATGCGTACAGAGCCTCTACCTAGCACCGCCGGCTCCTTTCCTCTTGGAACACCACAAAGGAGAACAGTCTTTCTTCATTGGAGCCTAAAGAAGTCTCACACAGACTCTCATACACACATCATCCTCTCGTTCCACATGTGAACACTACCAGCAGCGTGCAACTCCCAGACCCGCTGGACTCTTCTGCCCTCTGGGCCGCACCTCTATCCGTGTGCTAGTCTACTGTGGTACTCTACAGCTCTGACATCAACTCATACCACAGCATCAGAAGACTGACGTTCACCAGTACCCCAACAGGGAAATGCTGTGAGTATAAACATATTTTTGAGCTGACAATTGTCTAATCGATCTGACTGTACTGTACACGTAAAAGGTTTGTTTTATCCAACCCAGATTTAAAATATTAAAAGTATACTTTTTTGTTTTAACGAAGAAGACAAAGGTCAAGTAAATGTACACTCAGAATAGCATCTATTTGTCAGGGCATGGACTCTAGAAGGTGTCGAGGGCGTTCCACAGTAATGCTGGCCCATGTTGACTCCAATGCTTCCCACAGTTGTGTCAAGTTGGCTGGATGTCCTTTGGGTGGTGGACCATTCATGATACACACGGGAAACTGTTGAGCGTGAAAAACCCAGCAGCGTTTCAGTTTTTGACACAAAACGGTGCGCCTTGCACCTACTACCATACCCCGTTCAAAGGCACTTAAATATTTTGTCTTGTCCATCCACCCTCTAAATGGCACACTACACAATCCATATCTCAATTGTTTAAAAGCTTAAAAATCATTATTTAATCTCTCCTCCCATTCATCTACACTGATTGAAGAAGATTAAACAAGTGATATCAATAAGGGATCATAGTTTTCACCTGGATTCACCTGGTGAGTCCATGTCATGGAAAAAGCAGGTGTTCTTAATGTTTTGTACACTCCGTGTATAGGACAAACTGATCTTATATGAACAAAAATTTACCCCGCTAAATGCTTAAATGAATAGTGTAGCATGGTGTCCAGCCAGGTCTACACCTCTGGATTACAGCGTCTGCTAAATGTCATATGCATACACTATATATACGAAAGTATGTGGACACCCCTTCAAATGAGTGGATTCGGCTATTTCAGCCACACCTGTTGCTGACAGGTGTATAAGACTGAGCACACAGCCATGCAATCTCTATAGATAAACATTGGCACTAGAATGGCCTTACTGAAGAGCTCAGTGACTTTCAACGTGGCACCGTCATAGGATGACACCTTTCCAACAATTCAGTTGGTCAAATTTCTGCCCTGGTAGAGCTGCCCCGGTCAACTGTAAGTGCTGTTATTTTGAAGTGGAAACGCATTCTCTTTAGTGATGATTCACGCTTCACCATTTGGCAGTCCGATGGACAAATCTGGGTTTGGCAGATGCCAGGAAAACACTACCTGCCCCAATGCATAGTACCAACTGTAATGTTTGGTGAAGGAGGAATAATGGTCTGGGGCTGTTTTTCATGGTTCGGGCCCTGTAGTTCCAGTGAAGGGAAATCTTAACGCTACAGCATACAATGACATTGTAGATTATTCTGTGCTTCCAACTTTGTGACAACAGTTTGGGGAAGGCCCTTTCCTGTTTCAGCATGACAATGACCCCGTGCACAAAGCGAGGTCCATACAGAAATGGTTTGGAAGAACTTGACTGGCCTCCACGGAGCCTTGACCTCAACCCCATCTAACTCCTGTGGGATGAATTGGAACGCTGACTGCGAGCCAGGCCTAATCGCCCAACATCAGCACCTGATCTCACTAATGTTCTTGTGGCTGAATGGAAACAAGTCCCTGCAGCAATGTTCCAACATCTAGTGGAAAGCCAGAAGAGTGGAGGCTGTAATAGCACAAAAGGGGGGGACCAACTCCATATTAATGCCCATGATTTTGGAATGAGATGTTATATATTATTATTATTATATTACCTCTCGTGTGTTTCCTGACCCCTGGTTGGCAGACTGACTACTGTGGTTGATAATGGTCATCTGTTCTCTGTTATAATGGAACATTAGAGAGCAAGATTATTTTAGTCCCTTATACTATATGGGGCCTGCTTTTCTCTCTGTCCATCCCCATGACCCTGTGGTGCCATCTGGCTAAACAGGTGGCCATTTTCTCAATGATTATGTTACGTGCCATATTACAGAGCATTGAGGGAAGATATTTAGAAATATTTAATGCCAATATATTTCATATGACTATTTCTGAAATTATCATCTATTTTTGTGTCTACTACCATTGTCAAAATTAGACAAACACACACCGGGATAGAAAGGTGTTCACAAAAAGACAGCATTTATTTTCTACTCAATGATATCCTGCCACTTTTATATTTGACTCCAGTGTTCAGACAAACCCACCCGGGATCTGTAAGGATGCTTGAGATCTCATGCATTACTTTACAGTAAAACATGTTGCAAATTACGACACAAAACTTTTCATCTTATGCGGTGGTTTCTGCATCAGTGTATTGCTGCAAACTAATTTACCTATCCTCCATGGTTCCTGTGGAGCAGAAGGTTGCCATGAAATGTCATATTTGTCACACGTGTGTTTGTGCAAATCACCAATGCATGACACTTCAACTAGTTGCACATTAGAGCATTGTTGTTTACATCAATTAGAGCAGTGGTCCCCAACCGGTCCATCACGACCGCCAATCGGATGGTTCAGATTACGGTGTCTGCAGTAATTTAGAAGGCATAAAAGAAAGCAACAGAAAAATTGATACTGTGAGATTTCAAAATGTTTAAAACCATCACTAGAGAGAAACTGTCAAGAAAGAGGTGCTGTTTTTATTTACCCAGGCAGGTCGGTTAGGAACAAATTCTTATTTACAATGACGGCCTACCCCGGCGACGGTGGGTCAATTGTGCGCCACCCTATGGGACTCCCAATCAAGGCCGGATGTGATTCAGCCTGGATTCGAACCAGGGACTGTAGTGATGCCTCTTGCACCGAGATGCAGTGTCAGAGACGCTGCTCCACTCGGGAGCCCAGTGAATTGAGTTTAAGTTCTTACTCAGCACTATCAACACTTAGTGTTCAACACTTTTATAAGCCATGAAATGTGCGTTCTTCCTATTTCCACTCAGCTCTACAACAAGCAGTGCAGCAGTAATGAACGAGTAGGCAAGTGTATTTATAGACTTGCGTTGTTGTTATTATTAGCAGCTTGGGTATTTTTTAATATCAAGGTATATTTCACTTTCTCTGTTCATAGGAGTAATTTTCGCATTAAATAATGCAGTGCGACTCGAGTTTCCCCATCAGCTTGAAGACGGTGTCCCTTTATGGTCAGTGTCAGTGGAGGAAAGGGAGAACGGAGGGATGTTGAGGGGTGGACCCTCACTCTGCTGCTCTCTCCCTCCGCTGAGACTGACCATCAGATGCAGACATTATCAGCCCAGTAAAATAAAAAGCTAATGATTTAAATGTATGCTCACTCAGCTGTGCCTCACCAGTGATATTACAACGGATCTATTACCAGTCTGATCATATGGCCTACCTCAAATTAATGGCCCAAACAACAATGCTTTGTCAGGGCAATTCAAGCAAAGCCAATATGCGGTGATAATGTATTGGGCCTATAGCTTACTGCACGAACCTCATTGCTACAGTACTGTTTTTAATTGGTTAATGTTGCATAGGCTTGTGTTTAAAAAAAAGTCTGAGCCGTAGATCTCGGCTTGCATTTTGACTCAAAAAGTGATCTCAAAAGGTTGGTGACCACTGAATTAGAGTGTTCTGTTATGTGTTCTAATATTGTTATTTATTCAGTCGAAAGCCCCTTATTTTCCTTGCCAACAGCACCTCGACAACCAGCAACCCATGTGTAAAAACAAGAGTGTGGTTGGAAACTAAAGGGGGTTCAGAAGAGTGGTTTTCAACTTCCTCCCTTCTTTTGTTTGACTTTGTTTGACTAGCTACCTGGCAATAAATACAATTAAAATAGGCAGGGCTATTTTAAATTCCCTTCACATTGTTTGTTTTGATATATATTACCTGTAATAAGTTACAGTGAATTGGGATTGATGCAATAGGATCCATAGAAAACGTGTCTCTACTCATATGAAGAGTTTAATTCCAAAATGCTATACAGTGCATTTGTAATGTATTCAGACCCCTTGACATTTTCCACATTTTGTTACATTACAGCCTTATTCTAAAATTGTTTAATACAACAACAAAAAATCCTCACACAATACCCCATAATGACAAAGCGAAAACAGGCTTTTAGAAATGTTTGCAAATGTATAAAAAATTAAAACACAAATACCTTATTTACTTATGTATTCAGACCCTTTGCTATGAGACATGAGATTGAGCTCAGGTGCATGCTGTTTCCATTGATCATCCTTCAGATGTTTCTACAACTTGATTGGAGTCCATCTGTGGTAAATTCAATTGATTGGACATGATTTGGAAAGGCACACACCTGTCTATATATGGTCCCACAGTTGACAGTGCATGTCAGAGCAAAAACCAAGCCATGAGGTCGAAGGAATTGTCCGTAGAGCTCTGAGACAGGATTGCGTCGAGGCAAAGATCTGGGGAATGGTACCAAAACATTTCTGCAGCATTGAAGGCCCCCAAAAACACAGTGGACTCCATCATTCTTAAATGGAGAAAGTTTGGAACCACAAAGACTCTTCTTAGAGCTGCCCGCCAAGCCAAACTGAGCAATCAGGGGAGAAGGGCCTTGGTCAGGGAGTTGACCAAGAACCCGATGGTCACTCTGACAGAGCTCCTGAGTTCCTCTGTGGATATGAGAAAATCTTCCAGAAGAACAACCATCTCTGCAGCACTCCAATCAAGCCTTTATAGTAGAGTGGCCAGACGGAAGCCACTCCTCAGTAAAAGGCACGTGACAGGCCGCTTGGAGCTTGTCAAAAGTCACCTAAAGGACTCAGACCATGAGAAACAAGATTCTCTCATCTGATGAAACCAAGATGGAACTCTTTGGCCTGAATGCCAAATCTGGAGGAACCCTTGCACCATCCCTATGGTGAAGCATGGTGGTGGCAGCATCATGCTATGGGGATGTTTTTCAGCGGCAAGGACTGGGAGACTAGTCAGGATCGAGGGAAAGATGAACGGAGCAAAGTACCAAGAGATCCTTGATGAAAACATGCTCCAGAGCACTCAGGACCTCAGAGTGGGGCGAAGGTTCACCTTCCAACAGGACAACGACCCTAAGCACACAGCCAAGACAACGCATGAGTGGCTTTGGGACAAATCTCTGAATGTCCTTAAATGGTTCAGCCAGAGACTGGACTTGATTCCTATCGAATATCTCTGGAGAAACCTGAAAATAGCTGTGCGGCGACACTCCCCATCCGACCTGACAGAGCTTGAGAGGATCTGCAGAGAAGAATGGGAAAAACTCCCCAAATACAGGTGTGCTGAGCTTGTAGCCTCATTCCCAAGAAGACTTGTGGATGTAATCAATGCCAAAGGTGCTTCAACAAAGTACTGAGTAAAGGGTCTGAATTCTTATGTAAATGTGATATTTCATTTTTTTTGTTTTGTTAAACATTTGCAAAAATTTCACAAAAACTGTTTATGCTTCATCATTATGGGGTATTGTGTGCAGATTGATGGGGGGGGGGGGGGGGGGATTATTACAACCGTATTAGAATAAGGCTGTCGTGTAACTAAATGTGGAAATAGTCAAGGGATCTGAATACTTTCCGAATGTACTGTATATCAGAAATGTTGCTAAATTAGGTTTAAATGTTTGAAATAAGTTTTTCTAATCATGGCAAGGAGTTGTTCAATGACAGACATATTTGTTTAAAATATATCACTTGATGGCTTAATTTCAGAGAGACAATCATGTTTTTTTTGCAAAATGCTATATATCCAGCTCATTGTCAGAGAAATAAGTAGTACTGCCAGGCTTTACACAGTCAAATGTAACAAATAACTAAAGTTTATATTTTATGAAAAAAACTTCACAAAATACATTTGTGACATAATTTAAAAAATAATTTTAAAAAAACTTAAATACAGTAATATGAGATCTATATATAAAACATTTACATTTTACATTTCAGTCATTCAGCAGATGCTGTTATCCAGAGTGACTTACAGTAAGTGCATTCAACTTAAGATAGCTATGTGAGGCATCCACATATCACAGTCAAATATACAGGATACAAACATTCCAATCTAGCTTAACAATGGATATATAGTGTATTGCACAAAAAAAAACATCTAAAATCTATGAATAAAACATCTGAGAAGAGTAATATTTTACACACACATGCAAACATTTCTGATAAAAAAAACACGTGAAAAATTGGTGGATATAGCATTTAGGAAATAATTGTCTATGAATTAATACCTGTGATTCCCTCGTACCCACAGAGTCCTCTGGTGACCCATAGGAGCTCCACATCGCCATGGGCAGTGGGCCCAGTAAAGAGCGTCGGGGATCCAGCACTCAGGCAGCCTTGCTGGGCCAGGAAGAGCCCGCTGAGTCAGTCATACTGGGTAAGGCCTGCCCTCTCATCTCGGTCTGAGCACAGGACTCTGGGAAACAGGCCAGTACTAGCCTTTCTCTTTCTCTGTCCTCAGAGGTCAATCGTCCTGGGATTGTTTTGACTGAAACCTATAGGGAATTGGAAGTGTGCACAACAGCCAGGTCTATTTATGGTTAAGGACAATCATTGGATAACCTGCATTTTTACTTAACTTATTTCTTCTTAAAAATGCATTGTTGGTTAAGGGCTTGTAAGTAACCATTTCACTGTAAGGTTGTATTCAGCACATGTGACAAATACAATTTGATTTGATTTGATTTCAACGTTCAAATCAATGCGACCAACATAATGCAGAATTGTTTTTGTTAATGTTCCTGCATCCATGGTGTGGTGATGCTGTTCCTATGTATCCATGGTGTGGTGATGCTGTTGCTATGCATCCATGGTGTGGTGATGCTGTTCCTATGTATCCATGGTGTGGTGATGCTGTTGCTATGCATCCATGGTGTGGTGATGCTGTTCCTATGTATCCATGGTGTGGTGATGCTGTTGCTATGCATCCATGGTGTGGTGATACTGGTCCTATGCATCCATGGTGTGGTGATGCTGTTGCTATGCATCCATGGTGTGGTGATGCTGTTGCTATGCATCCATGGTGTGGTGATGCTGTTGCTATGCATCCATGGTGTGGTGATGCTGTTGCTATGCATCCATGGTGTGGTGATGCTGTTGCTATGCATCCATGTTGTGGTGATGCTGTTCCTATGCATCCATGGTGTGGTGATGCTGTTGCTATGCATCCATGGTGTGGTGATGCTGTTGCTATGCATCCATGGTGTGGTGATACTGGTCCTATGCATCCATGGTGTGGTGATGCTGTTGTTATGCATCCATGGTGTGGTGATGCTGTTGCTATGCATCCATGGTGTGGTGATGCTGTTGCTATGCATCCATGGTGTGGTGATGCTGTTGCTATGCATCCATGGTGTGGTGATGCTGTTGCTATGCATCCATGGTGTGGTGATGCTGTTGCTATGCATCCATGGTGTGGTGATGCTGTTGCTGTTGCTATGCATCCATGGTGTGGTGATGCTGTTGCTATGCATCCATGGTGTGGTGATGCTGTTGCTATGCATCCATGGTGTGGTGATGCTGTTGCTATGCATCCATGGTGTGGTGATGCTGTTGCTATGCATCCATGGTGTGGTGATGCCCCAGATGTTTAGATAGCTCTCTGTTAAATATGACCATAGTTGATGTGCAAGAAAGAGGCAAAAAAACATTGCTGGTCTTCTGTTGAACCACCAGAGGAGAGATATGAGCTTGTGCAATAACTCAATTCGCCTTTGCACTCCTTCTAAATAATGCACTTTTTTTTTTTACTTTGGCAAGGTGTAAAGTCTACAAAACTTAGTCCACTCTGTTCGTAACAGGTTTTAGTTTTGGGAACAGAACTGTATTGAGATCAAATGTTTCATCGGTGGGAAAATTTACCGAATGTCGGCCAAGGTCCATCTCGTTTCCTTCTTCTCCTGCCGGCCCCTTGGCTTCCTCTCACTACCATATTTGGTAATGAATGGAAACACCAAGCGGATCCTTCACATTTCTGCATCCGGTGAAATATCTGGCTCATTGTTCTATCTGTGGCTGCACTCCCTCTAGTCACCCTCTAGAAATGGTGTGAACCAGGTGACATTGAATTCCTCAAGATGTTAGTTGATGAAGATCACATCAATCATTTAGCTCAGAAAGACTGATGATCATCTCATTTTTGTAACTTGGAAGTGTCTTGCCTAACCATGACTACTCACGTTCAAAGTGTGAAGTACAAACATACAAGTACAAAGATATTTTCTCTTATGCATGCTTTTTTTGTTGTTGCTTTTTTCTCAGCATGAAAATACTGCGTTGTCATGGTTTGAGGTTCTCATAGTAGACTGACACTAATCTTTCATGTATCTGTTCTGTCTACAGAGAGCAGCAAGTATATGGTAGTGTCCCTATATAACTATCCCACTGGTCACCCAGCACACTGCCGCATCCACGCTGGAGAGAGACTCAAAGTGCTTTCAGAGTAAGAAACCATAGCCTCTACATACAACTACCATAATTACTACTACTACTACTACTGTGATGTGTGTTTTTCCTGTAATAACTTATGCATCTCTTGTGTTTCTGTGAATGTGCATGTCTATGTAGCGAGGGGGAGTGGTGGAAGGTGAGATCCTCTGCCACAGGCAATGAGAGCTACATTCCCAGCAACTACACAGCCAAGGTGTACCACAGGTGAGTCCGCTGATCCGTCTGACTCTATTCCCCTTTGGAATCTCTAATTACATGTCTCTGTCTATTTCTATGTCTGACTCTATCTCTATGCTCTTGGCCTAGGTGGCAGTATGAGGGTCTCAGCCGAGAGAAGGCTGAGGAGCTCCTGTTTCTGCCCTACAACCAGACTGGCTCTTTTCTGGTCCGGGAGAGTGAGACCCACCCTGGTCAGTTCAGTTCACACTCCAGGCTACACATGATCAAACGCTAACAAGAACAGGGAAACAATCTTAACAATGTCATTGATAAACCTGAAGTGATAAAACGTGGTGACTGAAGTATGGTCTTACACTGTCCACTCTAGGTGCCAACACCCTGTCAGTGCGTAAGAGCAGTGACCAGGATCGTCGCTCAGTCAAACATTACCGGATCCAACAACTGGAGAATGGCTGGCTCTACATCTCCCCCTGCCTCACCTTCCCCAACCTCAGAGCTCTGGTGGACCACTACTCAGGTCAGGTGCTTTAAAGCATTTACAGTGGTGTAGAAAATACTGAAAGCTGTAGTTACATCTGTTCAAGCCCTTTGTATCCAACCCACACATTTGAATCTTTTGCACAAGTGTCAGTGGGTTAAAAGCTGGGGACACTTAAAGCATCTTCAGTCATTAAATTGTAGTATTCATGATAAGCCTGAGTTGTAACAGACTGATTGACATCTCCTTCCAGAGGTCCGTGATGGGCTGTGCTGTCTGCTAGGGGAGCCCTGCTTCATCCAGGGGTCCAACAACGTTCCTGTGGTTACTGGGCCACTCCCCATGGCTATCAGGAAGCCCACCCTCAACTGGAAAGATATGGACAGGTGAGGTCATTTACTGTTGTGGTACAGTAATATGTTGCCAGTCTCTGTGTATCCATGTCTGTCAATAAATCTTATACTGAACAAAAATATAAACGCAACATGTGACAATTTCAATGATTTTACTGAGTTACAGTTCATATAAGGAAATCAGTCAATTGAAATCAATTCATTAGGCCATAATCTATGGATTTCATATGAGTGGGCAGGGGCACAGCCATTTGGGAGCCAGGCTCAGCCAATCAGAATGAGTTTATTACAGACAGAAATACTCCTCAGTTGGCTGGTCTCAGACAATCCCGCAGGTGAAGAAGCCAGATGTGGAGGTCCTGGGCTGGCGGCTGGTTTACATGTGGTCTGTGGTTGTGAGGCCGGTTGGACATACTGCCAAATTCTCTAAAATTATGTTGGAGGTGGCTAATGGTAGAGAAATGAACATTCAATTATCTGGCAACAGCTCTGGTGGACATGTCTGCAGTCCGCATGTCAATTGCACACTCCCTCAAAACTTGAGACATCTGTGGCTTTGTGCTGTGTGACAAAGCTGCACATTTTAGAGTGGCCTTATTGTCCCCAGCACAAGGTGCACCTGTGTAATGATCATGCTGTTTATTCAGCTTCTTGATATCCCACACCTGTCAGGTGGATATATTATCTTGGCAAATAAGAAATGCTCACTAACAGGGATGTAAACAAATTTGTGCACAACATTTTTAAGAAAAAAGCTTTTTGTGTGTATGGAACATTTCTGAGATATTTTATTTCAGCTCATGAAACATGGACCCAACACTTCACATGTTGTGTTTATATTTTTGTTAAGTACATATTCTTTGTCAGCATTTCCTCACTAATGGGGTTTCTCTGTCTGTCTACAGCTCCACGATTTTTGGCAAGGACAAAGGCAAGGACAATGAGGATTCCCTCGTGAGCGAGGGATTGAAAGAGGCCATCAAATCCTACCGCTTCATGACAGAGGGCTGCAAAGGCTCCAGCCACAAATGGGACAGCTGAGCATGGATCTGGCATCATAACGACAGGGAGATACTCAGACTAAAATAGACCATAAGATGGAGAGCTTCACATCAAGCTACCCATTAAAGCTGAGGCAATCCTGAGGACCAGACATTCTGGCCATGAACCCAATGGATCTCACAACTCAACCACTGCAGAGAACCATGGTTCTCAAAGCTATGGTTGTAGAGTGCTCAACATTACATTCCCAAGCACCTGAGGACCATCTTTGCTTGGATTCATGACCAGAATAAATGTTAAGATCCTGGAGGCAGACTTTGCTAGACTTAACAGAAAGTAGTTTGAAAGTGAGATATACAGCCTTGTGAAGGTGATCCAGTATCATCAATAAACAGACTATATGGTTGGTTTTGTTGAAGTACGCTACCTTGAAAACAATTAAGGAACTATGAGGTATAAGAATTAGTCTGTTTGATTTATGTGTTTCCTGTCCTGAACATTAACACCTTTAGCTGTTGCTTGTTCTCCTCCGCACCATAGTCTTGACTTTGGCACAGGAAATGGTCAAGGTGCAGTGGAAAGCACGATGGTGTGGAAGAGACAGCAGAAAGTTGAGGTAATGGTAAAGAGCATCTCAAAGTTATGTCAAATATTATGGTATGAAACACTGACATGTTATTATGAGGTTTCATCAACTGAAACAATGCACTGTAGTGTGTACATAATGTTAATATCGAGTTTCGCGATGTTTTGGGGTGGGTGGGAATGTATTTTTTTATATTTTGTTTAACTATTTTACATTAAAATGTTACATTTTGTGAAATATGGGGAAACTATTTTGTTGATGTGTTGGTTTTTCACAAATCAGATAATTAATAACCAAACGCATAAATAACCAAATACATTTCACACATGAAGTGGCAAGTATTTGGCGTACCTTTATTTACTACTGTATCTTGTCTTGTATCGCCACCTGCTGGGGGAAATGCGTAGGTCGTCAGGTTGGCGGAGACGTCAGGTTGGCGGAGACGCCATTCAATTTACTTCCCCGTTAACCGTTTAGTGTGTTGTTGTTGCGTTTGTTAATAATTGAATCAGTGTATTTAGCTGTTATCCAATACCTCTGTTTTTAATGCTTAGGTTGCTGTGCACTATTCGTTTGTGCGTAATTCATGTCTTTACATTGATCAACAATGCAAAAGGACAACAGTTTTACAGAACTGGAGATGCCTTCTGGTGCCTTCAGAAAGTATTAACGCCGCTTGACTTACACACACCGCTTCACTTTCCACATTTGTTGTGTTACAGCCTGAATTTACCATTTATTACATTGAGATGTTGTGTCACTGGCCTGCACACAATACCCCATAATGTCAACGTGGAATTATGTTTTTAGACATTTTTACAAATTAATTACATATGACAAACTGAAATGTCTTGAGACAATAAGTATTAAACCCCTTTGTAATGGAAAGCCTAAATAAGTAAAGGAGTAAATATTTTACTAAGTCAAATAATTCCTTGATCACACCTACAGTATATTTGCGCAAAATGTTTGGAACAAAAAGTTCAACATTCACCTTCTGCTACCATTTCGTTAAAGCGATCTATGCACACAATTCGGCGCATACGTTGGACGATAAAAAGAAACGGAATAGAGCTAAGTATAGGTAAAATCCAAGAGGAAAATCTGGTTCCGTCTGAATTCCAACAGACACTGGGAGACAAATTCACCTTTCAGCAGGACATTAACCTAAAACATCAAATATACACTGGAGTTGCTTACCAAGACTGCATTAAATGTTCTTGAGTGGTTAAGTTACAATTTTGACTTAAATCAGCGTAGTAAATCTATGGCAAAGCTTGAAAATGGCTATCTAGCAATAGGCAACAACCAACTTGACAGAGCATAAAGAATTTTTTAAAGAAGAAGAATAATAATCCAGGTGTGGAAAGCTCTTAGAGATTTACCCAGAAAGACTCACAGCTGTAATCGCTGCCAAATGTGATTCTAGAATGCATTGACTCAGGGTGTGAATAATTATGTAAATCAGATATTTCTGTATTTCATTTTTAGTAGATGTGCAAACATTTCTATAAACTGAATTCCACTTTGACATTATGGGGTATTGTTTGTAGGCCAGTGACAAAATCTAAATTGTATCAATTTTAAATGCAGGCTGTAACACAACATGTAGAAAAAGTCTAGAGGTGTGTGAATCGTTTCTGAAGGCCACTGTATATTAGTACTCTACCTCTCTTTGTTTCCTCATATCTTTCAGAACATGAAAGTCGTTAACCCCTTTCCATCTTGCATGGGTTTTTCTGTGCATGACGTTGGGCCTAATTTTTCAGTGCCTCTGTTGGAAAAGATGATAATGTGTGGGTGTGTGCACACACCAATCAGCGTGCTGAATTTGCCATCCTGTTGTAAAGAGCCTGGCCACTCTGATGGAACTCATTCTGCTACTGAGTCATCACTTAACTACACATGGTTCACGTAAATCAAATGCTGTTTGCATGTGAAAATGTCACAGGATGCATTTGCTCCAACATGTTTTGTTGGTGTCCCTGTCTTTGAGGGTATTCACAAACTAAGGAGTATGGCTCATCACAAGCTCCACAAACCCTACTGGTTTGCCAACTTCAACATGCCATCACCATGCTTCCTCCATTCCTGAAAAGTTTGGCTTTAAAAGTGGCATACCAGCAAAAGTGTGTGTAAATTACTATCATCAACCAAAGAGATGATTCCAACGGCCTTTTCAACTAGCTAACTAATCCTTCTTTTAAAATGGTGTTAAGCTGCTGCATACTGTTTTGTTTGAACAATAGGAGGAGAAAAGACCACCAAATTAAGTTTTACCAACTGCCGAAGGACCAGATTAGACAAACCTTAAGGTTTCAGGCCATTACGCCGCTATGATGGAAAGCTGTGGGCTCCGGTTACTTGATACATTAACGTGTGTTCAAATCGCCGGCAAGTGACTTGTTTGCATCTAACTAGCTATGTGTATTGCTTGTAGTAAGGACTGGTGATCTGTCTCCGTCCAAATAACATTATATTCTATTGCATTTGTAGAAAAAAAACTTTAATCTAATAGAAAGAGTACAGAAATTAACGGGTATCAGAATAAAAACGTCAATAATAAAAAAGTAGGTTTTGATATCGCCATAGGCTACTTTATTTGGTAGGGTTGTCTCCCCAGCAAGGTCTCCGGCAATTTGAAAGGACATGTAGGCAAGCCGGCAAGAATAAACTTTTCTAAATACCTGGAACTTTCAAGGGCAAGCAAAGACTAAATAGTTACGCGACATATCAAAGTCAAAAGATAAGAAAGGCTAGGGGTGACGTAAGTATAATGTGACAGATTTATTCTCTTTACTGTCAGTGTTAGCAGGTCGGGTAACACATCAGCGACTGAATAAGTATCATGTAAATCATTTGTTGTTGTGACAGCCAAGTATGTTAATAACGACACGTGAGGCAGCTGAAAACGTTTATTGAAATTACAAAAGTGTCAAAGTAGTTTGTTTAGGATGACGCCAACGTTAAACGTGAGTACCCTATGGCTGTACCCTACTCGGGGCCGTGGTCACGTTAAACCACGCCTCGCGATGTGTATCTACTGTTCCTCAAGCCAGGGGGGAGGCCGATGACATCACGGATTTCCACCAGACCAACCAACTCCTTGAATTCATACTTGGGATATCGCATTCAACAGTAAAAGTTTATTTTAAAAATCGCTGGAGGACGTCTTTAAGTATACCCAGTATCACTTATACCTGTACATTTGAAATAACCTAAAAATTACAAAACGTATATTCTATCAAATAGGCCTCACATAGCAAATTAGCAGTTAAATAATTCAACACACACAAAAAAAACACTTCCACTACAATCTGCAGTTGCTACATACATTTTTGGACTTATAAATGAATATTCAATCAATAAAATGGTATTCATCACATGCGGTGATTAAATGCTTTACTGTGAAATGCTTACGAGTCCTTTCCGAACAATGCAGAGGGAAAAAGCTAAAAAAAAAAAGAAAAAAATAAGGAAATATTAACATAATAAAACAGCAATAACAAGACTAAATACAAGGAGTACCGGTATCGAGGCATGGATTCTACAAGGTGTCGAAAGCATTCCAGAGGGATGCTGGCCCATACTAGTAGAAAGAGGAGGAAGGGAAGCGCTACTAAGGTGCACAATAATAAATGTTGGTAGATAGAAGGTGCTCTTTGGTAAAAGGGGTGAATTGGTCATCAAAAAGAAAGGAGGACCAAGGCACTCTTCATATAATTAATTAAAATGCCTTTATTTGTATGGCATGTTCAATAGAAACAAGGTTTTAAAAATCTGACAGTTTCGGCTATATGGCCTTCGCCAGGGAGTACAAAGAAATAATACAATGTCCTCTTTTGAACAGCTTTTCCAATTAGCCCTAATTTGAAGAGGAAGTGGTTACAAAATTGATTGGATACAACCTAGTAAGCAATACTATACACAGTGTGTCCAATCAATTTTGTAACCACTCCCTCTTCAAACTAGGGCTAAGTGCCTTGGTCCTCCTTTCTTTGAGGTGCTGGCCCATGTTGACTCCAATACTTCACACAGTTGTGTCAAGTTGGCTGAATGTCCTTTGGGTGGTGGACCATTCTTGATACACACTGGAAACTGTTAAGTGTAAAAAACCCAGCAGCGTTGCAGTTTTTGACACAAAACGGTGTGCATTGCACCTACTACCATACCCCATTCAAAAGCACTTAAATCTTTTGTCTTGCCCATTCACCCTCTGAATGGCACACATACACAATCCATGTCTCAATTGTCTCAAGGCTTAAAAATCATTCTTAAACCTGTCTCCTCCCCTTCATCTACACTGGTTGAAGTGGATTTAACAAATCAAATCAAACTATTTGTCACATGTGCCGAATAGAACAAGTGTAGACCTTACCGTGAAATGCTTACTTACAAGCCCTTAACCAACAGTGCAGTTTTAAGAGTTAAAAAAATATTTACCAAATAAACTAAAGTAAAAAATAAGTAACACAATAACATAACAATAAAGAGGCTATATACAGGGGGTAGTCAGTGTGCGGGGGTACAGGTTAGAGGTCATTTGTACATGTAGGTAGGGGTGAAGTGACTATGCATAGATAATAAACAGCGAGTAGCAGCAGTGTACAAAACAAATGGAGGCGCGGGGGGGGGGTCCATGTAATAGTCCGGTGGCCATTTGATTAATTGTTCAGCAGGCTTTAGGGGTAGAAGCTGTTAAGAAGCATTTTGGTCCTAGACTTGGCGCTCCGATACCGCTTGCCGTGCGGTATTAGAGGAAACAGTCTATGACTTGGGGGACTGGAGTCTTTGACAACTTTATGGGCTTTCCTCTGACACCGCCTAGTATATGCACTACCGTTCAAAAGTTTGGGGCCACTTAGAAAGGTCCTTGTTTTTGAAAAAAAAAAAAAATAACACTACATTGATTAGAAATATAGTGTAGACATTGTTAATGTTGTACATGACAATTGTAGCTGGAAAAGGCTGATTTGTAATGGAATATCTACATAGGTGTACAGAGGCCCATTATCAGCAAACATCACTCCTGTGTTCCAGTGGTACGTTGTGTTAGCTAATCCAAGTTTAATTTTAAAAGGCTAATTAATCATTAGAAAACCTTTTGCAATTATGTTAGCACAGCTGAAAACTGTTGTCCTAATTAAAGAAGCAATAAAACTGGCCTTCTTTAGACTAGTTGAGTATCTGGAGCATCAGCATTTGTGGGTTTGATTACAGGCTCAAAATGTCCAGAAACAAAACACTTGTGGAAGACTACCCTTAACGTTTGACCCAAGTTAAACAATTTAAAGGCAATGCTACCAAATAAAGTGTCACTTTTCAACAGCTTACCAACACCCTCCCTCTCTTTCAACATCGGCAACTACACTTATGTCCTTGAACAAATTATAATGACAACATTTGTATTGTTTTGTGAGACTATGTAGCCAGGGATAAACGCAAACATAGAGACATGTTCATGTAACAAAGCGTTCACTGCCCACCCGCCCTGCTTCGGTGGGTCATTATCTTTCAAAACATTAAATGCGTTCTAAAATAAATCGCATGCAGGTTTAACGTTAGCACTTATGCCTTTGAGTTTAGGCCCCTCACACAGCTCACTCCAACTCACTAAACTAACCCAGTATAACAATGTCACACTCACTAAATTAATGCAGTATAACAATCCCACACTCACTAACCACACATAAACTAACCCAAATTATTACTTCACAACAGGTGTACTTATCTATAACAATAACTAGCTGCTACTACTACTAATACTATACTACCACTGGGCTACAGTCATTTGGCTATTTTACTACCACTGCATTCGCTATTTACTTCCACTGTCACTATTCCACTACAACAAATAATACAGTCACTAGTACATGTACTACTACAGTAGTCTCCATTTTTCAACACTAGACTCTAACAATTTAAACGTTTCAACTTCTTCCACCTACCATAAAAATACGCCACCCACAACATTTTTCTTGAATAATTACGATCTCTAGTTAGACAATTGTAGTTCCTTTAGCACACCATTAGGTGGTCTGTGCGAACTCTGCCGTCGACAGTCCTTAACTTCCTGTTTAGACAAGCAAAAGAGGAAGAAGTATGGCGACAACAGAGCGACTCGGGCCCTCTCGGACCCGAAGAAATAGTAATAAAAACATACTTACAAGGATCAGACATGGACAAATCAGTGGCGGGGGACTTAGTCGAGGCACAGAGGTAAAATACACATCTAGAAATTCTTTCTAAAAGCTGAAATTATGAGGGTTTGGGACGGAGAAAGGCTAGGTTGATAGCTAGCTAACGTTACGTCTACTCGGAACGGAGCGCTGTGCAAACGGCTGGCTAATGTAGTGGAAGTGTATGTAGGTAGTCACTTTATTAGCTAGCTAACAAGCTAATATGCTAGCTACTTCGTTATCTACTTCACTAAGATGGCTGGCTTTCTTGTAGCGGACTGAAATCCACTCCATGGTGAATGAAGTAAAATAAACTTCCTTCACCATGTCCGCTAGCTTCCTTGCTGATCATTGGAAAAGTTGTCACAGCAACCCCTCCAGGCTACAGCTATCTCATTTTAAACATCAACTGGTATAGCCCCTCAAATTAGGGCAATGACTCGTGTGTGTATATCTTGTCTGTCTAATATGCACTCAGAGGGGGATCGCTTATTTATGTACTGCATTTTCCCTATCATTTTCTTGTTCCTATCGTGTTCCCTCCTTGTCCTCAGATGTCTGAGGCCCTACTTCAAGAGAGGGACCATCAGGCCAAGTGGCATGGGATTCCAGTGATGCTGCAGAGACTGTATGACAGCAGTCACCTCAACAGTGACCTCTCCCAGATCCACTCCATTATCAAGGTGCAATAATTACTCTTCCCTGACCTCGTTGGTGCTGTAATGCCCCTCTTTACAGGCGACTGTTTCATGTTTGCGTTCCTCGTGGTAGCTGTGATGGTAATTGTTGCTGAGCTGACAGATGTTGTTCATGACGTGTTTGTGTTCTCTCTATGGTGTGGTAGGAAGTGGCATCTTTTCTCTCCATGGAGGCAATGTCGTTTGTGACAGAGGACAGGAGAACAGCACAGGAGTCCACCTCTCCAAACACATACACTTTTGACCTCTTTGGCGGCGTTGATGTGAGTCTCCAACATGTTGAAAAAGAGGCGTATAGAGCCGACGGTCTTGTCAGTGACCATATTTGCTGTGTCAGGGTTTTAATTTCTCCTTTGTCCTCAGTTACTAGTGGAGATTCTGATGAGACCCACCCTCACCACGCAGACAAATTTCCCTAAAAGTAAACCATATTACATTCCTATGTCATAGTTTTGCAAATGTGAGGAGCCAATTTTTTCATGCCTTCAATATATATTCTAACATATGTTCTCATTACAGTGAGTGATGACCTCGTCAAGGATTGTTTAAGTGTTCTGTACAATTGTTGTATATGTGTAAGTATCAATGCCTTAGATAAAGTGTTTGAATGCATGTAAGAAATAGAGAAATCCTGCCTGTATGATGCCAAACGCTGCATCATATGAAAGTTACATATCTTGAAAACTTGATTGCTGACAAGCAAAACATTTTGGGACTATGTCAACAATTGATTAATGAAACAAATACCAAAATATTGTTTTTGGGTGGAGTTTTCCTTTAACACAGTCTGACAGAGGATGATGTCTACCCTCTTTCCTTTCTTTTAGTCAGGGAAGGTTAATCATGAGCTTTCCCTCACTTTCAGATGGAAGGAGTCACTAAAAGTCTGGCATCACGAGATGACTTTGTCATGTTTTTGTTTACGCTCATGTCAAACAAGAAGACCTTTTTGCAAACCGCCACATTGATTGAGGACATTCTTGGGGTCAGGAAGGTAAGGATGCATACTATCACTATGTCAGTCCATACAAATTTGCCGTTACCACAGGTCATTCAAATTTGCTGAACTTTGATCAAATCAAACTGAACCTAAATGGTCAAAAGATTCACAAAAACGTTAATGGGTTGTTCCATGCCATTTCAGCAAGCCATGACACCCACCATTTTGGATGAAATGGTTTCTGTAGTTAGAAACAGATAAGAAGCATTCCAGAATAATTTTTGCTTTGCCAGTTTGAAGTGGAATGACTCTAATATCTTGTACCTTCATCTTTATGCTCCAGGAGATGATCCAGCTGGAGGGCATCCCCAACCTGCCCAGTCTGGTCCAGAGCTTCAACCAGCAGCAGCTGGCCAACTTCTGCCGCATCCTGTCAGTCACCATCACTGAGCCGGACCTGGGCAACGATGACAAGCACACACTGCTGGCTAAAAACACCCAGCAGAAGACCAACCTCTGCCCTTCCCACTCTGAAGTCAACCAGGGTAAGACAGCTCTCACCATCAGACCAGGGAGAGAGAATGGAAGGTGTTGTCACATAATGATGCTTCATATGACTAGCATTTAATGAAGAAAATCCTTGCAAATTACTTGTCCCTCTTTTGCTCAGCGATGAATGAGATAAAAAAATTATAGATTTGTACTTCTCAATGTTTCCTTAGGACTCAGTCCATTTTTGGACTTAATGATTAATGATATATATCTATTGATTATATAACTTCTAAATGCCTCATAAGCTTAGTTCAACTGTCGTACCCCATCAGAACCCAAAATATACGATTGTTTTACTCCAATGTTTGTAAACTAAGTATAATTTTGATATTATGGATGTTCAGTCCTTGCATCCATAGCTCTACACATAACCATGTGTATGTGACAAATAAATTTGATTTGATTAGATTTTTCTGTTTATGAATTTTAGTGGTTGCATTTCTCCAGCCCCATGCTGCAGCTTTTTAGTGAAACAGTGACGGGGGAGTACGCTTTGTTATTGTTTTGACTGCTGATTGCCACTTTAATGGAAACAGTAAATTGATAATAAAATAATCTGTTCTCTCCGTGTGCTCAGGGGTTAAAGTTCTCAGTCACTTTTTGGGGGCTAGGTTGATAGCTTATTTTGTCTAAAAGAAACACTGAAGACCACACCTGAACGTCTACAACTAGATGGACATGTATAGTTTCAAATACCTGCCCTTTGTTTTGACAAACAAATCATTCCTAAAAACAATCTGTGATGCTCTCCGTTGAGTTTGGAAATCCCGATGTGACACGCGAGCTGAGATGGACTTAAGTTTCAGTCATTCGTGGGATTTAATTTTGATTTAACCCCTGTGTGCATCAGTGGCCCTGCTGAACATCCCGGGCTTCATTGAGCGGCTGTGTAAGCTGGCTACCAGGAAGGTGTCGGAGGCCTCGGGGGCATCCAGCCTGCTGCTGGAGCTTCAGGACTGGTACACCTTGCTGGACAACGCCCTGGTGCTAGACGCTCTTATGCAGATGGCCACAGAGGATGCCGAGCAGAGCAGCACAGGTCAGACCAGTAGATAATACATGCACTCTCCCTCACACACATGCCCACACGCCATGCTCCGGTCATCTGAGAAATGCTGACGGTATAACGGACCGTTGTTCACTGTTTTCTGACATCAGTAATACGGTTCAGAATGTGACCCACTTTACAGTCACATGTGATGTCATAATCTTCAGGGATGTGAAGTCGTCACTTTTGTCCGTTTTGATTTCAAAGTGAATGTGTAGATCTGAAAGAAAGATAAGATCTGACAAAGTGCAGAGTGTATCACCCATTGGGCTATAAAATAAAGGCGCAAACAGATCTCCCTGTGTGATCACTAAATAATGGTGTATAATAATAGTGTCATAGACTTTTCTCTCTGCTACAGCACAGCAAATGGTATTGGAGCGCCACGTCTAGGACCAAAAGGCTCCTTAACAGCTTCTACCCCTAAGCCATAAGACTGCTGAACAATTAATCAAGTGGCCACCGGACTATTTACGTTGACACCCCCCCCCCCCCCCCCCCCCCCCCCCCCCCATTTGTTTTTACACTGCTGCTACTCACTGTTTATTGTCTATCCATGGTCACGTATCCCCTAACCAGCCAGTAGTCTACTCAGCTGTGGACAGACAGCATCATCCCCTAACCAGCCATTAGCCTACTCAGCTGTGGACAGACAGCCACATCCCCTAACCAGCCATTAGTCTACTCAGCTGTGGACAGACAGCATCATCCCCTAACCAGCCATTAGCTTACTCAGCTGTGGACAGACAGCCACATCCCCTAACCAGCCATTAGTCTACTCAGCTGTGGACAGACAGCCACATCCCCTAACCAGCCATTAGTCTACTCAGCTGTGGACAGACAGCATCATCCCCTAACCAGCCATTAGCCTACTCAGCTGTGGACAGACAGCCACATCCCCTAACCAGCCATTAGCCTACTCAGCTGTGGACAGACAGCCACATCCCCTAACCAGCCATTAGTCTACTCAGCTGTGGACAGACAGCATCATCCCCTAACCAGCCATTAGCCTACTCAGCTGTGGACAGACAGCCACATCCCCTAACCAGCCATTAGCTTACTCAGCTGTGGACAGACAGCCACATCCCCTAACCAGCCATTAGTCTACTCAGCTGTGGACAGACAGCCACATCCCCTAACCAGCCATTAGTCTACTCAGCTGTGGACAGACAGCCACATCCCCTAACCAGCCATTAGTCTACTCAGCTGTGGACAGACAGCCACATCCCCTAACCAGCCATTAGCCTACTCAGCTGTGGACAGACAGCATCATCCCCTAACCAGCCATTAGCCTACTCAGCTGTGGACAGAGCCACATCCCCTAACCAGCCATTAGCCTACTCAGCTGCTTCTCCATCCGTTCTTTCTGCGCATCCCCCATCAGTTTAGAAATGTTATTTAGCCGTGGTGGAGGGCTGGGGTTGTGCAGACGGTGATGGGGTTTCTGTTACATTAGTTTAATTATTGGAGCGGCTCACAGCGCGAGCGTAGTGGATACATATATCTTTTAATAGCTTCTGTAAGAACAAGCAGGCCAGTCTGACTAGGCTGAGTGCCATAGAGGAAAACAGAGCACAGAGACAGTCATTCTTTTGCCTTTACATCACTGAAAAGTACCAGTTTCTAGCCCAAACCTCTGGAACTACCTTCTCCCCTTTTCTACCTCGAATTGTCGCACATTTTATATTTCTAAACTACTCGAGGGCTACTCAAACAACCTTATTTGGTCATGTTACCTGGATAGCTAACTAATAACAAGCTACATTGGCTTAGGACTGCATAATTTATTAGCAGTATCACAATACTACTCCATGGTGATATTTGACCTGGTGTATCAAACGGTTAGTAAAAATATTGTTATTGTGACGACCCCACTCGGAAAATAGGCATCTTACAGCTTTTCTTGGATTTAACTGAATTTTTGTCACCTTTTTGGGCCCCTCACCAGTTATCATCCCTGAGTCTTAATGTGTTTCTTTGCACTGTGCTGTTTCTTTCTCAGAGTCGCCAGACGAGAGCTCTCTGGTCACCAGTCCTCTCAGGCACAGTCTGCCCCAGTCCATGAAGATCGTCCATGAGATCATGTACAAGGTGGAGGTTCTCTATGTGCTCTGTGTGCTCCTCATAGGCCGCCAGAGGAACCAGGTGAGACACAGATAGCTGGACTTTAGTCAGGAAATGGCTTCAATCAGTAACTGAGATTGTAAAGTTTCTCCACTGTGCTTCTGCCTCTGCATTCCTTGCCTTTTGTGGTTTTAGGTTGGTTGTTAAGTACTTTGTGACATCTGCTGATGTAAAGTTAAGCTGTAAGTCCTGGGGGGGTGGTATATGGCCAATATACCACAGCTAAGGGCTGTTCTTATGCAGGATGCAACGCAGAGTGCCTGGATACAGCATTTAGCCGTGGTATATTGGCCATATATCACAAACCCCCGAGGTGCCTTATTGCTATTATAAACTGGTTACCAACGTAATTAGACCAATAAAAATATCCTGTCCTGTCATACCTGTGGTATACGGGCTGAGTTTTATAGAATCCATTCGATTGTAAAGACATGGTGCCTTGTAAACAGGTTCACAGAATGCTTGCAGAGTTCAAACTGATTCCAGGACTCAACAACCTGTTTGACAAGCTGATCTGGAGAAAGCAGACGTCCACCCACGTCCTCCACGGCCAGAACCAGAACTGTGACTGCAGCCCGGTAAGAAGACCGGTCTGCTCTGGGAATGGGCTCAATGGCACTGTAACACTAAGCACCTCTATTGCAGCACTCACTGGTCCTCCTCTCTCGATCTCACTCACACAGGAGATCTCCTTTAAAATCCAGTTTCTACGACTACTCCAGAGCTTCAGCGACCACCATGAGTGAGTTCAGTACAGACACTATGATTTAAACTGTATTTCTGTGGAATTCGACATATGGGTCTGGTACTGAGTTTGGTACCATCATGTTCAGTGACTCTGTCATCTGGATCATGTCTGTTCTTTCCTCCTCCCTCTCAGGAACAAGTATCTCCTCTTGAACGCTCAGGAGCTGAATGAGCTCAGTGCCATCTCTCTGAAGGCCAACATCCCTGAGGTGGAGGCTCTCGTCAACACGGACAGGTAGGGCTGTTAGTTAGCCAGGGGCATAGGGATGGAGGACATTTTGTGTTTCTGAATTTGACAAATCCTCCATTGCGTTGGATATTTTCTCTCTATATATAGAAATCTAATCTGTGATGGTAAAAAGGGCCTCCTGACACGGCTACTTTCAGTCATGAAGAAAGAACCGGCCGAATCCTCATTCAGGTGAGTGTGTGTTGACTCCAGGAGTTAATTAGTGAAACGTCATCAGGTATAGGAAGAGAAGTGTTAAACCCCTGTCTGTCTAGGTTCTGGCAGGCGAGGGCGGTGGAGAGCTTCCTGAGAGGATCCACCTCCTACGCTGACCAGGTGTTCCTGCTCAAGAGAGGCCTGCTGGAGGTACGGAGGCTGTTGCCAAGCAGTGAAGACACACACCTATGATAGAACCGCCTTCAAGTCTTCATTTAAAACCTCCTATTAAATCCCTCTCCTCTGTCCTTCCAGCACATCCTGTTCTGCATCATAGACAGCGGCTGTAAATCCAGGGACGTGCTGCAGAGCTACTTTGACCTGCTGGGGGAACTCATGAAGTTCAACATCGACTCCTTCAAGAGGTTCAACAAATACGTCAACACAGAGGAGAAGGTAGGACACGGCCCAGGGCAGAGGCACTTCAAAACAATGAGGATCAGACCGATGGAAAGGGAGTGCAGGCCACTTTCTAGCTTAACCCTAGAGATCACTTCCTTTTAATACATGTTTGGTTTCATTTCTGCTTCCTGTGTTAGTTCCAGACGTTCATGACCCAGATCAACAGCTCTCTGGTGGACTCCAACATGCTGGTGCGCTGTATCATTCTGTCCCTGGACCGCTTCGAGAGCCAGACTGACGATGTGAGAGGTAGGTTCATAGAAAACAGTCTTAGGCCTACCGGTGAACACGTTTGTGGCTGTAGAAACGTGTTCACCCTCCAGAGTCGACTGACACACCGGTCCGTCAATCTAAGTGGTGGTCTCCGTTTTGCTCTACGGCCCCCACAAGTGTCTGGATTCATCTGAAGTCGGTACCATCGACGTGCCAATTTCTGTTTGTAGCGTCCGAACCGTTTGGGTTACAAACAAACTCACAAACACTATGGTGTTCTGTGTTTTTCTCTACGACCCGGGACTTGTCTGAAGGTAACCAGTACCAGTTTAAAAACATTGATGGAAGTATGAAGGTTGTTTTGTGGCATCCTAAAAAAGGACTTAAATATGTGTAAAACAATTGTACACACACACAGAGTGGTGGAAAAAGTACCTAATTGTCATACTTGAGTAAAAGGTTTTAAATATACTTAAGTATATTTTTGAAATTACATTTACTTTTAATACTAATATTTCACATTCCTTATATTTTCTTGTTTTTTAAGTTTACAGATAGATGGGGGCACACCCAGACATCATTTACAAACAAAGCATTTGTGTTTAGTGAGTCCACCAGATCAGAGGCAGTAGGGATGACCAAGGATGTTTTCTTGATAAGTGTGTGAATTTTACCATTTTCCTGTCCTGCTAAGCATTCAAAATGTATCAAGTATTTTTGGGTGTCAGGGAAAATGTATGGAGTAAAAAGTACATTATTTTCTTTAGGAATGTAGTGAAGTAAAAGTTGTCAAATATATAAATAGTCAAGTACAGACCCCAAAAAATGACAAAAGTTTGGACACACCTACTCATTCAAGGGTTTTTCCTTGATTTTGACTATTTTCTACATTGTAGAATAATAGTGAAGACAAACTATGAAATAACCAATGGAATCATGTAACCAAAAAAGTGTTAAACAAATCAAAATATATTTGAGATTCTTCAAAGTAGCCACCCTTTGCCTTGATGACAGCTTTGCACACTCTTGACAAACCGGTTTTTAGAAATGTTTGCTAATTGCTATATACAATTTAAAAAATCACATTTACATAAGTATTCAGACCTTTTACTAAGTACTTTGAAGCAACTTTGGCAGCGATTACAGCATCTTGTTGGGTATGACACTACAAGCTTGGCACACCTGTATTTGGGGAGTTTCTCCCATTCTCTACAGATCCTCTCAAGCTCTGTCAGGTTGGATGGGGAGCGTCACTGCACAGTTATTTTTAGGCCTCTCCAGAGCTGTTCAATCGGGTTCATGTCCAGGCTCTGGTTGGGCCCATTCAGAGACTTGTCCCAAAGCCACTCATGCGTTGTCTTGGCTGTGTGCTTAGGGTTGTTGTCCTGTTGTAAGGTGAACCTTCACCCCAGTCTGAGGTCCTGAGCACTCTGGAGCAGGTTTTCATCAAGGATCTCTCTATACTTTGCTCCGTTCATCATTCCCTCAATCCTGACTATTCTCCTAGTCCCTGCCGCTGAAAAACTTCCCAACAGCATGATGCTGCCACCATGCTTCAACATAGGGATGGTGCCAGGTTTCCTCCAGATGTGACGCTTGCCATTCAGACCAAATAGTTCAATCTTGGTTTCATCAGACCAGAGAATCTTGGGTGACTTTTGGCAAACTCCAAGCGGGCTGTCATGTGCCTTTTCACGGAGGAGTTTCTTCCCTCTGGCCACTCTACCATAAAGGCCTGATTGGTGGAGTGCTGCAGAGATGGTTGTCCTGATGGAAGGTTCTCCCATCTCCACAGAGGAACTCTGGAGCTCTGTCAGAGTGACCGTCGGGTTCTTGGTCACCTCCCTGACCAAGGCCCTTCTCTTCCTATTGCTCAGTTTGGCCGGGCGGCCAGCTCTAGGAAGAGTCTTGGTGGTTCCAAACTTCTTCCATTTAATGGAGGCCACTGTGTTCTTGGGGACCTTCAATGCTGCAGAAATATTTTGCTACCCTTCCCCAGATCTGTGCCTCGACACAATCCTGTCTCGGAGCTCTGTGGACAATTCGTTCGACCTCATGACTTGCTTTTTTGCTTTGACATGCACTGTCAACTGTCGGACCTTATATAGACAGGTGTGTGCCTTTCCAAATCATGTCCAATCAATTGAATTTACCACAGGTGGACTCCAAGTTGTAGAAACATCTCAAGGATGATCAATAGAAACATGCACCTGAGCTCCATTTCGAGTCTCATAGTAAAGGGTCTGAATACTTATGTAAATAAGGTATTTCTGTTTTAGTTTATTATTTTTTGGATATAAATATTTTTTGATCCATTTTAGAATAAGGCAGTAACGTAACAAAATGTGTAATATATTTATATCCTCAGCAATCTACACACAATACCCCATAAGGACAAAGTGAAAAAAGGTTTAGAAATGTTAGCAATTTTTTCGTGCTGAAAATAAAAATGCTCAGGAATATATAACCTGAGCTTATCTCCTAGATATAGGACAGACACGTCAACCTTGTTACTTATGATTTTATTTTTGGACTGTCTTCTTTTTTTTGTTTGCCATCTTATGAATGTGTTATTCAATGTGTTTCTAAAGGCCAAAATGTATATTTTATTAAAAAATCCTAAACCCAATAGCTAAATGATCCATAGTATGACCATCTTAAAACAATTCCATGTATCAGCTTAGAACCCCCACAACAGCGTAGACTTTTAAGAGTTAACCAGGCAGTCATTGTAAATAAGAATGTGTTCTTTATTTTACCAGCCTGGTAAAATAAAGGCAAAATAAAAGTAATCTCACTTGAAGCATCAGGAGGCTTTGAAGTAGTGAAATATTCCCACTGGGCACAGACATCAGTTCAACGTCAAGTTTTGATTTACATTTGGTTGAGTTGTCAACTAATGTGAATTCAATGTGAAATTAAATAAAACCATGTCATTGGCTTTAGGTTCAAAGATTCAATGTCATATACATTTTTTAGGTTGAAGTGACGTGGAAACAACATTGATTCAACCAGTGGGTTATGCTGTCAGGCTACTCTTGGTGTTCGTAGAAATCCACCTCTGACTCCTCCATGTCTCTGTCTTTTTTCTGTCTGTCTCTGTCTGTCTGTCTGTGTCTGCCCTGTAGTTGTGGAGGTGCTGTCAGAGTGCAGTCTGTTGTCCTACATGGTCCGCGTGGAGAACAGACTAACCATCCTCTTCAGGCTCGTCAACATCATCAACGTGCAGACGCTCACACAGGCAAGGAACCCCCCTATCCCATCGTCTGTTGTCAGGTTTACTGTAATGCTAATGACTGTCATGGCATTGCATCCTCCTTCTAGCTATCATAGACTTTACATTCCTCTATTTCTTGTTTTTCATATTGAGACTTTTTCATATATACACTTGTCTGGATCATCTACATGTTAACGGACTGTGATCCTTTCCCTTCTGTTTGATGGTGGCTGGACCCTACCAATGTTAGGAGAATGTGAGCTGTCTGAACACCAGCCTGGTGGTATTGATGCTGGCCAGGAGACGGGGCAAGCTGTCCTTCTACCTCAACGCCCTGAGAGAGAAGGAGTACACAGAGAAGTACCCCGGCTGCCTGCTCAACAACTTCCACAACCTGCTGCGCTTCTGGCAGCGCCACTACCTCAACAAGGACAAGGACAGCACCTGTCTGGAGAACGTGAGTGTCCTCCCCAATGCGCTCACACACACACACACCGACCGTTGTTCCTTGAATGCTGCCTACTCTATGGTGGTAATTCTGTATTAGGTTATCTGTACACTAAACCATGTTCTGTCCTATTGTGGTTGACTGACTTACTGATGTATCTCTCTCTTTGGGTTAAATGAGAACACATTTCTGTTGAATGCATTCAGTTGTGCAACTGACTAGATATCCCCTTTCTCTTTCTCCTATCATTCTCTCTCTTTCTCCTATCATTCTCTCTCTCCTATCTCTCTCTCTTTCTCCTATCATTCTCTCTCTCCTATCACTCTCTCTTTCTCCTATCACTCTCTCTTTCTCCTATCACTCTCTCTTTCTCCTATCACTCTCTTTCTCCTATCACTCTCTTTCTCCTATCACTCTCTCTCTCTCCTATCACTCTCTCTCTCTCCTATCACTCTCTCTCTCTCCTATCACTCTCTCTCTCTCCTATCACTCTCTCTCTCTCCTATCACTCTCTCTCTCTCTCCTATCACTCTCTCTCTCTCTCTCCTATCACTCTCTCTCTCTCTCTCCTATCACTCTCTCTCTCTCTCTCCTATCTCTCTCTCTCTCTCTCTCCTATCTCTCTCTCTCTCTCTCTCTCTCTCTCTCCTATCTCTCTCTCCTATCTCTCTCTCTCTCTCTCTCTCTCCTATCTCTCTCTCTCTCTCTCTCTCTCCTATCTCTCTCTCTCTCTCTCTCTCCTATCTCTCTCTTTCTCTCCTATCTCTCTCTCTCTTTCTCCTATCTGCAACAGAGCTCCTGTATCCTCTTCACCTATTGGAAGGAGACCGTGTCGGTTCTGTTGGACTCAGACCGGACTTCACTATGTGCCATAGCCAGCTACATCGACGAGGCCTACATGGATCTGGGAAGAGACTTTCTGGAAGTTTAGTCCCTGCGAAGCTGTCTCTGGAAAAGATGGGAAGATGGAAAGAAGAGAGAAATGTCTCAATCACCTGAAGCCTGAACAGATCTGAGCGCTCACTTCTTCACATAGCTGTTATTCAGGGATCCATCGGTGTACAGAATGACTGTGTGCACAGTTCTGGGCATGTGTATGTATTTTTGCATTTGTTAGTGTGTGTGTGGATATGCTTTAGTGGGTGTGTGAGTATTGGCTGTAGGAGTGGATGCGTATGCTTGTGTCGTGTGTGTAGCAGTGGAGGCTGGGGAGAGGAGCTATAGGAGGACGAGCTCATTGTAATGGCTAGCATGGAATAAATGGGTTTGTTTGTGTTTGATACCGTTCCATTTATTCCGTTCCAGCCATTACAATGAGCCTGTCCTCCTATAGCTCCTCCCACCAGCCTCCTCTGGTGTATAGCTGTGTTGGGGTGTGTCACATGCTGGAGTTTCCATTCTGTTTTATCTGTGGGGGAAAACAGTCAGCCAATCAGCAGCCTTTCATTAACAGAAGGGAGATGATTTCTCGTGCCCTGTTGTCACTAGTTACCACAGCCACAAAGTCATAACCCTTGCCTATTTTTCTCATT
Source organism: Salvelinus fontinalis (assembly GCF_029448725.1). NCBI lineage: Eukaryota > Metazoa > Chordata > Actinopteri > Salmoniformes > Salmonidae > Salvelinus > Salvelinus fontinalis. Next base: position 40,140,555 of record NC_074672.1, on the reverse strand, counting down.
TCTATTCTTAAAATGTGATTTCAAACCTTAACCGCACTGCTAACCTTATGTCGAATCTTAAATTAGGACTAAAATGCTCATTTTTGTTTATATGAATTATTACGATATAGCCCATTTAGTCTTTGCGGCTGTGGTAACTAGTGGAAACCCTCCTACCCTCTGGCAAAAAACGACGGTCCAACTTCATATTGAGTGGTGCCAAAACTCTGCATTTACATGGTAATTACACTGGCAGATATAGTGGGTACATATACAGGGTTAGTACTTACAACTGGTCTACCTGTTTTGATGCTAGTGTAATAGTCGAACACGAAGGAGATGTTTTAACACAATCAATTTGAATTTGTTTGCAGATATAAAGCATGTTAAATACATTTTGTTGTGCAGTCAACGCAATGTGTAAGTACACCAACTGGGAAAAGTACATTACTCTGTATCTAACGGTATGTAATTACTATGTCAAAATGTTTTAGGGACATTTAATACAAGTGGGACCAGAACATTGATATTTAAGGGACAAGCAATTGTTTTATTTTGGTGGTCTAAAAAGGGACTCTATATTTAAAGAAAGGATCCATGTAAATGATAAAGTATTTAGGTGAAGGACAAGGTCGACACAAGGCTCTGGAACATGGACTCACCAGAAGCATGAATGTCTTGGGTGTGACAACACAGAGGGGACCTGACTGGCCATCCTAAGTAACGTTAGGAAAGATGCTTAACTTATGGCATGAGGATACGAGACTCCCTGTTTCAGAATGTGTATCTGTATGTGGCACTGGGCTTATGTCTGAGCTCTTCTCAAAGTGAGTGAGAGTATGTGTGTGTTTTCATCTAATACACAGGTAAGTATCTGTAACTTCACTTTGTAAAGCGAATGAGATAAATAACAGAACACCACTTTGGCTCTGTCTTGTCTTTTTATTCAAGTGCTTTAATTCACTACAACACATGGATGTAAAGTACAATCTATTGTTGACAATGGACAGTCCTGTCAAAGGCTATTTAATATTTTAACATGGCGTTGGTTTGTGTTAGTCTATCACAAATCATTGCTATTTGAACACACGTGTCAAACACTTAACACCCATTGCAGTCATCTGAAAGCACAAGCGTTTAATCCAGGAGTACTAGCAGGCCTCCACTTAATTCTGCAAGCAGATTTAAGTCAGGCCTGAGACTAGACCACTCAAGAACACTCCACACGTCTTGGAAAGCCATTTCAGAAGACGGGTGGGTTTTCCTGTTACATTTTACCTAGGCTTTGCTACTTTCATATTTCTTTTGATCCTAACAAACTCCCCAGTCCCTGCCGATGACAAGCATACCCATAACATGATGCGGCCACCACAATATTTGTAAATGGAGAGAGTTTCACTCTTGTATTGAACTTGACCCAACCCTGTCGTTTTTATTTTATACCAAAAAGTTAATTTATTTGCGGGTTTTAACAGCCTTGTTGCAAACAGAATGTATTTTTTGAACACAGGCTTCTTTCTTTACACTTTGTCATACAGACCAGTAATATGGAGTGAATGCAATGTTGTAGATCCTTTTTGTATGTTCAAGTATTGTGGTGGCAGCATCATGTTATGGGTATGCTTGTCATCGGCAGGGACTGGGGAGTTGGGATGAAAATAAATATGAAAGGAGCAAAGCCCACCTCAGTCTTAACCCTGGGATAGGTTTTATATTTCTGTGGGACAATTACACACATCTCTATGCAAAAGACATACCAGTATGGCTTTCCAAGAGGTGGTGAGTGGTTTAGTCTCAGTCCTGACTTAAATTTGCGTAAAACAAGATTTAAATATCGCTGTCTATCAGTGAACCCGAACCAAATTTACTGAGCCTGAGCAATTCTGACAAAAATGCTGGATATACAGTTTATTTGGAAAGTATTCATGTAACGGATGTGAAATGGCTAGCTAGTTAGCGGCTACGTGCTACTAGCGTTTCAATCAGTTACGTCACTTGCTCTGAAACCTACAAGTAGTGTTGCCCCTTGCTCTGCAAGGGCCGCGGCCTTTGTGGCGCGATGGGTAACGATGCTTCGTGGGCGACCGTTGTTGATGTGTGCAGAGGGTCCCTGGTTCGCTCCCGTGTCGGGGCGAGGGGACGGTTTAAAGTTATACTGTTACATTCAGACCTCTTGACTTTTTCTACATTTCGTTACATTAGTCGAATTCTAAAATTGAGAAGAAAACTAATTTTCCTTATCAATCAACACACAATACCCCATAATGACAAAGCGAAAACAGGTTTTAAAAAATATACCTTATTTACATAACTATTCAGACCCTTTGCTATGAGACTCGAAATTGAGCTCAGGTGCATCATGTTTCCATTGATCATCCTTGAGATGTTTCTACAACGTGATTGGAGTCCACCTGTGGTAAATTTAATTGATTGGACAGGCACACACCTGTCTATATTAAAGGTCCCACAGTTGACAAAAACCAAGCCATGAGGTTGAAGGAGTTGTCTGTAAAGCTCTGAGACAGGATTGTGTTGGCACAGATCTGGGGAAGGGTACCAAAAAATGTATGCAGCATTGAAGGTCCTCAAGAACACAGTGGCCTCCATCATTCTTAAATGGAAAAAGTTAGGAACCACCAAGACTCTTCCTAGAGCTGGCCGCCCAGCCAAACTGAGCAATAAGGGGAGAAGGGCCTTGGTCAGGAAGGTGACCAATAACCTAATGGTCACTCTGACAGAGCTCCAGAGTTCCTCTGTGGAGATGGGCGACCCTTCCAGAAGGACAACCATCTCTGCAGCACTCCACCAATCAGGCCTTTATGATAGAGTGGTCAGACAGAAGCCACTCCTCAGTAAAAGGCACATGACAGCCCACTTGGAGTTTGCCAAAAGGCACCTAAAGACTCTGAGACCATGAGAAACAAGATTCTCTGGTCTGATGAAACCAAGATTGAACTCGTTGGCCTGAATGGCAAGTGTCACGTCTGGAGGAAACCTGGCACCATCCCTAAGGTGAAGCATGGTGGTGGCAGCATCATGCTGTTGGGATGTTTTTCAGTGGCAGGAACTGGGAGACAAGTCAGGATCGAGGGAAAGATGAACGGAGCAAAGTACAGAGAGATCCTTGATGAAAACCTGCTCCAGAGCGCTCAGGACCTAAGACTAGGTTCAAGGTTCACCTTACAACAGGACAATGACCCTAAGCACACAGCCAAGATGATGCAGGAGTGGCTTCTGGATAACTCTCTGAATGTTTTTGAGTGGCCAAGCCAGAGCCTGGACTTGAACCTGATCGAACATCTCTGGAGAGACCTGAAAATAGCCATGCAGCGACGCTCCCCATCCAACCTGACAGAGCTTGAGAGGATCTGCAGAGAAGAATGGGAGAAACTCCCCAAATACAGGTGTGCCAAGCTTGTTGCGTCAAACCCCAGAAAACTTGATGCTGTAATCACTGCCAAAGGTGCTTCAACAAAGTACTGAGTAAATGGTCTGGATACTTATGTAAATGTGACATTTCAGTTTTATATTTAAAATAAATTAGCAAAACATTCTAAAAACATGTTTTTGCTTTTTGTCGTAATGGGGTATTGTGTGTAGATTGATGATGGGGGGGGGGGGGGGGGGACAATTTAGTACATTTTGGAATAGGGCTGTAAATTAACAAATTGTTGAAAAAGTCAAGGGGTTTAAATACTTTCTGAAAGCACTGTGTACGGGTGACCACTTAGTTAACCTAAGTGTGACCTCTGAACTTGTTCTCCTACAGTTGTTTCTTAGTGTTCTGGCTGAAGGACATCTTGGTATCATAGCCTCCGGTTCCACTAGCCTACAATTATACTCTGCTACACAGAGCGAGAAGCAGAGAAAGGTGAGTTTGGTTAGCTTCTCGAGGTCAGTTAACTTTCTGACAAATTAATAACAAAGTAATGCTGTGCCGTGTGACCCATCATTTTAATGATTGACAGACGCTATGTGTTTAACTAAGGAGCTAGTTAGGCTACTGTATATGGTGAAGTGTGTTTTTCATGTCCCTTTACTAACATAGTCCACTTGCTGCTCCAGCTTGACCTTGGTTAGTCAGGGCCAGGTTAGTCAGGGCCTGCTGGTAGGCCTCCTGCAGGGCTGCCTTCTCCTTGGTCAGGCTCAGCATGGACTCGCCCAGAACACCTATCTCCTCCATCCGGTTCTTCACCTGAGGACAGAAAGGGGGAACAAACAATGTGGTATAAATATGAAAGTTCACAGTCATTGGACTCTGGAGCAGCGGAAATGCGTTCTCTGGAGTGATGAATCACGTTCACCATCACCGTCTGATGGACGAATCTGGGTTTCACAGATGCCAGGAGAACACTACCTGCCCGACTGTAAAGTTTGGCGGAGGAGGAATAATGGTCTGGGGCTGATTTTCGTGGTTCGGGCTAGGCCCTTTAGTTCCAGTGAAGGGAACTCTTAATGCTACAGCATACAATGACATTGTAGACAATTCTGTGCTTCCAACTTTATGGCAACAGTTTGGGGAAGGCCCTTTCCTGTTTCAGCATGACAATGCCCCTGTGCACAAAGCGAGGTCCATACAGAAATGATTTGTTGAGATCGGTGTGGAAGAACTTGACTGGCCTGCACAGAGCCCTGACCTCAACCCCATCGAACTGGAATTGGAATGCCGACTGCGAGCCAGGCCTAATCGCTCAACATCAGCGCCTGATCTCACTAATTCTCTTGTGGCTGAATGGAAGCAAGTCCCCGCAGCAATGTTCCAACATCTAGTGGAAAGTCTTCCCAGAAGAGTGGAAGCTGTTATAGCAGCAAAGGGGGAACCAACTCCATATTAATGCCCATGATTTTGGAATGAGATGTTCAATGAGCACATATCCACATACCTTTGGCCATGTAGTGTATCTGATATATACAGCACAGTAAATTGACTGATCAGAGGTTTACACTACAGGAATGCTGAAAAGTATATCTGCGGGCATTGAGCCACCCATATATACCCCCTTAGCTTGGGTACCAGTCTGTTTAGCTAACATTCCACTCCATGTCATTGGCCAAAAATGTTTAGCATTACAAGGAGGGGCAAGGAGTAAAACGGTAGTTAAACAGACTGGTACCCAGACTAATCCCTCCCTGCTCACCTTGTTCTCTGTGGCATGTCTCTCCTTCTCCACCTTGGCCATGGTGATCTCCAGATCTGTCTTTCTTCAGCTCTGCACACACGTCCTCCAGCTTGTGTTTCTTGCCATTCAGGCTGGCGTTCAGACTGGCGTTCAGGCTGGAGTTCAGACTGGCATTCAGGCTGGCGTTCAGGCTGGCGTTCAGACTGGCGTTCAGGCTGGCGTTCAGGCTGGCGTTCAGACTGGCGTTCAGACTGGCGTTCAGGCTGGCGTTCAGGCTGGCGTTCAGGCTGGCGTTCAGGCTGGCGTTCAAGCTGGCGTTCAGGCTGGCGTTCAGACTGGCGTTCAGACTGGCCTTCATCTCCTCATCCTCAAGTCTTTCCTTCAGCTCTATGACCTTGGCCTTGATCAGCAGGTCACAGTAGTCCTCTGCATCCATCAGGTTGTCCTGCTCCTGGGGGTCAGGGGTCACACAGAGAGAGACTTCCTGTTTAGTACATCTTCTTAGCATCTCTTATCTTGATTTATGGCCTAATCGTTTCTGGTCTATTCTGATTAGGTCTACATTTACCTTGTCCGATCATATTTCTACATGTTTACTTTATCTTATCTCATTGATCCTTATCTTGACGGATCCTGTTGTACAGTGTAATATATTGATGTTATCTGTAAACACTCACTGCCTGCAGCTGTAGGGCCGGGTCATTCTTCTCCTGGATCAGGGCCACCTGTCTCTCCTGCACCCCCTTGTGCTTTGCCTCCGACTTGTCAAACACGTCCTTCAACTTGGCAACTCCTCCTCTGCCGTGGCGCTCCTCAGGAGAGGCCTGAGCTTGAAGAAAAGCAGGGCCAGCACCTCCTCTGCCGTGGCGCTCCTCAGGAGAGGCCTGAGCTTGAAGAAAAGCAGGGCCAGTACCTTCTCTGCAGTGGCACTCCTCGGGAGAGGCCTGAGGTTGAAGAAAAGCAGGGCCAGCTCCTTCTCTGCCGTGGCGCTCCTCAGGAGAGGCCTGAGCTTGAAGAAAAGCAGGGCCAGTTCCTCTGCCGTGGCGCTCCTCAGGAGAGGCCTGAGCTTGAAGAAAAGCAGGGCCAGTTCCTCCTCTGCCGTGGCGCTCCTCAGGAGAGGCCTGAACTTGAAGAAAAGCAGGGCCAGTTCTTCACCACTGTAAACACCAAGATGTTTTACAGGATTAATCTCTATTCATGGGAGAAAAGACTGCACAAAAACCATTCTCCTAAGGTCTGAATTTAAAAAGGAATGACATTTGGGACTAATGTTCATATTTTTGCCTTAATTTATTTATTTTATGTAACCATACCAAACATAATATATACTAAACAGAGTGACTTGGATTTCCGTACAGAATAATACTAAATGCTCTGAAACCAGGTTGTGTGTCCTCCTGGGCAGAGCTATTGGAGGACATTTTTTTGTATTTAACTAGGCAAGGTAGTTAAGAACAAATTCTTATTTACAATGACGACCTACTGGGGAACAGTAGGGGAACATCTGCCTTGTTCAGGGGCAGAACGACAGATTTTTACCTTGTCAGCTCAGGGATTCGATCCAGCAACCTTTTAGTTACTGGCCCAAAGCTCTAACCACTAGGCTACCTGCCACCCCATGAGAGGCTGTCAGATCCTCGCCATGCGGCAAGGCCAACTCATGAGTCTGGAGAGACGCAAGATGTTGGAGGAGAAATAAAGATCACACGTGAAGCGGTTCCACTGGGACGGCTCTGTATTTTGACTTTTCAGGCCCAACCCAAAAAGTTTTTAGTAGTGTTTTCTATGCGAATTGTGTGTGAGTGTTTTGTTAGTGTGTGTATTTGCCCCCAAGTTTGTCGGTATGTACATGGCATGCGTGAAGTATGTGTGTGGTGAGCGTGTCAGAAATTGCTTGCTTTACATTGTGTGTGTGTGTGTGTGTGTGTGTGTGTGTGTGTGTGTGTGTGTGTGTGTGGTCCTGGTGGAAATAGCCTGTTGTAACCTCCGGGCGCTAACTGGCACTTACTAAAACAGGAGGGGTTGACACATGGCCCTTAAAGAACAGCACCTGTCATGTCCTCCAGCCCCATATTAATAATAACCCATTCTCCCTGGTCCCCTTTGTCCATGGAGCCTGGAGTTCAGAGCCTCCACATAGCTGGAATAACTGGCCAGGTAATAAGGGATTAAGTCCTCTGGTTTCACAGAGGGCTGGAGTTTCACATAATAAAATACCCTCTACCTGACCCACAGTGTGTCTCCTGTCTTGCCTTGCCAGTGATTCACTATTGATTTACTTCCCCCAGGCCAGCATGCTTGCTGTCTCCCAGCACCCACTATTGTAAAGCAAATGAGACAATGGCCTGCGCCCACCAGGCCATATTTGGTAAGCAGGGCACACACAGATCTAATTTAGAACAAAGAGGGGTGGGAGGGATCTAGACCACGCCCACCCATTGACTGACCAGTTCATTGGACACATGACAGGGACATGTAAGGGTGGAAAGCCATAGGACAAAGCTTCTCTAGCTACCTTTTATATTCTACTGCTTTACAGCACATTTCTAAAAAGCTCTACTAATACACACATTATCCTCAATCAATCAGGCATATATGTTTCATTATTCCCCCACCTAAATAGAATTTGTAACATTGTAAGTTTTGCGATATTCATAACAGATTGTACATTTTGCAAATTCGTTACATATATGAATTGTAATTCTTAACATATCATACGAAATGGGTGATGGACACAAAATAATACCTACCATACGAAATGTAACATATCATACTAAATGGATTGTCCTGGATCTACGTACAGAATAATACAAAATGCTCTGAGACACATACTGACAAGTAAGTCTGTCCCAAACATTACGACAACCGATGAGGAGTGGCCATATGCTTAAAGCTTCAGCCACAACACCAGGCACAACTGGAGATGAGATCTCAAAACACAAGAATCCAGCTCCAAACTCATTCAGGTGCACCAGTACCAGTCATACAGTACCCGCCTTGGTGATTCATTCCAAACGTGTACTGGGTGTGTCCTGTGATCTCAGCAGCTTCTCCACAGCCTTCCTGCTGTCCAGAAAGGATTCCTCAGGGATAGCCATGGGGTTCAGGATACGATACCTGCACATGATAGCACACAAAGCAGGGAACACGTAAGTCCTTGATTCTTCACATTAATGCCATTTTGATAATAAGATGGTACACGTGTTTGTGTCTCTGTGTTTTCAAAGTTCTACATGTATGTGTTACAGAGGTACTATGCCCATCGTAGTTTGAACTCTGCATAGAGGATGCGGTTGGGCAAGCCCTTCCTGTAGATACGGAATTCCCTCCAGTACTCCGCTACACCGTAACTGCTGAAGGACCTGGAATGGGTCCATGCCTCCTGGGACAAAGATGACTGAAAGAGTCAATCTTACCTCATCCTTGTCCTCCGTCAGAGGCATGAAAGAGTGGAGGTAGCACAGACTTAAAGTGATGTTCATGAGCTGAGTTACCTAAACATCACTGCAAGTCTTAACTACCTCCCTCTCAACTCAAGGCAGGTCATCGTGACTCAGGAAAAACAAACAGAGCACCTCTAAATAATCCCCTTCTGATCTCTACTAAACCACACAACTCCGACACCTAGAGACACTCTGGTAATGCCAGCCTGTCTCTACGTCACTCTTACACACCTTGTGAAGCTGTGACACGGTCTGGAAGGAGGCCCCTTTCTCTTCCTCTTCTCTTTGGACTCTGTCTTTTGAATCAGCAGCTGAACAGTCAAACTGTAGATCACGATGACTTCATTTCCCTATTTAGTGTAGTTTCACTTTAAAATTTGTGGAAATGTAAAGTTGTGTCACTGTCAATAGCTGCATCGCTACTGATAATGTTCTCTAAAAGGCATGCCAACAGTTTATTAAATGATCCCTGTAAGCAGGTGACTATTGTCTCATCTAAGGGGTCTCTGTTTTTTGTCCAGCCATCCTCTGATGTTGTACTCCAGGATGAACAGTATACTATATGCCCATGGACTGCAGGGGAAAAAATGAGAGTAAATCACACAGAAATCAAACCACTCTTCACAAGCTAAATGTACCGGCCCCTCTGCTCTAGCCCCTTATTTGAATGGCTGAAACAACAGACACATACCTTCTCTATGAGGTTGATACAGGTTTGTAGATCCAAGCCAAAGTGGATGAAGGTCCAGTCAATACCCTCCCTCTTATACTCCACCAGCTCCAGGATGAACATGTGGTGGTTGAAATACTGTTGCAGTTTCTCGTTGGGGAAGCTTATGCACAGCTGTTCAAAGTTGTTGAACCTGAGTGGAGCATGGAGAGATAGAGAGAAGGAGGGTTGAAAAGAAGGAGAGGTTTATGAGCTGAAACAGTCAGGAAAAAGACAATATAAAATGTAAAATTTTGTTAGAGGCAATGTGTAGGCCTACCTCGAAGATCAGAAACCCTTCAATGCTCAATAGACCGATGAAGAACTGTCTTGGCAGGGCCGTGTAGAGGCTCTTGTTGATCCGGCTGTCTTGGCAGGGCCGTGTAGAGGCTCTTGTTGATCCGGCTGTCTTGGCAGGGCCGTGTAGAGGCTCTTGTTGATCCGGCCGTCTTGGCAGGGCCGTGCAGAGGCTCTTGTTGATCCGGCTGTCTTGGCAGGGCCGTGTAGAGGCTCTTGTTGATCCGGCTGGCTTGGCAGGGCCGTGTAGAGGCTCTTGTTGATCCGGCTGTCTTGGCAGGGCCGTGTAGAGGCTCTTGTTGATCCGGCTGTCTTGGCAGGGCCGTGTAGAGGCTCTTGTTGATCCGGCTGTCTTGGCAGGGCCGTGTAGAGGCTCTTGTTGATCCGGCTGTCTTGGCAGGGCCGTGTAGAGGCTCTTGTTGATCCGGCTGTCTTGGCAGGGCCGTGCAGAGGCTCTTGTTGATCCGGCTGTCTTGGCAGGGCCGTGTAGAGGCTCTTGTTGATCCGGCTGTCTTGGCAGGGCCGTGCAGAGGCTCTTGTTGATCCGGCTGTCTTGGCAGGGCCGTGTAGAGGCTCTTGTTGATCCGGCTGTCTTGGCAGGGCCGTGTAGAGGCTCTTGTTGATCCGGCTGTCTTGGCAGGGCCGTGCAGAGGCTCTTGTTGATCCGGCTGTCTTGGCAGGGCCGTGTAGAGGCTCTTGTTGATCCGGCTGTCTTGGCAGGGCCGTGTAGAGGCTCTTGTTGATCCGGCTGTCTTGGCAGGGCCGTGTAGAGGCTCTTGTTGATCCAGCTGTCTTGGCAGGGCCGTGTAGAGGCTCTTGTTGATCCAGCTGTCTTGGCAGGGCCGTGTAGAGGCTCTTGTTGATCCAGCTGTCTTGGCAGGGCCGTGTAGAGGCTCTTGTTGATCCGGCTGTCTTGGCAGGGCCGTGTAGAGGCTCTTGTTGATCCGGCTGTCTTGGCAGGGCCGTGTAGAGGCTCTTGTTGATCCAGCTGTCTTGGCAGGGCCGTGTAGAGGCTCTTGTTGATCCAGCTGTCTTGGCAGGGCCGTGTAGAGGCTCTTGTTGATCCAGCTCATCATCCAGTTGAACATGCGGTCGTAGGTGGATTTGGCTAGAGCTCCAACTGAGTAGTTCACCTAAACAAAGGGAACATATAGCTGTTACAGTAAATCACTGACTTTACTCAGAAAACAATATTGGCAATGTGGATAATATTAGCTTGAAGTCTACTTATTAAAAAAATAAAAAATAAAAATGGAACCTTTATTTAACTAGGAAAGTCAGTTAAGAACAAATTCTTATTTACAATGACAGCCTGCCGGGGAATGATTGTCAATCAGCCTTCACTGATTGGGTGGTGTTTCATATTGACATTGTGTTTGCAAAATAGTTTGACAAAAACCCTATCATAATGGTATGGTATTCCAGTTTAAAGAATAGGAATGCTCAGGTTGACAATCATACTCAGGATGTTAACATTATAGAGTCAACGATGCACTATAGTCTGTTTAATCAGACATGAAGTCGGACTGACTGCTTGCTCCTCTCTCCGAACCTTCTTGAACTTCGTGTTGCCAAAGTGCATGATGGACCCCACTATTTTATAGGAACTGTACTTCTCCTCAGTAGTGAAGCCCAGACTGTCCATTGCATACGGAGGGGTCAGGCAGAGAGAGAGAGAGAGGTCAGAGGCCAGAGAGTAAGGAGAGAAAACTTCACATAGTAAGCGGAGGAAAGATCATTAGTAGAAAAAGGCAGTCATCTGTGGCCAACAGTTCCTCCTCCTCATTCACGTTCTCCACTGTTGTCACACCTTGGGAGCAAAAGTGGTAGTCGAAGGGATTGGTGGACATCAATAACATGTATGGAAGATCAACAAGAAGACACCCTGTCAAAAGCTCGGAAACTTGGAGAACTATGAACAGATAAAACTCTATCCCAAAAGCATGGATTGATTCTCATGATGTATTGAGAAAACAAATGGCCCAGAGTTACCAGAATTTATTTATATTTTTAGGCATTTACTTACTTATTACATACGTACTATTTTTAAACGTTGTGTAAGCGTTGTGAACATATTTAATCTAAATGTAGATTAAATAATTCCAACATGACACAGCTTCTATCTTTATATAGAATTGGTTGTATTGTTGTAGACTTACTGCACAGCATGTCAATGTAGGCGTTGTCAACAATCGTGCGCCTCTTGCCTTTGTTGAGAGAGAGAGAGAGAGAGCGCTTGGTTGTGAAACAAAATATCGCCCAAAGAGGGAGAGTCTCTCTGATTCAGAATAACCTGTTTATCCTCCCTAGAGCTCCTCTATGTCATAATGTACAGAACTGTGACTCACATAGATCATCCACATACTGTAGTGCCTGGTGAGGTTGAAGAGCACAGAGGCATCATTGAGGGTGGTCAGTGTGACCATGTCCTAAATCATGTCTATACTTCAGAGGGTTCATCTGCTGTATGTCATCCTCCTTCACAACCAAAATGTTAGGGAGAGTTGGGCAAGTCTGTAGTTAATTCATACAGTAGGTAGCGAATGATCTATCACTTCATTCTAGGGACTCCTGCACCACAGCATTTTAAATGTTTGGTGATAATATTTCACATAGATTCTATTAGATCTGCAAATCTTTTTAATCATAATTTTTAAAAAACTATTGTCACAAATGTGACAACAGTGCACTTCAGAACAAAGTAAAGTTATTTTGATTTAGCTATGGACTGTATTACCTACACCTACTCATTCATTCAAGGGTTTTTCTTTATTTTTACTATTTTCTACGTTGTAGAATAATAGTGAAGACATCAAAACTATGAAATAACACATATGGAATCATGTAGTAACCAAAAAAGTGTTAAACAAATTAAAGTATATTTGAGATTCTTCAAAGCAGCCAGCTTTTGCCTTGATGACAGCTTTACACACTCTTGGCATTATCTCAACCAGCTTCACCTGGAATGCTTTTCCAATAGTCTTGAAGGAGTTCCCACATATGCTGAGCACCTGTTGGCTGCTTTTCCTTCACTTTGCGGTACAACTCATCCCAAACCATCTACACTGGTTTGAGGTCGGGTGATTGTGGAGGCCTGGTCATCTGATGCAGCACTCCATCACTCTCCTCCTTGGTCAAATAGCCCTTACACAGCCTGGAGGTGTGTTGGATCATTGTCCTGTTGAAAAACAAATGATAATCCCACTAAGGACAAACAAGATGGGATGGCATATTGCTACAGAATGCTGTGGTAGCCATGCTGGTTAAGTGTGCCTTGAATTCTAAATATATCACCGGCAGTGTCACCAGCAAAGCACCATCATACCTCCACCTCCATGCTTCACGTTGGGAACCACACATGCAGAGATCATCCGTTCACCTACCCTGCGTCTCACAAAGACACGGCAGTTGGAACGAAAAATCTCGAATTTTGAGTCATCAGACCAAAGGCCAGATTTCCACCAGTCTAATGTCCATTGCTCGTGTTTCTTGGCCGAAGCAAGTCTTTTCTTCTTATTGGTGTCCTTTAGTCATGGTTTCTTTGCAGCAATTCGCCCATGAAGGCCTGATTCACGCAGTCTCCTCTGAACAGTTGATGTTGAAATGTGTCTGTTACTTGAACTCTGTGAAGCGTTTATTTGCAATTTCTGAGGCTGGTAACTCTAATGAACTTATCCCCTGCAGCAGAGGTAACTCTGGATCTTCCTTTCCTGTGGCGGTCCTCATGAGAGCCAGTTTCATCATAGCGCTTGATGGTTTTTACTCTAAAAGTTATTGACATTTTCCAGATTGACTGACCTTCATGTCTCAAAGTAATGATGGACTGACATTTCTCTTTGCTTATTTAAGCTGTTCTTGCCATAATATGGACTTGGTCTTTTACCAAATAGGGTTATCTACCACCCCTACTTTGTCACAACATAACAGATTGACTCAAACACATTTAGAAGGGAAGACATTCCACAAATTCACTTTTAACAAGGAACACCTGTTAATTGAAATGCATTCCAGGTGACTGCATCCTGAAGCTGGTTGAGAGAATGTCAAGAGTGTGCAAAGCTGTCATCAAGAAAAAGCGTGGCTACTTTGAAGAATCTGAAATGTAAAATATATTTTGATTTGTTTAACACTTTTTTGGTTACATCATGATTCCATATGTATTATTTTATAGTGTTGTCTTCACTATTATTCTACAATGTAGAAAATAGTAAAAAATAAAGAAATGAACATCAGTATGTTGTATTCAACTGCAACGAATAGCCTACCAACCCTTACATCTTTGGTCTCCACAGTGGCTTTGTCACCATCTAGTTGTTTAACCTTCACCTCGATGTAAGCCTCTTTCTCACCCGGGATCAGCACTTGTATTGTACCTGAGTCAATGGGCATTTAGAAGACAACAACTGAGTGGCAAAAAACATTGCAAAACGGTCAATATCCTCATGGTCAGCTTCCATACAGTACATAGAAAGTGATGTATGGAATTTGAAAAATAAAATTGTTGCATTTCTGGTGTTGAATCTGACAGTGCCATCAAATGCATAATTGTCCTTGGTGAGGCTAGTGAGACATAAAGAAGTTGCCTCCCGAACTCTTTAATTTAATTCAAGTTGAACATGCTGACAACTCCGGATGAAGAACAAGCACCAGCGCACCTACAAAGAATAAGCGCAGTAACGGAAACACATTGTTGAAGACAGGCTCAAAACTACCGGAGGTCCATTTGAACTGTAAAATGTGACTACGCCTATTCTTATAAAATTATGGTTAGCTGATGTCATAAATTCATGTTAAATTATTTACATTATTAATCACTCACTAATATTTGTAAACATGGTACATGTGGTGTGCTGATTCAACAAGTTACTCCAACGCATGCAATGTGTAAAGAGTTGCGTTAATTTGTTATAATCGCGTAATTACGCATCAATTGTAGAGTGAATGGAACGCGCATGCATCCGGTGTACTAACCTTTCAGCGCACTGTAAAAGTTTGACCGGTGTGCGAGAGTGTCCCTTTTATTGTCCTCCTCAAGGTCAGGGTTGGGGGAGCTACGTCAGACATCCCCATGTGTTCCCTTCCTCAACAGCCTATTGGCTCGGACCTTGTGCATGGAGCGTCACAAAAGGCAATCTGAATTTTTTTCTTTCCCCAAACATATATACATATATACATACATATATATACATATATATATATATTTAAACGGCATTGTTTTACAGAATATTACATCAATGTCTGACTTTTTTTCTGTCATTAATAAACTGCACATAGTCATTTAAAAGGATGTGCCTAATGAAACTGAAAATAAATTAGTTGTTACTCAATTCAAATGGAACAGCAGTGTTCTTTTCTTCCCATGCCATAAAAAGATAAGGATATAGTGTATGGAGGAACAGACTTGAATCTGAAAGTGCAGAAGGTCAGGGAGTTTGTCCCTGGTGTACTGCACAATGCATTTGGTAGGATCTTCAGAAGTTCACTGCGAGTGTGACTGTTGTAGTTTGGGTGTCAGTCTGCTTCTGCTCTCTTGCCAACTCCTTGTGGAATTGTTAGGTAAAACATGTTTTGCCAGCCTCCTGAGTGGCGCGGTGGTCCAAGGCACTGCATTGCAGTGCTAGCTGTGCCACAAGAGATCCTGGTTCGAGTCCAGGTCGCAGCCGGCTGTGACCGGGAGACCCATGGGGCCTCGTCGTCCAGGTTAGGGGAGGGTTTGGCTGGCAGGGATGTTCGTGTGCACTAGCGACTCTTCTCCAACACATTGGTGCGGCTGGCGTACGGGTTAAGTGGGTGTTGTGTCAAGAAGCAGTGTGGCTTGGCAGGGTTGGGTTTTGAAGGACGCGCGGCTCTCGACCTTCTCCTCTCCCGAGTCTGTATGGGAGTTGCAGCGATGAGACAAGACTGTAAATACCAATTGGATATCATGAAAAAGGGATAAAAACCACCAAATGTTTTGCCTTCACAATGACAATGGAGTAGGCTAAAGCGCAATCAGATCTGGGACCAGGCTATGAAACAGATGATTGTTGTGGCAATACAGCCCGTCCAAGTTCCATGTTAAATATTTAAGTTTACCACCAAGTCATTACAGTAATTGCCCGGACTACAAGTGGCATACATTCAAGTGGCTTACATTAAAATAAGACAAGGCTGTATGTCAATTTAAGGAGGGGATGACTCAAATGTTGGACAGTAGGCTTGTGAGGGTGGGACATGGTGAGGGTGGGAACATATCAGCACTTAAGTAACCTATTTGCTTTGCACTCCACTATCAAATTCTAAGTGAACGGTTCTTCTGTGGACTTCCAATCTATGTGTGCATACCAGCCCCCCAAAACAGAAAATATGTTTATTTTTAAATCAACTGTTTTAAACCTGTTCCAATGTGAAAGCAGGGTTCAAAGAGACAACATGTTGTAATGACACAAACTCTTTGAAGGGAGTATTTCTTTATGGTCCCATTGGTCTGGATGTGGTTAGCAGTACCCTTGTACAGTACATGTCCACTTTAAACAATGCCAACAGGTCATCCCCCAGACAGAAATGAATCCATTTCAGTGTCTAGGAGTCCTGTTCCCGTTCCACTACTAATTAAGTAATTAGCTACTAAATAAACCACGACTTAATCACATAACAATAATATTCACCCATGACTGCTCAAATGGAATGCTACTGTGTATTATATCTCTCTATCTCTTTTCTCTTTCAAGGCAGTTGGGTTTGATTGTGTTTGCATTAATTAGGCCAGAGGGTGATTTTCAGCTTTGTGGATAAACCCGTCCATCACCTTGAGAACAAAAAGAGGAGAGATAAATGTCATTGTGTGCACAGGCCAGAGTACAGCTTCCCCAAATAGACCCAATATAACTCCTGTTCCCAATATCCCACATTCCGGAGCGGAGAGACTGCAGCTAAAGTGGTCGGGTCCTGCTGCTGTGAAGTCAACACAAAACTACTGTAGAAATAAAATGGAGGGCAAGCATTCAATACATGTTGATTGATTATTCCATCGTAAAAGATGATAAAGTCAAATTAACCCTCCGTTCCCACCAATTGTAAGATTTGATTCCCATGGTGACTGTTTTATAATAAGTTACCCGTTACATACTACCATTATCAACTTTCTTTCTGTTTTTTTTCCTGTGTATCATTTTTTACTTTGATTTTGTCTCAGTCATTTTTTAACTATGGGGTGAATGTCTGGTAATACTAAACTGGTCACGAATTCCAGGAAGTGTATTTTGTATTTCTGCTCTTAGATTACAGTTGGCAATATGCAGCACATACCTATTTGCTTAGCTACAGTGCTGATACAGGGAACAGGCCATGGTGGGGTTTAGTACATTCACTTTCACACAGCAGCAACATGAAACATCTCCAATACTTCTAATGAATCGTTTCCTTGTGCCAATGAAAACGCAACCTACAGTAAGTGTATCTGGTCTGTTTTTGATTTATGATCAGAAGCTTCCGGGCAGAGAACCCCTGTTATTATCCTCTGACTTTGCCCTGATGTTGATGCAATTTCTGAGTTTTAGTTTGACTTGTTTGCTGATGTTTCACAGCAAGTGAGCCTCTTCCAACCTCAACAGACTCCTATCAGTCATCAGCTACAGCGATGCAGAGACCCAGATATGCAGAGAGGGCAGACTCTGGCTAAAGCCGTCTTCCATTCTTGGTCGTAATCTCCCACTCTGCCGCTACTACCCCCACAACATCCCCAGCCCACAGAGGCAGCAATAACGTGAGCTAATCAGTCTTTTCGCGACTCGGCTGGTAGAGATACCGATGCCTTTAGTCTCAAGGCACCAGGGGCTGGCCTATCCTACGATTAGGCAGTGCCAACCCAGCCTCTTTCCCTCTCTGATATGGGCACCCACAGCTGTCCTTCTATTTTGGAGCATGCTGTGACAGCGGCATGACTCCCCCCACCCCACCCCCACTGACGCCCAGTCCAGAACAATAGACACGCTCAAATAAACATTACAAACATAGAAACCACTACAGAATACCAGAGTTATCCCACAGTCAATCCTTCTGCTGCCACATGGTAAATCCAGGCAGGACCAACTGGCAAGGCCTGGGGTCAACACCAGCTACAACAAACAGAAGGAAATGTACCTCTTGAAACATGGATAAAACAATGGTTACATTTCATTAGTTTGTATTTCTCTAAACTATCCACTTGGACCTTGCATCATATACAATATAAATGGAAAGCTGAAACAAGTGTCTGAATTATTTTTTTTATCACAGGTAAAAATCTAATGAACATGTATTTGTCACATGCTTTGTAAACAGTTGTAGACTAACAGGGAAATGCTTACTTATCGTTCCTTTTGCAACAATGTTAAAGATACAACATAGAAATAAAAATAGTGACACAGGGAATAAATACACAGTGAATAAGTAATAACAGTAACGAGTAAAAGTAGCATGGTTATATATAGGGTGTGCCAGTACAGAGTCGATGTTTAGGGGTAAGAGGTAATTGAGGCAGATAGGTACATATAGTAGGGGTCAAATCAAACGTTATTTGTCACATGCTTCGTAAACAACAGGTTTGGACTAACAGTGAAATGTTTACTTACGGGCCCTTCCCAACAATGTAGAGAGAAAGAAAATAGAGAAATAATAGAAAAGTAAAACGCGTAGTAATAAAAGTAATAATAAATACACAATGAGTCATGATAACTTGGTTATTGTCACGGTCCTGACCTGTTTCTGTTAGTTTTGTATGTGTTAGTTGGTCAGGACGTGAGTTTGGGTGGGCAGTCTATGTTTTCTGTTTCTATGTTTGTTTAAGGGTTGCCTGGTATGGCTCTCAATTAGAGGCAGGTGTTTGGCATTTCCTCTAATTGAGAGTCATATTAAGGTAGGTGTTTTCACACTGTTTGTTGTGGGTGGTTGTCTCCTGTGTCTGTGTATGTTATGTTACGCCACGCCACATGGGACTGTTTCGGTTTTGTTTGTTTGTTCGTTTTATGTAGGCATTTTCCTGTTCATGCGTTCTTCGTGTTTCATGTGAGTTCGTCGTCCAGGTCTGTCTACGTCGTTTGTTGTTTTTGTAGTTTATCAAGTGTATGTCGTTTCGTCTTCGTCTTGTTAAATAAATTCATTATGTCATATTCAAACGCTGCGTTTTGGTCAAATCCCTGCTCCTCCTCTTCGGATGAAGAGGAGGAAGAAAGCCGTTACAGTTATATACAGGGTGTGCCAGTACTGAGTTGATATGCAGGGGTATGAGGTAATTGAGGTAGATATGTACTGTACATATAACCAGGTATAAAGTGATAGATAATAAACAGTGGTGGCAACAGCAACAGAAAAGTTAATGCAAAAAAGTTCAATGTAGATTGTCCGGGTAGCTATTTGGTTAATTATTTATTAACTAACTATTTAGCAGTCTCATGGCTTGGGGTTAGAAGCTGCTCAGGTTCCTGTTGGTTCCAGACTTGGTGCATCAGTGCCACTTGCCGTGCGGTAGCAGAGAGAACTACATATGACTTGGGTGGCTAGAGTCTTTGACAATTTTTAGGGTCTTTCTCTGACACCGCCTGGTATAGAGGTCCTGAATAGCAGGGAACTCAGCTCCAGTGATGTACGGGGCTGTTCGCATTACCATCTGTAGTGCCTTGCGGTCGGATGGCAAGCAGTTGCCATACCAGGCGGTGATGCAGCCAGTCAAGATGCTCTCAATGGTGCAGCTGTATAACTTTTTGAGGATCTGAGGGCCTTCTGAATGGGAAGAAGTGCTGCTGTGCCCTCTTCACAACTGTGTGGGTGTGTGTGGACCATGTTAATTCATTAGTGATGTAGGCACAGAGGAACTTGAAGCTCTCGACCCGCTCCACTACAGCCCTGATGTGGATGGGGGATGTGCTCGCCCCTCCATTTCCTGTAGTCCACGATCAGCTCCTTTGCCTTGCTGACATTGAGGGAGAGGTTGTTGTCCTGACAGGGAGTACAAGAAGGGACTAAGCACACACCCCTAAGGATAAATGGTTTGGTCTGGAGAGAGGTGAGTGGCATAGACTCCTCTTGCACAATTTGCTGAAGACATTTTGAGCCTATTGGATAATATTTTGTGTTTATCATGAGAAGCCTTGAAGTTGAATTGAATTGTGAATAGAAAACGTACCCCAGAACTGTCAGGAAAACAGATTGTGGATGACTCTGTGAAGACCTTTGTCAGGCTAGTAATATGTGGTCATTTCCATGTAAAAAGACCCATGAGCACCAACATGTAAAAGGATCTATGAGAAGCAACATATAAAAGGATCCATGTGCACCGACATGTAAAAGGATCCATGAGCACCGACATGTAAAGGGATCCATGAGCACCAACATGTTAAAGGATCCATGAGCACCAACATGTAAAAGGATCTATGATCACCAACATGTAAAAGGATCCATGAGCACCGATATGTAAAGGGATCCATGAGCACCAACATGTAAAAGGATCCATGAGCACCAACATGTTAAAGGATCTATGAGCACCAACATGTTAAAGGATCCATGAGCACCAACATGTAAAAGGATCCATGAGCACCAACATGTAAAAGGATCCATGAGCACCAACATGTAAAAGGATCCATGAGCACCAACATGTAAAAGGATCCATGAGCACCAACATGTTAAAGGATCCATGAGCACCAACATGTAAAAGGATCCATGAGCACCAACATGTAAAAGGATCCATGAGCACCAACATGTAAAAGGATCCATGAGCACCAACATGTAAAAGGATCCATGAGCACCAACATGTTAAAGGATCTATGAGCACCAACATGTTAAAGGATCTATGAGCACCAACATGTTAAAGGATCCATGAGCACCAACATGTAAAAGGATCCATGAGCACCAACATGTAAAAGGATCCATGAGCACCAACATGTAAAAGGATCCATGAGCACCAACATGTAAAAGGATCCATGAGCACCAACATGTTAAAGGATCTATGAGCACCAACATGTTAAAGGATCCATGAGCACCAACATGTAAAAGGATCCATGAGCACCAACATGTAAAAGGATCCATGAGCACCAACATGTAAAAGGATCCATGAGCACCGACATGTAAAGGGATCCATGAGCACCAACATGTTAAAGGATCCATGAGCACCGACATGTTAAAGGATCCATGAGCACCAACATGTAAAAGGATCTATGAGCACCAACATGTTAAAGGATCCATGAGAAGCAACATGTAAAAGGATCCATGAGCACCAACATGTAAAAGGATCCATGAGCACCAACATGTAAAAGGATCCATGAGCACCGACATGAGAAGTTCATAGAAGCATGTCAAATTAGGTGTCAAATGAAAACTAAGAGTATATTTTTGAGAAATTAAGGTAGATATACATCTATCCTACAAATGAGGAATAAGCAAAGGCTTTGATTTCTTGTCAAACAGATGGAAAATGGGTCTTAGAAAACATTAAACAGCAAACGTCTTAAAAGGTATTGGAAATATATCCAAACACAACAATGTTTAAGTAAAGCCCCCTGCCGACTAATAAACAACACTTATATTTAGTTTAGGATAGTTTGTTCTGACTTCTGTAAGTTTAACAAACATTGCCTTGTGCCTTGAAATTCCGTTACCAGAAATTGAAATATCTTTAAGATACTCTACTTGACTATACTCTATTTGACTATATTCTACTTGACTATACTCTACTTGACTATATTCTACTGGACTATACTCTACTTGACTATATTCTACTGGACTATACTCTACTTGACTATATTCTACTGGACTATACTCTACTTGACTATATTCTACTGGACTATACTCTATTTGACTATATTCTACTTGTGTAATGTGGTCTGTGTGTAGCTTGTGTAGAGGAGTCAGGCGCAGGACAGTAGATATGAGTAAATAAACGTAATTTACTCAAAATAGACAAATATCATACAATAAAGCGAGCCCACATGACGGACCGTATTACATACAAACAAGTACTCACAATCAAACATGGGGGAACAGAGGGTTAAATAATGACCAAGTAATTGGGGAATTGAAACCAGGTGTGTAAGACAAAGACAAAACAAATGGAAAATGAAAAGTGGATTGGTGATGGCTAGAAGCTGGTTGAGAGAATGCCAAGAGTGTGCAAAGCTGTCATCAAGAATAAGGGAGGCTACTTTGAAGAATCTCAATTATTAAATATTTTTTGATTTGTCTAACACTTTTTTGGTTACTACATGATTCCATATGTGTTATTTCATAGTTTTGATGTCTTCACTACTATTCTACAATGTAGAAAATAGTAAAAAATAAAGAAAAACCCTTGAATGAGTAGGCGAGTCCAAACCTTTGACCGGTACTGTACATTAAACACTAACATTTAAATCTGTGAAATGCACAGATGGATACACACTAAATCCCCCAAAAAACTTGAAACAACACAGTTTTATTTTGTCATGTTTTGGGCATCGAAGCCTAGGATGAGGTCATCAAGGGGCGGGCATGATGGGATCACCAAGAGGTGGGCATTGGAAACATGGTAGGGTCACCAAGAGGCTGGCATTGGAAACATGATGAAGTCACCAAGAAGCAGGAAACATGATGGGGTCACCAAGAGGCTGGCATTGGAAACATGATGAGGTCACCAAGAAGCAGGAAACATGATGGGGTCACCAAGAGGTGGGCATTGGAAACATGATGGGTCTCCAAGAAGCAGGAAACATGATGGGGTCACTAAGAAGCAGGAAACATGATGGAGTCACTAAGAAGCAGGAAACATGATGGAGTCACTAAGAAGCAGGAAACATGATGGGGTCACTAAGAAGCAGGAAACATGATGGGGTCACCAAGAAGCAGGAAACATGATGGGGTCACTAAGAAGCAGGAAACATGATGGGGTCACCAAGAAGCAGGAAACATGATGGGGTCACCAAGAAGCAGGAAACATGATGGGGTCACTAAGAAGCAGGAAACATGATGGGGTCACTAAGAAGCAGGAAACATGATGGGGTCCCCAAGAAGCAGGAAACATGATGGGGTCACTAAGAAGCAGGAAACATGATGGGGTCACTAAGAAGCAGGAAACATGATGGGGTCACTAAGAAGCAGGAAACATGATGGGGTCACCAAGAAGCAGGAAACATGATGGGGTCACTAAGAAGCAGGAAACATGATGGGGTCACCAAGAGGCTGGCATTGGAAACCTGATGAAAGTAGAAACTAATACAGCCAGTTGTCAAATACTTCCTCATAGTTCAGCATCATGATGGTGTGGTAGACATAAAGAATATGTGATGGTATGGTAGACATGTAGAATATGTGATGGTATGGTAGACATGTAGAATATGTGATGGTATGGTAGACATAAAGAATATGTGATAGTGTGGTAGACATAAAGAATATGTGATGGTATGGTAGACATGTAGAATATGTGATGGTATGGTAGACATGTAGAATATGTGATGGTATGGTAGACATAAAGAATATGTGATAGTGTGGTAGACATAAAGAATATGTGATGGTATGGTAGACATAAAGAATATGTGATGGTATGGTAGACATGTTGAATATGTGATGGTGTGGTAGACATGTTGAATATGTGATGGTGTGGTAGACATGTTGAATATGTGATGGTATGGTAGACATGTTGAATATGTGATGGTGTGGTAGACATGTTGAATATGTGATGGTGTGGTAGACATGTTGAATATGTGATGGTATGGTAGACATGTTGAATATGTGATGGTGTGGTAGACATAAAGAATATGTGATGGTATGGTAGAGATGTTGAATATGTGATGGTGTGGTAGACATAAAGAATATGTGATGGTGGGGTAGATATGTAGAATATGTGATGGTGTGGTAGAGATGTTGAATATGTGATGGTGTGGTAGACATAAAGAATATGTGATGGTGGGGTAGACATGTTGAATATGTGATGGTGGGGTAGATATGTAGAATATGTGATGGTATGGTAGACATGTAGAATATGTGATGGTATGGTAGACATGTAGAATATGTGATGGTGTGGTAGACATGTAGAATATGTGATGGTGGGGTAGACATGTAGAATATGTGATGGTGGGGTAGACATGTTGAATATGTGATGGTGGGGTAGATATGTAGAATATGTGATGGTATGGTAGACATGTAGAATATGTGATGGTGTGGTAGACATGTAGAATGTGTGATGGTATGGTAGACATGTAGAATATGTGATGGTGTGGTAGACATAGAATATGTGATGGTGTGGTAGACATAGAATATGTGATGGTGTGGTAGACATGTAGAATATGTGATGGTGTGGTAGACATGTAGAATATGTGATGGTGGGGTAGACATGTAGAATATGTGATGGTATGGTAGACATGTAGAATATGTGATGGTGGGGTAGACATGTAGAATATGTGATGGTATGGTAGACATGTAGAATATGTGATGGTGTGGTAGACATGTAGAGTATGTGATGGTGTGGTAGACACGTAGAATATGTGATGGTGTGGTAGACATGTAGAAAATGTGATGGTATGGTAGACATGTAGAATATGTGATGGTGGGGTAGACATGTAGAATATGTGATGGTGTGGTAGACATGTAGAGTATGTGATGGTGTGGTAGACATAGAATATGTGATGGTGTGGTAGACATGTAGAATATGTGATGGTGGGGTAGACATGTAGAATATGTGATGGTATGGTAGACATGTAGAATATGTGATGGTGTGGTAGACATGTAGAATATGTGATGGTGTGGTAGACATGTAGAATATGTGATGGTGGGGTAGACATGTAGAATATGTGATGATATGGTAGACATGTAGAATATGTGATGGTATGATAGACATGTAGAATATGTGATGGTGTGGTAGACATGTAGAATATGTGATGGTGTGGTAGACATAGAATATGTGATGGTGTGGTAGACATGTAGAATATGTGATGGTGGGGTAGATATGTAGAGTATGTGATGGTATGGTAGACATGTAGAGTATGTGATGGTGTGGTAGACATGTAGAATATGTGATGGTGGGGTAGACATGTAGAATATGTGATGATATGGTAGGCATGTAGAATATGTGATGGTATGATAGACATGTAGAATATGTGATGGTGTGGTAGACATGTAGAATATGTGATGGTGTGGTAGACATAGAATATGTGATGGTGTGGTAGACATGTAGAATATGTGATGGTGGGGTAGATATGTAGAGTATGTGATGGTATGGTAGACATGTAGAATATGTGATGGTGTGGTAGACATGTTTAATATGTGATGGTGTGGAAGACATTTAGAGTATGTGATGGTATGGTAGACATGTAGAATATGTGATGGTATGGTAGACATGTTTAATATGTGATGGTGTGGAAGACATTTAGAGTATGTGATGGTCTGGTAGACATGCAAAATATGTGATGGTGTGGTAGACATGTAGAATATGTGATGGTGTGGTAGACATGTAGAATATGTGATGGTATGGTAGACATGTAGAATATGTGATGGTGTGGTAGACATGTAGAATATGTGATGGTGTGGTAGACATGTAGAATATGTGATGGTATGGTAGACATGTAGAATATGTGATGGTGTCTTAGACATGTAGAATATGTGATGGTGTGGTAGACATGTAGAATATGTGATGGTATGGTAGACATGTAGAATATGTGATGGTGTGGTAGACATGTAGAATATGGGATGGTATGGTAGACATGTAGAATATGTGATGGTATGGTAGACATGTAGAATATGTGATGGTATGGTAGACATGTAGAATATGTGATGGTGTCTTAGACATGTAGAATATGTGATGGTGGGGTAGACATGTAGAATATGTGATGGTGGGGTAGACATGTTGAATATGTGATGGTGGGGTAGATATGTAGAATATGTGATGGTATGGTAGACATGTAGAATATGTGATGGTGTGGTAGACATGTTGAATGTGTGATAGTATGGTAGACATGTAGAATATGTGATGGTGTGGTAGACATGTTGAATATGTGATGGTATGGTAGACATGTAGAATATGTGATGGTGTGGTAGACATGTAGAATATGTGATGGTATGGTAGACATGTAGAATATGTGATGGTGTGGTAGACATGTAGAATATGTGATGGTATGGTAGACATGTAGAATATGTGATGGTGTGGTAGACATGTAGAATATGTGATGGTATGGTAGACATGTAGAATATGTGATGGTGTGGTAGACATGTAGAATATGTGATGGTGTGGTAGATATGTAGAATATGTGATGGTATGGTAGACATGTAGAATATGTGATGGTGTGGTAGACATGTAGAATATGTGATAGTATGGTAGACATGTAGAATATGTGATGGTATGGTAGACATGTAGAATATGTGATGGTGTGGTAGACATGTAGAATATGTGATGGTGTGGTAGATATGTAGAATATGTGATGGTATGGTAGACATGTAGAATATGTGATGGTGTGGTAGACATGTAGAATATGTGATAGTATGGTAGACATGTAGAATATGTGATGGTGTGGTAGACATGTTGAATATGTGATGGTGTGGTAGACATGTTGAATATGTGATGGTGTGGTAGACATGTTGAATATGTGATGGTGTGGTAGACATGTTGAATATGTGATGGTGTGGTAGACATGTAGAATATGTGCTAATGGAAGTGTTGTCAAAACATCAGACGGAGGCTGTGTCTGAGAAGATCTGAAACATAATTCTGTTTCCTGTCCTCCTTCCCTTTACTGTCCCGGATGCGTAAAAGCCTTACAAGAGCTTGTGTGATTTGGGCCGGGGGCCGTTCAGCTGTTGTTATGAGGGGCATGACAGCGCTGTAGCAAAATAATCCTGACAAGTGCTCCCTGGTCTTGATAAAAACACTGCCATTTGCTCCAGCTCCCCTGTCACTGTCTGGTCAGACGCTTTGCAGCTTGTTGGCGAAAAGCTCATTCATCATCTACAAAACTGTGAATTCATTGGATCCTTTAAAAATTATACATAATGTAACTAGACAAGTCAGTTAAGAACAAATTCTTATTTAGAATGACGGCCTACCCCGGCCAAACCCTACCTCGGCCAAACCCTAACAAGGACAATGCTGGGCCAATTGTATGCCGCCCTATAGGACTCCCAATCACCTGCCGGTTGTGATACAGCCTGGAATCAAACCAGGGTCTGCAGTGACGCCTCTAGCACTGAGATGCAGTGCCTTAGACCACTGCGCCACTCAGGAGTCCCTCTATTTCCCATAACAATGATTAGGAAGTATGTAATTGGCCATATATTTCCACATAAAGTGCATTTGGAAAGTATTCAAGCCCCTTCCCTTTTTCCACATTTTGATACTTTAGAGCCTTATTCTAAAGTGGATTAAATAAATAAAAAATCCCCATCAATCCACACACAATACCCCATGATGACAAAGTGAAAACAGGTTTTATACATTTTTGCAAATGTATAAAATATAAAAAAACGTGAATACATTATATACATAAGTAGTCAGACCCTTTGTTATGAGACTTGAAATTGAGCTCAGGTGCATCCTGTTTCCATTGATCATCCTTGAGGTTTCTACAACTTGATTGGAGTCCAACTGTGGTAAATCCAATTTGATTGGACATGATTTGGAAAGGCACACACCTGTCTATATAAGGTCCTACTGTTGACAGTGCATGTCAGAGCAAAAACCAAGCCATGACCCTGTCTATATCAATAGACACGTCCTGAAGGTGGCTGGTCAGTTGGAGGATAGCAAGCGTATCCTAGACAACAACCCTCCTGCAGGTCTGGCAAAGGGTTTAGCTAAGGCCTCAGAGATGTGGGTTTAGGTGAGTAAATGCATGATTTGGGATCTGTCAGTTTGTACAAAAATAAGATACAGTGATTCAGTTTCAGATTCACAACACTATGAAAAGTATTAACTTTACTGCTTGTCTTTGTTGGTAATAGAACAAGAAATATATATATATACAGTGGGGAGAACAAGTATTTTATACACTGACGATTTTGCAGGTTTTCCTACTTACAAAGTATGTAGAGGTCTGTAATTTTTATCATAGGTACACTTCAACTGTGAGAGACGGAATCTAAAACAAAAATCCAGATAATCACATTGTATGATTTTTAAGTAATTAATTTGCATTTTATTCCATTACTTAAGTATGTGATAGATCAGAAAAGCAGAACTTAATATTTGGTACAGAAACCTTTGTTTGCAATTACAGAGATCATACGTTTCCTGTAGTTCTTGACCAGGTTTGCACACACTGCAGCAGGGATTTTGGCCCACTCCTCCATACAGACCTCCAGATCCTTCAGGTGTCGGGGCTGTCGCTGGGCAATACGGACTTTCAGCTCCCTCCAAAGATTTTCTATTGGGTTCAGGTCCGGAGACTGGCTAGGCCACTCCAGGACCTTGAGATGCTTCTTACGGAGCCACTCCTTAGTTGCCCTGGCTGTGTGTTTCGGGTTGTTGTCATGCTGGAACACCCAGCCACGACCCATCTTCAATGCTCTTACTGAGGGAAGGAGGTTGTTGGCCAAGATCTCGCGATATATGGCCCCATCCACCCCCCCCTCAATACGGTGCAGTCGTCCTGTCCCCTTTGCAGAAAAGCATCCCCAAAGAATTATGTTTCCACCTCCATGCTTCACAGTTGGGATGGTGTTCTTGGGGTTGTACTCATCCTTATTCTTCCTCCAAACATGGCGAGTGGAGTTTAGACCAAAAAGCTTTTTTTGTCTCATCAGACCACATGACCTCTCATTCCTCCTCTGGATCATCCAGATGGTCATTGGCAAACTTCAGAAGGGCCTGGATATGCGCTGGCTTGAGCAGGGGGACCTTGCATGCGCTGCAGGATTTTAATCCATGACGGCGTAGTGTGTTACTAATGGTTTTCTTTGAGACTGTGGTCCCAGCTCTCTTCAGGTCATTGACCAGGTCCTGCCGTGTAGTTCTGGGCTGATCCCTCACCTTCCTCATGATCATTGATGCCCCACGAGGTGAGATCTTGCATGGAGCCCCAGACCGAGGGTGATTGACCGTCATCTTGAACTTCTTCCATTTTCTAATAATTGCGCCAACAGTTGTTGCCTTCTCACCAAGCTGCTTGAATATTGTCCTGTAGCCCATCCCAGCCTTGTGCAGGTCTACAATTTTATCCCTGATGTCCTTACACAGCTCTCTGGTCTTGGCCATTGTGGAGAGGTTGGAGTCTGTTTGATTGAGTGTGTGGACAGGTGTCTTTTATACAGGTAACGAGTTCAAACAGGTGCAGTTCATACAGGTAGTGAGTTGAGAACAGGAGGGCTTCTTAAAGAAAAACTAGCAGGTCTGTGAGAGCCGGAATTCTTACTGGTTGGTAGGTATTCAAATACTTATGTGATGGAATAAAATGCTAATTAATTACTTAAAAATCATACAATGTGATTTTCTGGAATTTTGTTTTAGATCCCGTCTCTCACAATTGAAGTGTAGCTATGATAAAAATTACAGACCTCTACATGCTTTGTAAGTAGGAAAACCTGCAAAATCGGCAGTGTATAAAATACTTGTTCTCCCCACTAGTATGTATGTATGTATGTATGTATGTATGTATGTATAATGATATATAATGATATATAATGATATATAATGATATATAATGATATATAATGTTTTGTATATTCCTTCTTCCTTATGTATCCCATATTACTTTATTGTCAATGTTATGTTTCTTTATGTGAAGTTTAATTAATAAAATACTTGTTCTCCCCACTATATATATATATATTATATATTATATATTATATATATATATATATATTATATATTATATATATATATATATTATATATTATATATATATATTATATATATATATATATATATTATATATATATATATTATATATTATATATTATATATTATATATTATAAATATTTATTATTTATTATTTATTATTTATTATTTATTATTTATATATATATATATATATATATATATATATAGTACGACTAGTGGGATTTTGATTGGGGTAATTCTGTCATTTAAGGGCGGTTGTATTGTATCTTGTTGAAGAGGACCAAAGAAACATCAGCCATTGATATGTGGAGAATGAGCTATGGAAAAGGTGAGGCCTAGGTGCTTGGTCAAACGCATCAGAATCCGTTGTGACACATCATTAGATATTTATCCTGTTTATGATGCTGTCTGATAGTGCCTCCTACTGCCGCTTTCGTAGCCATGGGAGACCAATGTATTTGGCTACTATTGGTATAAAATAAATATTCCTGTCATACGAAGACGCGTTGAAGATGTATCTAAGAGTGGATTCCTTGGTCAGTATAAGAGGCTGTTTCTGTAAGTGTTATTATTTTTTATTATCTGGGTTATTTGCATGCACAAAATAAGTGTTTTGATTTTGCAACATCTGTTACTGATATGAAGGATATTCTGATGAAAACAGGAACTGGCCAGACCTGGTGTTCTGGAGAGGTTCTTTCCTGGTTAACCTGATGTTGTGGACCAAATCCGGGACACCTTTGCTAGATTGTATATATTAGATATGGTATGAGAACCAGAAAAAACAGAGGGTTATACTACATAGCAAGCTAGATCTACTCAGGGTTTTCTAAAGCTAACTAGCTTCATTTAGCTTCACATTCCAGCTCAGGCTTCATCCGTACTATGATACTAGGATATTGTTCATCCGTCTGCCGATAATTCTAGCAGGTTTGTAACTGTGTGCACGTTGCACATGGCTAGGAACAAGACTCCAAGGGGTGGCAAGTCCATAAGGTGAATGGTTTAACAGTAGATACAGTATAGAGACTTGGTCAAACTAGACATGTTATCAGGCTCTCAGAGTATATTCAGCATTCTATTCCATGTTTGATCTATGCCATAGAAGTATCCTACGAAGCAAGCTCGATCTACTCAGGGTTTTCTAAAGCTAACTAGCTTCAGTTAGCTTCACATTCCAGCGCAGGCTTCATCTGTACTACAACGGTGGATATTGCTTGCCGGCTGCCAATAACTCTAGCAGGCTTGTAACTGCGCATGCATGTCGAACGCCAAACTCGTCATTGAGACAATGCCGCTGCTCTTACACTTCGTTCAGGATAAATATAGTTAGCCCTGAGCTAGCCTGGAGCAGGCTAGATCTGAAGATGGATTTGTTTCCATAGAAATGTATCTGGCTAAAGGTTACGTGTGGTACCTGTTATCCTGAGTTGAACTCAGTTGATCAAAGTTACCTCGCAAACTCCTCAAACTTCGTAGTATAGGGCTCTGTCTCATTGACACTCGACAATGTTTACATCAAATGAAATAAATCAAATATATTCTTACATCAGCTGATATCTCAAAGTGCTGTACAGAAACCCTGCCTAAAACCCCAAACAGCAAGCAATGCAGGTGTAGAAGCACGGTGGCTAGGAAAAACTCCCTAGAAAGGCCAGAACATATAGAAGAAACTTAGAGAGGAACCAGGCTAGGAGGGGTGGCCAGTCCTCTTCTGGCTGTGCCGGGTGGAGATTATAACAGAACATGGCCAAGATGTTCAAATGTTCATAGATGACCAGCAGGGTCAAATAATAATCACAGTGGTTGTTGATGGTGCAACAGGTCAACACCTCAGGAGTAAATGTCAGTTGGCTTTTCATAGCCGATCATTCAGAGTATCTCTACCACTCCTGCTGTCTCTAGAGAGTTGAAAAAAACAGGTCTGGGACAGGTAGCACGTCCGGTGAACAGGTCAGGGTTCCATAGCCACAGGCAGAACTGTTGAAACTGGAGCAGCAGCACGGCCAGGTGGACTGGGGACAGCAAGGAGTCATCAGGCCAGGTAGTCCTGACGCATGGTCCTAGGGCTCAGGTCCTCCGAGAGAGAGAAAGAAAGAATTAGAGAGCATACTTAAATTCACACAGGACTCCGGATAAGACAGGATAAATACTCCAGACATAACAGACTGACCCTAGCCCCCGACACGTAAACTACTGCAGCATAAATACTGGAGGCTGAGACAGGAGGGGTTGGGAGACACTGTGGCCCCGTCTGACGATACCCCCGGACAGGGCCAAACACGTCAGTTACACACATTACCTCCTTTCTTTACAATGCCTTTCAAAGCAGTTTACTTTTCTCCTTCAACTTTCTTATTCAATATTACTAACAGGGACCAGAAGGTGACAAGACCATGGTTATGGCTTTGGTAAAACCAGACCAGTTTGTCCTGAAGCCACAGAGGGAAGGTGGGGGGTTAAAGGACCTCAGCTCTTTACTTCACCTCTCTCATGACCCTGACCTCTGACCTTGTCATGCTCTGGCCTGTCTGCTGACGTGTAGAATTCCTATCCTGTAGGCAACAACATCTATGGAGCCGAGAGCTGTCAGGTACTTGATGGAGTGAAGCAGAGCACTGAGAGGATGGCTTATATCCTGATGGACAAGGTTCAGCCCTGCCCTGTACACAACTACCTCCTGAGGTCGAGGATGCCACTTGAACTCAGGACCTGTCTAAGCAAGCTGGGCGTGTTTGGGGTCTACGTCATGTACAGTCACAGACCCATCTATATACATTCCTTTCTTGATCATTTTACAGAAATTACTATACAACTTCAGAGAAATCGTATCTATAAGTTGAAATGACTGTAGTATACATTTTCCATTAAGTGAAGATGTGGTGATCACAATGTGCTACTGCAGATGAATGAAGATGGCCTTTTTCTCCAATCTGATTTGTTGTGTGTGTGTCCTCACTTTCTGATTTCTGCTTCCACACAGGCAGGAGCAAGACATGGTGCTGGACATCTACTGAGGACCAAGAGTGATGAACACACTGATGGAGGTGTGGCTGCTGGAGTGGCATTGCTAGACAACCCGCTCCTCGTCTGACCTATACTGCCCTCTGTCACATTACTAGTGGAACTGTAATAAGAAAAGTTAAACACACAAGTGTCCTTCTTTGACCACAGAGAAAATTGCTGCTCCCCTATTGTTTTTTTTTGTTTTTTTCTTTGATAGTTTTACTTTTTTTTAACTGTAAAATCAAATGTGTGCTCTTAAAGCTTGTTTAGATCAGGAGCCTGATGGAGGGAGGAAAGCTGTGTATGGACACTGAAGTCTTATTACCGCAATACATTTGTATCACTGCTCGGTAGACTTAAACAGCGACACAAAATGTAATGTACAGAACTATGATTATTTCAGAACCAAAGGTGACATCCCCATTCGATAAATTAGTTAACAGACCAATAAGAAAACATTCCAAACCTCTCTGCCAATAACGGCTAATGTTCTGTTTTCCCCTCCCGACTCAGACCACTCCCAGAAAGTCCTAAAACAAATTATTGCTTGAGAAATTGCCCTTCGCTATTTTTTTACATTTTAATTGAAAACAATCACAGTAAAGCTATGAAAAGCCAACTGACATTTATTCCTGATTATTATTTGACCATGCTTGTCATTTATGAACATTTTGAAAATCTTCTCTAATTCTTCATTTTGGCTCTCTCTAATTCTCTCCTCTCTTTCTTTCTCTCTCTCGGAGGACCTGAGCCCTAGGACCATACGTCAGGACTACCGGGCATGATGACTCCTTGCTGTCCCCAGTCCACCTGGCCTTGCTGCCATTCCAGTTTCAACTGTTCTGCCTGCGGTTATGGAACCCCTACCTGTCCCAGACCTGCTGTTTTCAACTCTTAATGATCGGCTTTGAAAAGCCAACTGACATTTATTCCTGATTATTATTTGACCATGCTTGTCACTTATGAACATTTTGAACATCTTGGCCATGTTCTGTTATAATCTCCACCCGGCACAGCCAGAAGAGGACTGGCCACCCCTCATAGCCTGGTTCCTCTCTAGGTTTCTTCCTAGGTTTTGGCCTTTCTAGGGAGTTTTTCCTAGCCACCGTGCTTCTACACCTGCCTTGCATGCTGTTTGGGGTTTTAGGCTGGGTTTCTGTACAGCACTTCGAGATATTAGCTGATGTACGAAGGGCTATATAAAATAAACTTGATTTGAGGTAATACAGACAGAGCTGTATGACCAAGCAGTTGGTTAATGTGAACCAAAGATTCTAGTACAGTAAAGTCCCATTGAAATCTGTAGATTACTAAGAGGCTTGATCTCTGCACAATGTAAGGACGTGCTCCTATCTTCACAGCACTATCACAGTGGATGATTTCACTGCCAGGTTGTTCAGGTAAGGTATTGCTCTGTCACACAAAAAATGAATGTTGATGAATTTTCTCATGGAAGTTTCCAGTCCATAGCTTTGGGTCTGAATTGCTCAGACTACATGCTGAAGCAAAGTGGGGATGGGAGCCCCCTTGAAGCAGATAGCAGATAGGGATTAACACCATTGCTGCCGGTGGCTGTGGTGTTTCTGCCCGCACACCAGACGTCCACCGGTATGTTCACATAACTAGTTATCAAATGATACCTTTAAATGTCCCCTGTGAATCATTTTTCTAAATTAGGCCTATTATTATTTAATCACTAGGCAACATCCTGAAGAGGGCTGGTCAGTATGAGGAAATCAAGCACATCCTAGACAACAACCCTCCTGCAGGTCTGGCATAAGACCTGGGACCTCTACGGCTCAGAGAAGTGGGTGTCATAAGGTTTTCATATCACTTTGACTTTGAATGATTCAAACTTCAACCGGCAAGGGTAACTGTCTAACTCTCACTCACTGCAGGGAAGTTGTCATGTTTCTGGTTGAAGAGTTCCAAAGAAGCATCTTTGGCCGTAGATATACTGAGAACGATCTATGGAACAAGTAAGTTTGGTTGTATTCCTTGGTGCTTATTAGTCAAGTGAATCGTTATCAGTTTTGGTACAATAAAGTCATGAGTGTTCACAGCAACATGTTTTCCTTTATGCAGAAATATTCCTCTTGTGCAAGAGGGTTTGAAGTTGTGTGGATCGTGTTTGTTTTCTGACAAATGTTACTGACGTGAACGAAATAACGAATGTTCATGTCAGTGGAGGCTGCTGAGGGGAGGACCGCTTATAATAATGTCTGGAGTTGAGTCAATGGAATGGTATCAACCAGATGGGAACCACATCTTTGAAGTGTTTGATTCCATTCCATTCACTCCATTCCAGCCATTATTATGAGCCGTCCTCCCCTCAGCAGCCTCCACTGGTTCATATAAATGTTAAGGTGAATAGCAAGTAGCAAATGCTACTGACATGAATGCTACTACATTCAAGCAAGTCAAACTCTCTTTTCATATCTCTTGTTGTTTCTCATCTCTCTGCAGAGATGGAAGAGAGGTTTCTATTTTATATTTCTGCTATGGGTACATGCCACAGAACTACACAGAACAGGTTAGATATTAACATTCAGTCGTTTTACTTCACCTCTGGTTATTAAAGCTGTAAGTCCATTCTCAGTAGCCGTTGTACCGTTGAATGTACTGTGTGTACACATAAACTCACAGGACTAATTCACAGACCACTTCCCGGTTCATCTGTAATGATGATACTGTTGGATTAGATTTGGCCATTTCATTCCACACTAATCATTTTCCCCGAGTGATTTTGTGTAGAACTGGGAGGCCCACCTCATGATGGAGCGCTCTCTGGCTGTGAAGTGTCCAAACATCAGCACCCACCTGGCCGGACCAAGAAGGTCCAACAGGAACTGGCCAGACCTGGTGTTCTGGAGACTTTATTTTCCGGTGAACCTGACGTCGTTGACCATATCCGGGCCACCTTTGCTGGACTGTATACATTAGATATGGTAAGAGAACCTGGTTCAATGTTTACATACTACCTATTTTCTTTACAATGCTGTTGTAAGTAGTTTGCATTTCTTCTTCAACTTTCCTATTGGATATCTTACTAACAGGGACCAGAAGGTGACAATGGCTATGGCAAAATCAGACCAGTTTGTCCTGAAGCCACAGAGGGAAGGTTGGGTTAAGAGGACCTCATTTCTGTACTTCTTCTCACTATGTCACTTTAAGACCAATTGAATGGTCTACAATTTACAAACTCCTCAAACTCCTCCCACTCTGTGCCCCAGCTGATGTTAAATGAATGCACCTAGTCTCTAATGAACTTTGACCTCTATAACCTTGTCAATCTCTGGCCTGTATGCTGATGTGTAGAATTCCTTTCCTCTTATAGTCAACGACATCTATGGAGCTGAGATCTGTCAGGTACTGGAGGGAGTCAAATATTATTTCATTAGCACTTATTTTTTCTAAATGTTTTGCTTTTGATTTCTTCACAGCTTATTGAAATGATTGGCAAGGATCAACCAAGTCTAATGTGGAATTATGCTGAGTTCATTCAGGGGTAATTGATTTGGAAACAAATATATCACAATACACAGGCATTAATACAGGCAGCTCAATTCCAATCTTTAGCCCAATTATTGTCAAAAGAGCTGATCTGATTGGTCCAAAGACCAATTGGTGAAGAAATGATCAGAATTGGGCTGCCTGTGTTAATGCACTATTACTCATATGCAAATAGAATAATGTTGTAGAAAATTGCAGTTCTTTAGTTTGAACACCAGGTGGGAGTAAAGGATAAACTGCTGTCTTTGCAAAAGGCCCAGATGAGAGAAACTGTTTTTTCATCAATCATTCTAAAATCCTTTTGAACATTTTATTTTTTGAACAGGTTGATCAGTGGTCATACTGTGTGATGATTATCAATGAATGGATCGTTTTTGGAAACATGTCAAATACATTTCCGATATGCAATGCAACTGTTGGTCATAGTTGAAGTCTGCTGTGTCAACCATCAAATTATTT
Source organism: Salvelinus fontinalis (assembly GCF_029448725.1). NCBI lineage: Eukaryota > Metazoa > Chordata > Actinopteri > Salmoniformes > Salmonidae > Salvelinus > Salvelinus fontinalis. The sequence goes on along the minus strand of NC_074672.1, from coordinate 40,104,281 downwards.
ACGTATAATCTCAAAACGGATCTGGATAAAGTTCTCTGTTCCTCTGTGTAGCCATTCAATTCTCTGTTCATGATCTACCAACTAGGGTTGGGGTCAATTTGAATCAAAGGCATTCAAATAAGGAAGCAAACTTAAATTACAATTCAAACATTGAAAAAAGGGTATCTATTTTCAATGACTTCTCAATAAACTGACAAGTAGAAGCTATTTTTTTCAAAAGTTTTCCCATTTTAGAATGTTTTATTTGAATCACTTCCTGAATTGAGTGTCTTTGAATTGAACCAAACTGGTACCAACTCTCCGCAGAAGATAACAAAGACACAATGGGGCCAAATTGGCTGTCCGGAATGAACAAACAGCCACAACTCACCCTCCTTGTCCCTGGCAGTGCTGTTGTCTACTCTGCCTGTGTGTTTTATCCTGCTGTCTACTCTGCCTGTGTGTTTTATCCTGTTGCCATCAGATCAGTGCGCTTTGTTATTGATCCCCCGGTGCCACACATTCCAGGAGGCGGGTCATCAAACAGACAGACACACAGGTCACTCTGACTGGATTTGATGTCAGCACCAGCCGCGAAACGCAAGTGCCTCCCACTTTACTTCCTGGACTGCAGCAGCAGGATTCGGTCAAAAAATGAACCGTGTTTGTTCCCGGCAAAGGGTTGCTCTAGAGGTCTGGATATGTATTGTTTTTTTTGTTCCAGTGATCACTAAGAAGGCAGTTTTTTGTCATACATTTCCTTTCTCTGAAATTGCTCCACATGACTGTTCCAAAAGCTGACAAAGAATTTCACCTATTTTCTCCATTAATGACTCCACTGTTAATGTTTCCTTGCCAGCTTGCTCACATTCTCAGGCAAGTGAATGGCATATGCAGAATGAGGAAAACTCTTGAGAGAGACTGTAATGGATCACCCTTCAGCTCTGATCACGGGCTAAAAGCAAACTGTTGGGGATAACAGGCTGGTTACACAAGTAGCCCAGTTAGCAGTGGCACTGTGGCAAAAAGTGACAGAGACTGCAGATGGAAGCGCCAGGTCAGGAAGGAACAACCGGAAGTGGGTCATGACAGGGTGGAAATGGGTCACAGTGCACTGGCTCTGCATGGGAGGACAGGGAGGGACAGCAGCACTGGGACAGGATTGGGAATAGCTTCCCTGCCTGCCTGATTCATTTCCCTGCTCACTCCCTACAGCCGCTCACTCCCTACAGCCGCTCACTCCCTACAGCCGCTCACTCCCTACAGCCGCTCACTCCTTACAGCCGCTCACTCCTTACAGCCGCTCACTCCTTACAGCCGCTCACTCTTTACAGCCGCTCACTCTTTACAGCCGCTCACTCTTTACAGCCGCTCACTCTTTACAGCCGCTCACTCTTTACAGCCGCTCACTCCCTACAGCCGCTCACTCCCTACAGCCGCTCACTCCCTACAGCCGCTCACTCCCTACAGCCGCTCACTCCCTACAGCCGCTCTGTTTTGTCTGTAGACTGTAAAAATAAACATGGTCAACTCAAATGTGTTTACTATGAATCAAGTATTGTTTTATTCAACACCTCTCTTGAAGGTAAATTTATTTTTTGGGCAGATCTCTGTCAAGCGTTACTTTCCTTTACAGACTTGTTGAAACAGTTTTGTTTTGGTAAAAATGCTGAGGGATGGGGCTGGAGAAATGTAGCCTTGGATACAAGGGCTGGCCATCCATAATATCAGCATTATAGTTTTAACCATGTTTTGAGGCTGTATAGTGTTTGTTTACATTTACTTTGTTTACAGAGTGGAGGGAAAAAAACTCATATTTGGGTTCTGATGGGGTACGACAGTTGAACTAAGCTAAAGGCATTTATAAGTCATATTCTTCAAGAATCAACAAGTACATATCATTCATTAGTTAATACATTTAATTAAGTCCAAAAATGGATGTAGCTACTGCAGATTGCCCCTTTTACCCACCTATGCTAGACTCCAGTCTATTTTCACACCCTGGAGAAAACCCTTGTATTCTACAGTATATTTGCTCATTCTTCTTCATTTTCTGCTACTTCATAAAACCACAGCAGGCAATAGAATCGCCTATATTTACGCATTCTTCTGTGAAAACCCTAATAAGCAATAGCCTATATTTGCGCATTCTCATTCTTATTCTTCAGTTAACCCTACTAGGCTACAGTACATTTACTCATTCTTCTTCTTCAATGTCCTCGTCATGCAGCACTGGTTGAAACAGAATCTGCAGCATTTAACTGTCACCATGACAACAGTTATAACTAAGACAATGAGCAGGGCGAAGACATTTAGCCAGAGGTCACAACACTAATATTGAGGTCTTTTCCCACGCCTTGTGCTGCCATGCGCTGCACGCTGTCACCCTGGTCAGCAAACAGGGGCAGCGTCAGTGTGGGTACACTGTTGCAGATCCCATGTATCCCGCCTTTGTGTGATGAAGGCCTTGACGCTGGGATGGCCCAACAGATTGCTGTGGGGGAGCCAGCTCATGGCCATCACAAGCAGCTTCCCAGCCTGAGTGGAGACCAGACAGACATGGAGCAGCAGCCCTCAGAAACAGGATAGAGAGAGCGCTACACTCGGTTATACTACAGAGTAGAGGGAACTTTTCACACACTACAATAGCAAGTGAACAGTAGCTGAGAATAGACAATGCAGTTTTCACTGTTTTACTGGGCCATCAATGAAACGTTTCAACAGAAGATGTTTCAAAAGTTGACATGTTACATAGTTCAGGAGGAGTTTACATGTTACATAGTTCAGGAGGAGTTTACATGTTACAAAGTTTAGGAGGAGTTTACATGTTATATAGTTCAGGAGGAGTTTACATGTTATATAGTTTAGGAGGAGTTTACATGTTATATAGTTTAGGAGGAGTTTACATGTTATATAGTTTAGGAGGAGTTTACATGTTACATAGTTCAGGAGGAGTTTACATGTTATATAGTTTAGGAGGAGTTTACATGTTACAAAGTTTAGAAGGAGGAGCAAACAGCTGGAGGCAGGGCTTTCTCCTATAGAGCTCCATTTTTATGGAATGGTCTGCCAATCCATGTGAGAGACGCACACTCGGTCTCAACCTTTAAGTCTTTACTGAAGACTCATCTCTTCAGTGGGTCATATGATTGAGTGTAGTCTGGCCCAGGAGTGTGAAGGTGAACGGAAAGGCTCTGGAGCAACGAACCGCCCTTGCTGTCTCTGCCTGGCCGGTTCCCCTCTCTCCATTGGGATTCTCTGTCTCTAACCCTATTACAGGGCTGAGTCACTGGCTTACTGGTGCTCCTCCATGCCGTCCCTAGGAGGGGTGCGTCACTTGAGTGGGTTGAGTCACTGACGTGATCTTCCTGTCTGGGTTGCCCCCCCCTTGGGTTGTGCCGTGGCGGAGATCTTTGTGGGCTATACTTGGCTTTGTCTCAGGATGGTAAGTTGGTGGTTGAAGATATCCCTCTAGTGGTGTGGGGGCTGTGCTTTGGCAAAGTGGGTGGGGTTATATCCTGCCTGTTTGGCTCTGTCCAGGGTATCATCGGACGGGGCCACAGTGTCTCCCGACCCCTCCTGTCTCAGCCTCCAGTACTTATGCTGCAGTAGTTTATGTGTCGGGGGGCTAGGGTCAGTCTGTTATATCTGGAGTATTTCTCCTGTCTTATCTGGTGTCCTGTGTGAATTTAAGTATGCTCTCTCTAATTCTTTCTTTCTTTCTCTCTCTCGGAGGACCGGAGCCCTAGGACCATGCCTCAGGACTACCTGGCCTGATGACTCCTTGCTGTCCCCAGTCCACCTGGCCGTGCTGCGGCTCCAGTTTCAACTGTTCTGCCTGCGGCTATGGAACCCTGACCTGTTCACCGGACGTGCTACCTGTCCCAGACCTGCTGTTTTCAACTCTCTAGAGACAGCAGGAGCGGTAGAGATACTCTGAATAATCGGCTATGAAAAGCCAACTGACATTTACTCCTGAGGTGCTGACCTATTGCACCCTCGACAAACACTGTGATTATTATTTTTTGACCCTGCTGGTCATCTATGAACATTTGAACATCTTGGCCATGTTCTGTTATAATCTCCACCCGGCACAGCCAGAAGAGGACTGGCCACCCCTCATAGCCTGGTTCCTCTCTAGGTTTCTTCCTAGGTTCCGTCCTTTCTAGGGAGTTTTTCCTATCCACCGTGCTTCTACACCTGCATTGCTTGCTGTTTGGGGTTTTAGGCTGGGTTTCAATACAGCACTTTGAGATATCAGCTGATGTAAGAAGGGCTTTATAAATACATTTGATTTGATTTGAGTTTACATGTTACATAGTTCAGGAGGAGTTTACATGTTACAAAGTTTAGAAGGAGTTTACATGTTACATAGTTTAGGAGGAGTTTACATGTTATATAGTTCAAGGGGAGTTTACATGTTACATAGTTTAGGAGGAGTTTACATGTTATATAGTTCAAGGGGAGTTTACATGTTACATAGTTTAGGAGGAGTTTATATGTTACATAGTTTAGGAGGAGTTTACATGTTACATAATTTAGGAGTTTACATAGTTTAGGAGTTTACATGTTACATAGTTTAGGAGTTTACATGTTATATAGTTCAGGAGGAGTTTACATGTTATATAGTTTAGGAGGAGTTTACATGTTACAAAGTTTAGGAGGAGTTTACATGTTATATAGTTTAGGAGGAGTTTACATGTTACATAGTTTAGGAGGAGTTTACATGTTACATAGTTGAGGAGTTTACATGTTATATAGTTCAGGAGGAGTTTACATGTTACATAGTTCAGGAGGAGTTTACATGTTACATAGTTTAGGAGGAGTTTACATGTTACAAAGTTTAGGAGTTTACATGTTACATAGTTCAGGGGGAGTTTACATGTTACATAGTTTAGGAGTTTACATGTTATATAGTTCAGGAGGAGTTTACATGTTACATAGTTGAGGAGTTTACATGTTACAAAGTTTAGGAGTTTACAAGTTATATAGTTTAGGAGGAGTTTACATGTTATATAGTTTAGGAGGAGTTTACATGTTATATAGTTTAGGAGGAGTTTACATGTTACAAAGTTTAGGAGGAGTTTACATGTTATATAGTTTAGGAGGAGTTTACATGTTATATAGTTTAGGAGGAGTTTACATGTTACATAGTTTAGGAGGAGTTTACATGTTATATAGTTTAGGAGGAGTTTACATGTTACATAGTTCAGGAGGAGTTTACATGTTACATAGTTCAGGAGGAGTTTACATGTTACATAGTTTAGGAGGAGTTTATATGTTACAAAGTTTAGGAGGAGTTTACATGTTACAAAGTTTAGGAGGAGTTTACATGTTACAAAGTTTAGGAGGAGTTTACATGTTACATAGTTTAGGAGGAGTTTACATGTTACATAGTTTAGGAGGAGTTTACATGTTACATAGTTTAGGAGGAGTTTACATGTTACATAGTTTAGGAGGAGTTTACATGTTACAAAGTTTAGGAGTTTACATGTTACAAAGTTTAGGAGGAGTTTACATGTTACATAGTTTAGGAGGGGTTTACATGTTACATAGTTTAGGAGGAGTTTACATGTTACATAGTTTAGGAGGGGTTTACATGTTACATAGTTTAGGAGGAGTTTACATGTTACATAGTTTAGGAGGGGTTTACATGTTTACATAGTTTAGGAGGAGTTTACATGTTATATAGTTTAGGAGGAGTTTACATGTTACAAAGTTTAGGAGGAGTTTACATGTTACAAAGTTTAGGAGGAGTTTACATGTTACATAGTTTAGAAGGAGTTTACATTTTACAAAGTTTAGGAGGAGTTTACATGTTACAAAGTTTAGGAGTTTACATGTTACATAGTTTAGGAGGAGTTTACATGTTACAAAGTTTAGGAGTTTACATGTTACATAGTTCAGGAGGAGTTTACATGTTATATAGTTCAGGAGGAGTTTACATGTTATATAGTTTAGGAGGAGTTTACATGTTAAGGAGTTTACATGTTATATAGTTTAGGAGGAGTTTACATGTTACATAGTTCAGGAGGAGTTTACATGTTACAAAGTTTAGGAGGAGTTTACATGTTACATAGTTTAGGAGGAGTTTACATGTTACAAAGTTTAGGAGTTTACATGTTACATAGTTTAGGAGGAGTTTACATGTTACAAAGTTTAGGAGTTTACATGTTACATAGTTCAGGAGGAGTTTACATGTTATATAGTTCAGGAGGAGTTTACATGTTATATAGTTTAGGAGGAGTTTACATGTTAAGGAGTTTACATGTTATATAGTTTAGGAGGAGTTTACATGTTACATAGTTCAGGAGGAGTTTACATGTTACAAAGTTTAGGAGGAGTTTACATGTTACATAGTTTAGGAGGAGTTTACATGTTACAAAGTTTAGGAGTTTACATGTTACAAAGTTTAGGAGGAGTTTACATGTTACATAGTTTAGGAGGAGTTTACATGTTACAAAGTTTAGGAGTTTACATGTTACAAAGTTTAGGAGTTTACATGTTACATAGTTTAGGAGGAGTTTACATGTTACAAAGTTTAGGAGTTTACATGTTATATAGTTTAGGAGGAGTTTACATGTTATATAGTTTAGGAGGAGTTTACATGTTACAAAGTTTAGGAGTTTACATGTTACAAAGTTTAGGAGGAGTTTACATGTTATATAGTTTAGGAGGAGTTTACATGTTACATAGTTCAGGAGGAGTTTACATGTTATATAGTTTAGGAGGAGTTTACATGTTACATAGTTTAGGAGTTTACATGTTACAAAGTTTAGGAGGAGTTTACATGTTACAAAGTTTAGGAGTTTACATGTTACAAAGTTTAGGAGGAGTTTATATGTTACATAGTTTAGGAGTTTACATGTTACATAGTTTAGGAGGAGTTTACATGTTACAAAGTTTAGGAGGAGTTTACATGTTACAAAGTTTAGGAGGAGTTTACATGTTACAAAGTTTAGGAGGAGTTTACATGTTACAAAGTTTAGGAGGAGTTTACATGTTACAAAGTTTAGGAGTTTACATGTTACAAAGTTTAGGAGTTTACATGTTACAAAGTTTAGGAGTTTACATGTTACATAGTTTAGGAGGAGTTTACATGTTACAAAGTTTAGGAGTTTACATGTTATATAGTTTAGGAGGAGTTTACATGTTATATAGTTTAGGAGGAGTTTACATGTTACAAAGTTTAGGAGTTTACATGTTATATAGTTTAGGAGGAGTTTACATGTTACAAAGTTTAGGAGGAGTTTACATGTTATATAGTTTAGGAGGAGTTTACATGTTACATAGTTCAGGAGGAGTTTACATGTTATATAGTTTAGGAGGAGTTTAAATGTTACATAGTTTAGGAGTTTACATGTTACAAAGTTTAGGAGGAGTTTACATGTTATATAGTTTAGGAGGAGTTTACATGTTACAAAGTTTAGGAGGAGTTTACATGTTACAGAGTTTAGGAGGAGTTTACATGTTACATAGTTCAGGAGGAGTTTACATGTTACAAAGTTTAGGAGGAATTTACATGTTACAAAGTTTAGGAGGAGTTTACATGTTACATAGTTTAGGAGGAGTTTACATGTTACATAGTTTAGGAGTTTACATGTTACAAAGTTTAGGAGGAGTTTACATGTTATATAGTTTAGGAGGAGTTTACATGTTACAAAGTTTAGGAGGAGTTTACATGTTACAAAGTTTAGGAGGAGTTTACATGTTACAAAGTTTAGGAGGAGTTTACATGTTATATAGTTTAGGAGGAGTTTATATGTTACAAAGTTTAGGAGGAGTTTACATGTTACAAAGTTTAGGAGGAGTTTACATGTTACATAGTTCAGGAGGAGTTTACATGTTACAAAGTTTAGGAGGAGTTTACATGTTACAAAGTTTAGGAGGAGTTTACATGTTACATAGTTCAGGAGGAGTTTACATGTTACAAAGTTTAGGAGGAGTTTACATGTTATATAGTTTAGGAGGAGTTTACATGTTACAAAGTTTAGGAGTTTATATGTTACAAAGTTTAGGAGGAGTTTACATGTTACATAGTTCAGGAGGAGTTTACATGTTACAAAGTTTAGGAGGAGTTTACATGTTACATAGTTTAGGAGGAGTTTACATGTTACAAAGTTTAGGAGGAGTTTACATGTTACAAAGTTTAGGAGGAGTTTACATGTTACAAAGTTTAGGAGGAGTTTACATGTTACATAGTTTAGGAGGAGTTTACATGTTACAAAGTTTAGGAGGAGTTTACATGTTACATAGTTTAGGAGGAGTTTACATGTTACATAGTTTAGGAGGAGTTTACATGTTACATAGTTTAGGAGGAGTTTACATGTTACATAGTTTAGGAGGAGTTTACATGTTACATAGTTTAGGAGGAGTTTACATGTTACAAAGTTTAGGAGGAGTTTACATGTTATATAGTTTAGGAGGAGTTTACATGTTACATAGTTTAGGAGGAGTTTACATGTTACAAAGTTTAGGAGTTTATATGTTACAAAGTTTAGGAGGAGTTTACATGTTACATAGTTCAGGAGGAGTTTACATGTTACAAAGTTTAGGAGGAGTTTACATGTTACATAGTTTAGGAGGAGTTTACATGTTACAAAGTTTAGGAGGAGTTTACATGTTACATAGTTCAGGAGGAGTTTACATGTTACATTGTTTAGGAGGAGTTTACATGTTACATAGTTCAGGAGGAGTTTACATGTTACAAAGTTTAGGAGGAATTTACATGTTACATAGTTTAGGAGGAGTTTACATGTTACATAGTTTAGGAGGAGTTTAAATGTTACATAGTTTAGGAGGAGTTTACATGTTACAAAGTTTAGGAGGAGTTTACATGTTACATAGTTCAGGAGGAGTTTACATGTTACATAGTTTAGGAGGAGTTTACATGTTACATAGTTTAGGAGGGGTTTACATGTTTACATAGTTTAGGAGGAGTTTACATGTTACATCGTTTAGGAGGAGTTTACATGTTACAAAGTTTAGGAGGAGTTTACATGTTACATAGTTTAGGAGGAGTTTACATGTTACATAGTTTAGGAGGAGTTGACATGTTACAAAGTTTAGGAGTTTACATGTTACATAGTTTAGGAGTTTACATGTTACAAAGTTTAGGAGGAGTTTACATGTTACATAGTTTAGGAGGAGTTTACATGTTACAAAGTTTAGGAGGAGTTTACATGTTACATAGTTTAGTAGGTGACATGTCACATGGTTCAGGAGAATGTCTTGCAGGGGATTGAATCAGAATGGACTTACCCACCACAGTTTACTCCCTTTCCTGAAAACAAATATATAGTGGGAATGTCAGTATTTCCTAACATGTTTTCATTATGTTTTGTTTATATGCTATTGGTTTTTTTTTTAAATGGCCACCAGTCTTGTTGCTAGCATGTTAACAAAGTACACTACAATGAGCCTTCGCCACAGTCTTTGGTCAAGGCTCTGCTATGGGACTAAATCCAAAACAGGCAACAGAGCAACATGGCCGCCAAAGAATTTGGATCTCTCTATTTCCGTTTAGTTTCAAAGCACTTTAACTATGTTATCTCCCTTTACATTTACGTCACTTAACAGACGCTCGTATCCAGAGAAACTAGGGTTAAGTGCCTTGCTCAAGGGCGCATTGACAGATTTTTCACATAGTTGGCTCTGGGATTTTGAACCAGCGACCTTTCGGTGTCCGGCCCAACACTCTTAACTGACGTACTTTATTTATTTTATTGCGTCTTTCGCCCCTGACACTACCACATGTCTCTGTCCACGTGTTTATGCAGTGGTTTGGTAGAGGACCTTTAGAGTAGCTGTGTTAATAAGTGGAGATAATATGGTTGGGTCTCCTGGGGACAAAGGTCTGTGCCAGCGTGCTTCACTGCCTTTTCCCAGTGATAACATCCTGGCTAATGTTTGGAGCGGCTGGCTGCATGGAAGGAGAATGACATGCAGGTAGCAGACCGACAGGAATCCATCAGGCCCATTACACTACACACACTATCCGCTTGAGCTGGTACTGTTGTTCAGTAGGCTATAGGTCAGTGCTATCTGGGATCCTTGGGACGTCCCTAAACTAATCTCTAACTTTAACCTTAACCCTTACCCTAATCCTAACCATAACTCTTACCTAACCCTAACCTTAACCCTTAACCACTTTTATTTCAATGGGGTAGGGATGTCCAAAGGATTTCCGATAGCAAGGACCGTAGGCTGTAGTCTCCGAGGAAGGAATGTGTTACAGCCACACGGGTCAAGGTTTAATTCCTGTTTTTCAACTTTTAAGTTCTTCATTACTGTAAAATGGAACTTTCCTATCCCCAACTTCCATTTCCACTTTTTTTATGACTGATAAAAGACTTGTGAAACTCACAAAAACCTAAAGAATCCCATTACAGGGCCACATTTCTTTGAAGAATTTGCATATATGAAATTATTTGCATACATTATACTTATCATAAATAGCCATGTAATTGTAAAACAAAGTACATATTAGCTTGTCTGTAAAATGACTATGTCCTCAAGATTGTTTATAAACAAAAGCCTTTTGCAGGCTCATTGCAGGCTCATTCAGGCTCATTGCAGGCTCATTGCAGGCTCATTGCAGGCTCATTGCAGGCTCATTCAGGCTCATTGCAGGCTCATTCAGATTAAAGCCTCAAAATGAATAACAACAAGGAGAAGCAAGTATTGACAAATCAGCATCTCTTTAACTGCTCTCGCAGGAATGAGGAAGTGAGTGAGGATCTAGTTTACGGGAAACTAGTGGGAGGGGTTGATGGGAATGCATGGGGGTGGTTATGAGGATGACTATAATAAATATTTTAACAGAGAGAGAGCGGAACAGAGAATAGAGAGGTAGAATTCCTTTTAAACAATTGTAGCACAGTAACATTGGATTTGACATCCCAATTTGTTTATATGTGTAGGCCCACCATTGAACAAGGCCTACTATACTAGGGTTCAATATAGTGTTATGCTGATGTGTTCTAAACTTCATGTATGTCTACAGCTTAAGAGTTTACTATCGTACAAATCTCAGACAACTCTTTAAGTGAGTTTTCCAGGTCAATAGTACATTTAAGAGCTACAAAGACAACCCCTCAGTAACATCTTCTTGTCTGTAAACAATGTTATTTAAAAATTGCTGAGTCACAGGGGTGAGTCGACATGTACATGTTGACAGTTGGCGGTCCGACTATTGATCTTTGTGCTTCCTCCCTCTGCCTCAGAGGAGGACAAGAATCTGGTTGTGGTCTAGTCACCGCGCCCTCCCATCTGCCCCGCGCTCCATGTCGACCTGTTTGCCTGTTTGCTTTAGAGAGCAACCTGACCTTTTTCCTTAATGGCCTATCTGGCCAATACAATGTGTGGGTCTGTGAGTCAGGCTGCACGAATGCAGCACTCCTGACGGGTAGCACCAGTCCCAAGGAGTCAGGGTCACCCTAAGACATTGCATTCTTGTCTTGGAAACCCCTGAGGCATCCTGCAGGCAAACATTGACTCAGTCATCTCCCACACTACAGCCAGACTCCCTCTCAGGCAGCTCTCTCATGTGCTGGCTTGTTGCAGTACGAGGGTGCCTGGATGGCCAATCGTGGGATCCGCCACAGATGTGAAAGTGCTCGTGTGGATAGCTGGAATAGCTGTCCGCCCTCTCTTATTAGTGTGTCTGACTCATTCACAAAAATGTGAGAACTTCAACTGCAATACCTTGAACAAGTTCAGCCGCAAACTCTGCAGTGTAGTTGATTATCTCTAACTTTCACAAAGAATAAAGCATGAGATGTGAGCCAAATAAAAATAGCAGCATTTGATAAGCTTACGGTGGGAAACAGGGTTTTGAATGTTTTCTTGAGAGCAGACGTTTAGCAGAATGGTATCTATCTTCCAGTGATAATCCCTTAACTATCGGTTCTCTAAGATCCAGGCCACACACAGGCAATATTTTTGAGGAGGACCAGGATCACTCACTGGTAGAACACCCTGCTATTCAGGGGAAAACGGATCACAGTGACCTCCGTCCAAAACATGAGAAAATGAATGTTTTGGACAGCATAGCCCTGTATGATTAGCTGTTAGAAGTTGACTTAGTCTGTGTTATGCAGACGGTGTAAACAGTCTGCGTGTTTACTTTCAGATTGTAGTCTGTGTTATGCAGACGGTGTAAACAGTCTGCGTGTTTACTTTCAGATTGTAGTCCGTGTTATGCAGACGGTGTAAACAGTCTGCGTGTTTACTTTCAGATTGTAGTCCGTGTTATGCAGACGGTGTAAACAGTCTGCGTGTTTACTTTCAGATTGTAGTCCGTGTTATGCAGACGGTGTAAACAGTCTGCGTGTTTACTTTCAGATTGTAGTCCGTGTTATGCAGACGGTGTAAACAGTCTGCGTGTTTACTTTCAGATTGTAGTCCGTGTTATGCAGACGGTGTAAACAGTCTGCGTGTTTACTTTCAGATTGTAGTCCGTGTTATGCAGACGGTGTAAACAGTCTGCGTGTTTACTTTCAGATTGTAGTCCGTGTTATGCAGACGGTGTAAACAGTCTGCGTGTTTACTTTCAGATTGTAGTCCGTGTTATGCAGACGGTGTAAACAGTCTGCGTGTTTACTTTCAGATTGTAGTCCGTGTTATGCAGACGGTGTAAACAGTCTGCGTGTTTACTTTCAGATTGTAGTCCGTGTTATGCAGACGGTGTAAACAGTCTGCGTGTTTACTTTCAGATTGTAGTCCGTGTTATGCAGACGGTGTAAACAGTTCGCGTGTTTACTTTCAGACTGTAGTCTGTGTTATGCATACGGTGTAAAAGGTCTGCATGTTTACTTTCAGATTGTAGTCCGTGTTATGCAGACGGTGTAAACAGTCTGCGTGTTTACTTTCAGATTGTAGTCTGTGTTATGCAGACGGTGTAAACAGTTCGCGTGTTTACTTTCAGACTGTAGTCTGTGTTATGCATACGGTGTAAAAGGTCTGCATGTTTACTTTCAGATTGTAGTCCGTGTTATGCAGACGGTGTAAACAGTCTGCGTGTTTACTTTCAGACTGTAGTCTGTGTTATGCAGACGGTGTAAACAGTTCGCGTGTTTACTTTCAGACTGTAGTCTGTGTTATGCAGACGGTGTAAACAGTTCGCGTGTTTACTTTCAGACTGTAGTCTGTGTTATGCATACGGTGTAAAAGGTCTGCATGTTTACTTTCAGATTGTAGTCCGTGTTATGCAGACGGTGTAAACAGTCTGCGTGTTTACTTTCAGATTGTAGTCTGTGTTATGCAGACGGTGTAAACAGTCCGCGTGTTGACTTTCAGATTATAGTCTGTGTTATGCAGACGGTGTAAACAGTCCGCGTGTTTACTTTCAGATTATAGTCTGTGTTATGCAGACGGTGTAAACAGTCTGCGTGTTTACTTTCAAACTGTAGTCTGTGTTATGCAGACGGTGTAAACAGTCTGTGTGTTTACTTTCAGATTGTTTACAGCGTCTGCATAACACGGACTACAATCTGAAAGTAAACACACAGACTGTTTACACCGTCTGCATAACACAGACTACAGTTTGAAAGTAAACACGCAGACTGTTTACACCGTCTGCATAACACAGACTAAGTCTGAAAGTAAACACGCAGACTGTTTACACCGTCTGCATAACACGGACTACAGTCTGTGTGTTTACTTTCAGATTATAGTCTGTGTTATGCAGACGGTGTAAACAGTTCGCGTGTTTACTTTCAGACTGTAGTCTGTGTTATGCATACGGTGTAAAAGGTCTGCATGTTTACTTTCAGATTGTAGTCCGTGTTATGCAGACGGTGTAAACAGTCTGCGTGTTTACTTTCAGATTGTAGTCTGTGTTATGCAGACGGTGTAAACAGTCCGCGTGTTGACTTTCAGATTATAGTCTGTGTTATGCAGACGGTGTAAACAGTCCGCGTGTTTACTTTCAGATTATAGTCTGTGTTATGCAGACGGTGTAAACAGTCTGCGTGTTTACTTTCAAACTGTAGTCTGTGTTATGCAGACGGTGTAAACAGTCTGTGTGTTTACTTTCAGATTGTTTACACCGTCTGCATAACACAGACTACAATCTGAAAGTAAACACGCAGACTGTTTACACCGTCTGCATAACACGGACTACAATCTGAAAGTAAACACACAGACTGTTTACACCGTCTGCATAACACAGACTACAGTCTGAAAGTAAACACGCAGACTGTTTACACCGTCTGCATAACACGGACTACAGTCTGTGTGTTTACTTTCAGATTATAGTCTGTGTTATGCAGACGGTGTAAACAGTTCGCGTGTTTACTTTCAGACTGTAGTCTGTGTTATGCATACGGTGTAAAAGGTCTGCATGTTTACTTTCAGATTGTAGTCCGTGTTATGCAGACGGTGTAAACAGTCTGCGTGTTTACTTTCAGATTGTAGTCTGTGTTATGCAGACGGTGTAAACAGTCTGCGTGTTTACTTTCAAACTGTAGTCCATGTTATGCATACGGTGTAAACAGTCTGCATGTTTACTTTCGGACTGTAGTCTGTGTTATGCATACGGTGTAAACAGTCTGTGTGTTTACTTTCAGATTGTAGTCTGTGTTATGCAGACGGTGTAAACAGTCTGCGTGTTTACTTTCAAACTGTAGTCTGTGTTATGCAGACGGTGTAAACAGTCTGCGTGTTTACTTTCGGACTGTAGTCCGTGTTATGCATACGGTGTAAACAGTCTGTGTGAGTCTTCTGTTCTTCAGAAGAAATTCTTGAGAAAGATGCTCAGTAGATCTGATCCTTTGACAGGTTTGGGTGGGGGGAGTTTGTGCAACAGCTGGAGTTTCTCTTTCTGTTTCCCAAGAACTGATTTGTAGGAGTGGTGTACGGAAATGAGCATGTACACTGAGTGAACAAAACAAGAATAACACATTACTAATATTGAGTTGCACAAACCCTCAGAACAGGCTCTACAAGGTGTCAAAAGTGTTCCACAGGGATGTTGGCACATACCCCGTTCAAAGGCACTTTTGTCTTTTGTCTTGCCTAATCACTCTCTGAATGGCACACATACACAATCCATTTCTCAACTGTCTCGAGGCTTAAAAATCCTTCTTTAACCTGTCTCCTCCCCTTCATCTACACTGATTGAAGTGGATTTAACCAGTGACACCAATAAGGGATCATAGCTTTCACCTGGATTCACCTGGTTAGTCTATGTCATGGAAAGAGCAGGTGTTCTTAATGTTTTGTACACTCAGTGTAGCTGTGCTGTAGCTGTCACTAATGGGTCATAAACTATAGTCAGAGTGGTGGAGAAATAGTATAAGATGAGCAGCACTGTTAACACAACAGTAACACCAGCATTTCACTGTTATTTGCTATGTCTGCATTTCAGCTGAGGCTGGTGGGAGGCTGCTATAGGAGGACGGACTCATTGTAATGGCTGGATTGAGAGAAACAGAGTCAAAAGGTGGTTTCCACATGTTTGATACTGTTCCATGTGTTCCATGTGTTCCAAAAAGGTGTCTTTATAGTGTTTTTATAAAAAAAATATGTATGCTTGTCATGTGATGAATGGTCAATTGTGTTTTTAATTGTTTGAGATGATGCTTTGTCAAATGCCTGTATTTATCGAAGTACTGAATTTGTTACGCAACATTTTTCAATGATAAATCTGCAACATAGTCAATTGTATGTTTTTATTTTTGTGTTAAAATCTATATTTTAACAGTCAAAAAATCTATAAACAGAGTCAAAAAGTGGTTTCCACATGTTTGATACTGTTCCATGTGTTCCATTCCAGCCATTACGGTGAGTCCGCCAGCCGCCACTGATCAAATCAAATCACATTTTATTGGTCACATACACATGGTTAGCAGATGTTAATGTGAGTGTAGCGAAATGCTTGTGCTTCTAGTTCCGACCGTACAGTAATATCTAACAAGTAATCTAACAATTTC
Organism: Salvelinus fontinalis; assembly: GCF_029448725.1. Taxonomy (NCBI): domain Eukaryota; kingdom Metazoa; phylum Chordata; class Actinopteri; order Salmoniformes; family Salmonidae; genus Salvelinus; species Salvelinus fontinalis. The sequence continues at coordinate 40,088,367 of NC_074672.1, read as the reverse complement.
ACAACAACTACCTTATACACACCAGTGTAAAGGAATGAATAAGAATATGTACATATAAATATATGGATGAGCGATGGCCGAACGGCATAGGCAATAAATATATGGATGAGCGATGGCCGAACGGCATAGGCAAGATGCAGTAGATGGTATAGAGTACAGTATATACATATGAGTAATGTAGGGTATGTAAACATTATATAAAGTGCCATTGTTTAAAGTGACTAGTGATACATTTATTACATCCCATTTTTTATTATTAAAGTGGCTGGAGATGAGTCAGTATGTTGGCAGCGGCCACTAAATGTTAGTGATGGCTGTTTAACAGTCTGATGGCCTTGAGATAGAAGCTGTTTTTCAGTCTCTCGGTCCCTGCTTTGATGCACCTGTTCTGACCTCGCCTTCTGGATGATAGTGGGGTGACCAGGCAGTGGCTCGGGTGGTTGTTGTCCTTGATGATCTTTTTGGCCTTCCTGTGACATCGGGTGCTGTTGGTGTCCTGGAGGACAGGTAGTTTGCCCCAGGTGATGCGTTGTGCAGACCTCACTACCTTCTGGAGAGCCTTGCGGTTGTGGGCGAAGCAGATGCCGTACCAATCTGTGATACAGCCCGACAGGATGCTCTCGATTGTGCATCTGTACAAGTTTGGGAGTGTTTTTGGTGACAAGCCAAATTTCTTCAGATGAATATGGTACAATGATAAATGAATTGAGGAAACATATTTTGGAAAAGTTTGTATTGTAACCACATACTTAGGCAATAATCAATCATTTTTTATTTTCCAACAGTCCCTCACTGTACATTGGCTTTGTCCTGCTATTGTGATGACTCAATCCAAAATAATGATGCGCTCCATAGCTGAGGAGAGAATGAGTCATCATTTCTCCACCCATGCACATACAACAGCCTCATTTGACTCATTGTTAAACATGTTTACATGATTTTCCCTTCCTCAGTTCAGGGAATGAGAAGGCTACTTCATTGACCGAGTCCTGTCAAAAACACAAGGCAGATAGCAGCACATATGGGACAAGACAAAAATGGTGGCAAGATTAAAGGTTTCATGGTGGAGAAAGATACTGAGATATGATTAGACTGGTGTTGAGAAATATACTGAGATATGATTAGACTGGTGTTGAGAAATATACTGAGATATGATTAGACTGGTGTTGAGAAATATGTCAGTTGTATGTATAACCAATGTTCCATAAGTGCAATGGCTTAAGAAGACACAGTACAGTGAGCATTTACAGTAATATCCAGCCACAGTACAGTGAGCATTTACAGTAATATCCAGCCACAGTACAGTTTTCCAGTAATATCCAGCCACACTAGTGTTCCAGTAATATCCAGCCACAGTACAGTGTTCCAGTAATACCCAGCCACAGTACAGTGTTCCAGTAATATCCAGCCACACTAGTGTTCCAGTAATATCCAGCCACACTAGTGTTCCAGTAATATCCAGCCACAGTACAGTGAGCATTTACAGTAATACTGTCACGTTCCTGACCTGTTTTCTGTTAGTTTTTGTATGTGTTAGTTGGTCAGGACGTGAGTTTGGGTGGGCAGTCTATGTTTTCTATTTCTATGTTTGTTTAAGGGTGACCTAATATGGCTCTCAATTGGAGGCAGGTGGTTTTCATTTCCTCTGATTGAGAGTCATATTAAGGTAGGTGTTTTCACACTGTTTGTGGTGGGTGGTTGTCTCCTGTGTCTGTGCCACACGGGACTGTTTTCGGTTTGTTTGTATGTTCGTTCTTTTATGTAGTCAGTTTCCCTGTTCATGCGTTCTTCGTGTTTCATGTAAGTTCGTCGTCCAGGTCTGTCTACGTCATTTATTGTTTTGTAGTTTGTTAAAGTGTTGTCGTGTTTTCCGTTTTTGTAAATAAATATTATGTCGAATTCGAACGCTGCATTTTGGTTCAATCCCTGCTCCTCCTCTTCGGATGAAGAGGAGGAGGAACGCCGTTACAAATACCCAGCCACAGTACAGTGTTCCAGTAATATCCAGCCACAGTACAGTGTTCCAGTAATATCCAGCCACAGTACAGTGTTCCAGTAATATCCAGCCACAGTACAGTGTTCCAGTAATATCCAGCCACAGTACAGTGTTCCAGTAATATCCAGCCACAGTACAGTGTTCCAGTAATATCCAGCCATAGTACAATGTTCCAGTAATATCCAGCCACAGTACAGTGTTCCAGTAATATCCAGCCACAGTACAATGTTCCAGTAATATCCAGCCACAGTACAGTGTTCCAGTAATATCCAGCCACAGTACAATGTTCCAGTAATATCCAGCCATAGTACAGTTTTCCAGTAATATCCAGCCACAGTACAGTGTTCCAGTAATATCCAGTCATAGTACAATGTTCCAGTAATATCCAGCCACAGTACAATGTTCCAGTAATATCCAGCCATAGTACAGTGTTCCAGTAATATCCAGCCACAGTACAGTGTTCCAGTAATACCCAGCCATAGTACAGTGTTCCAGTAATACCCAGCCATAGTACAGTGTTCCAGTAATATCCAGCCACAGTACAGTGTTCCAGTAATATCCAGCCACAGTACAGTGTTCCAGTAATATCCAGTCATAGTACAATGTTCCAGTAATATCCAGCCACAGTACAATGTTCCAGTAATATCCAGCCATAGTACAGTGTTCCAGTAATATCCAGCCACAGTACAGTGTTCCAGTAATATCCAGTCATAGTACAGTGTTCCAGTAATATCCAGCCATAGTACAGTGTTCCAGTAATATCCAGCCATAGTACAGTGTTCCAGTAATATCCAGCCACAGTACAGTGTTCCAGTAATATCCAGCCACAGTACAATGTTCCAGTAATATCCAGCCATTGTACAGTGTTCCAGTAATATCCAGCCATTGTACAGTGAGCATTTACAGTAATACCCAGCCACAGTACAGTGTTCCAGTAATATCCAGCCACACTACAGTGTTCCAGTAATATCCAGCCATTGTACAGTGAGCATTTACAGTAATACCCAGCCACAGTACAGTGTTCCAGTAATATCCAGCCACAGTACAGTGAGCATTTACAGTAATATCCAGCCATAGTACAGTGTTCCAGTCATAGTACAGTGTTCCAGTAATATCCAGCCATAGTACAGTGTTCCAGTAAAACACAGCCATAGTACAGTGTTCCAGTAATATCCAGCCACAGTACAGTGAGCATTTACAGTAATACCCAGCCATAGTACAGTGTTCCAGTAATACCCAGCCATAGTACAGTGTTCCAGTAATATCCAGCCACAGTACAGTGAGCATTTACAGTAATATCCAGCCATAGTACAGTGTTCCAGTAATACCCAGTCATAGTACAGTGTTCCAGTAATATCCAGCCATAGTACAGTGTTCCAGTAAAACCCAGCCATAGTACAGTGTTCCAGTAATATCCAGCCACACTACAGTGTTCCAGTAATACCCAGCTACATTACAGTGTATTGTATACCAAGCCATAGTACCGTGAGCATTCACAGTAACTACAAAAAGAAAACCAGCCCCGTCGCAGACCCCGATGTCTTGCTCCCAGACAAACTAAACAACTTCTTTGCTCGCTTTGAGGACAATACAGTGCCACTGACAGGGCCCGATACCAAAACCTGCGGACTCTCGTTCACCGCAGCCACGTGACCAAAACATTTAAACGCGTTAACCCTCGCAAGGCTGCCAGCCCAGATGACATCCTTAGCCGCGTCCTCAGAGCATGCGCAGTCCAGCTGGCTGGTGTGTTTACGGACATATTCAATCAATCCCTATCCCAGTCTGCTGTTCCCACATGCTTCATGAGGGCCACCATTGTTCCTGTTTCCAAGAAAGCTACGGTAACTGAGCTAAATGACTACCGCCCCGTAGCACTCACTTCCGTCATCATGAAGTACTTTGAGAAACTAGTCAAGGATCATGTCACCTCCACCCTAACTGACACCCTAGACCCACTCCAATTTGCTTACCGTGCCAAAAGGTCCACAGACGACGCAATCGCAATCGCACTGCACACTGCCCTAACCCATCTGGACAAGAGGAATACCTATGTAAGAATGCTGTTCATCGACTACAGCTCAGCATTTAACACCATAGTACCCTCCAAACTCGTCATTAAGCTCAAGACCCTGGGTCTCCACCACACCCTGTGCAACTGGGTCCTGGACTTTCTGACCGGCCAACCCCAGGGGGTGAGTGTAGGAAACAATCTCCACCCCGCTGATCCTCAACACTGGGGCCCCACAAGGGTGCGTTCTCAGCCCTTTCCTGTACTCTCTGTTCACCCATGACTGCGTGACCATGCACGCCTCCAACTCAATCATCAAGTTTGCAGATGACACTACAGTGGTAGGCTTGATTACCAACAACGACAAGACAGCCTACAGGGAGGAGGTGAAGGCCCTCGGGAGTGTGGTGTCAGGAAATTAACCTCACACTCAACATCAACAAAACAAAGGAGATGATCGTGGACTTCAGGAAACAGCAGAGGGAGCACCACCCTATCCACATCGACGGGACAGTAGTGGAGAAGGTGGAACGTTTTAAGTTCCTCGGCGTACACATCACGGACAAACTGAAATGGTCCACCCACACAGACAGTGTTGAAGAAGGCGCAATAGCGCCTCTTCAACCTCAGGAGGCTGAAGAAATTTGGCTTGTCACCAAAAACACTCACAAACTTTTACAGATGCACAATCGAGAGCATCCTCTCGGGCTGTATCACCGCCTGGTATGGCAACTGCTCCGCCCACAACCGCAAGGCTCTCCAGAGGGTAGTGAGGTCGGCACAACGTATCACCGGGGGCAAACTACTTGCTCTCCAGGACACGTACACCCCCCGATGTCACAGGAAGGCCAAAAAGATCATCAAGGGCAACAACCACCCGAGCCACTGCCTGTTCACCCCGCTATCATCCAGAAGGCGAGGTGAGTACAGGTGCATCAAAGCTGGGACTGAGAGACTGAAAAACAGCTTCTATCTCAAGGCCATCAGACTGTTAAACAGCCACCACTAACATTTAGTGGCCGCTGCCAACATACTGACTCATCTCAAGCCACTTTAATAATAAAAAATGGGATGTAATAAATGTATCACTAGTCACTTTAAACAATGGCACTTTATATAATGTTTACATACCCTACATTACTCATATGTATATACTGTACTCTATACCATCTACTGCATCTTGCCTATGCCGTTCGGCCATCGCTCATCCATATATTTATTGCCTATGCCGTTCGGCCATCGCTCATCCATATATTTATATGTACATATTCTTATTCATTCCTTTACACTTGTGTGTATAAGGTAGTTGTTGTGAAATTGTTAGATTACTTGTTAGATATTACTGTACGGTCGGAACTAGAAGCACAAGCATTTCGCTAAACTCGCATTAACATCTGCTAACCATGTGTATGTGACCAATAAAATTTGATTTGATTTAATACCCAGCCAGAGTACAGTGTTCCAGTAATACCCAGCCATACTACAGTGAATATTTACAGTAATAAACAGCCCACATGGTCATACAGGTTCTCTCTATGGGCTCTGGACACATACTGAGCCATATATAAAGCCAATCAGGTATAGTGAGCAAAAATAGTCGGAGGATTAGAGGCTTGGGGACCATGAACCCCATGGCGGGTGTGTGTCCTGGAGAGAAGAGGGGCAGGTTGGCCAAGCTGGAGCCTGGGGAGAGAGGTGGGGCAGGTTGGCCAAGCTGGGGCCTAGGGAGAGAAGAGGGGGCAGGTTGGCCAAACTGGGGCCTGTGGAAAGAAGAGGGGCAGGTTGGCCAAGTTGGGGCCTGGGGAGAGAAGAGGGGGCAGGTTGGCCAAGCTGGGGCCTGGGGAGAGAAGAGGGGGCAGGTTGGCCAAGCTGGGGCCTGGGGAGAGAGGAGGGGCAGGTTGGCCAAGCTGGGGCCTGGGGAGAGAAGAGGGGGCAGGTTGGCCAAGCTGGGGCCTGGGGAGAGAAGAGGGGGCAGATTGGCCAAGCTGGGGCCTGGCGAGAGAGGAGGGGCAGGTTGGCCAAGCTGGGGCCTGGGGTGAGAGGAGGGGCAGGGGCCTGGGGAGAGAGGAGATGCAGGGGCCTGGCGAGAGAAGAGGGGGCAGGTTGGCCAAGCAAGGGCTTGGGGAGAGAGGAGGGGCAGGGGCCTGGGGAGAGAGGAGGGGCAGGTTGGCCAATCTGGGGCCTGGGGAGAGAGGAGGGGCCAGGTTGGCCAAGCTGGGGCCTGGGGAGAGAAGAGGGGCAGGTTGGCCAAGCTGGGGCCTGGGGAGAGAAGAGGGGCAGGGGCCTGGGGAGAGAGGAGGGGCAGGTTGGCCAAGCTGGGGCCTGGGGAAAGAGGAGGAGGCAGGTTGGCCAAGCTGGGGCCTGGGGAGAGGACAGGGCAGCTGGGAAGAGGACCACATGCTGAGCCATCTTTGCTCAAGGAAGTAAGATGAGCGCAAGCCTTGCTATTTGTATTTGAATACATGCTAAACAAACAGACCAGTTTGTCACACATTTTGGCTATCTTTAGGTTGTCTCTATTGTTGTACAAACACTACAGCTGTAGACTACTAGAACTTTAGAATACCAGCTACTTTGCCTTCTGAGATGAGAGGAAGTTTCTGACACCAACAGATTTACAGACTGAGGCCAGGATCCCCCGCGGTGTAATCACCTATTATTAAACGTACCCTGCTTTCTAGATAAACCTATAAGAGCATAATCAAAGGTTATTAGCTGGTCTTACCAAAAGACTGCAAAGTAATCTGGACCATGTCTCCCTGTCAACTTTGCCATATGGTAATGATCTACACCCCCGTCTGCTTACACATGAAAGAGACATTTACATTTTAGTCATTTAGCAGACGCTCTTATCCAGAGCGACTTACAGTAGAGACTTGAACTATGTCAACTCTTGAGCAAGTGCTTGGTGGTGGCAACTTCTATTGCTATTCATTCATGCCAATCTAATACAAATGTGAAATATGATTTTAATCTATTCCCTAGCTTTTGTTTGGATTTGACTTCCCAGGCTCATGGTAGAAAGGATCTATTGGAAATAAAACCAGTGAAACAAAAGTCAAGGTAAAAAAAAATATTTATTGAAAAACGTATAAAAATATTTTAACAATTTACAATTTGGATGAAAAAACGAAACAAGCCGCAATCATACAACTAGAGGGGAAAATAAGTTGATGCATGTAACAGACATTTCATCCACATCAGACAAATACAGTAACAAAAATTGTTATCAGTAGATGTTCAATGTTACATTAAAATGGAAGTGCTTTGAAGGTTATTTACACATATACAGACGTCTGCTCAGAAGATTTTAAACCATAAATATGGTCAAAATACATTTAAATAATCTGTGGGCCCCTTCAATAACCGTGGAATGAAATATACAGCCAAAATTCTCTTTAAATAAATAAATAATTCCACGTAGCTCAAGTGAAAGAAAACCCACAAATAAATATTATTCACAATGGCCTCATTGCTAGCCTGTTATGCGAAAGACACAGATACATGTTTACACACAAACAAAAGAGCAGGACATTTAGTGTTTCAGTGTGGTGCTTTGCATTTCAGTGTGCATTAACATCTGGATGAGTGGTAGCTGTGAGGACAGGAGTTAAAAGCTCAGAGGTGGATGCAGGAAAGTGAGGTTTTCGGGTTCTTGTTTGCACCATATGAGGTTGTCTTGTTGCTGTTGACATTGGAATATGCCATAGGCTTTCCTGATCTATGCCTATGAGATAGGAAATAAAGCCTTGTAATGTATTATTTTATTCAAGTATTTCCAGGGTCCCAACAATCTGACTCACACCAAAGGCGTTTATAGATTTCCTTCCTCTGACTCCCACTCATCAGTGAGCAAGAACAGAGTACAGTGGCTGGCTGATAGCTAGTTATGTAACAAAGACTGTCCACTTGTTCATGCCTTCAGCAGAACAATCACATGGGTAGGGATGGACTCTTTTCTGGTGAACATAGTCTCACACCACAGCCAATATTATAGAGCAAGTCCTTCGCAAGGTTGAGAATAGCTTTCGCTATTACAAGTAGCCATTAAGGACTTTGGTTTTCATGAAGTCCAAAAGATGCGTGAACAGGTGGGGTCTGGCCACAAGAGAAAGAGGGAGAGATTTAACAAAAGTCATCTGTAACTTCATTCTGTATAACATATGTTGTGTTTCAGTGTACAGCCACATCAGTCCTCTGGGTGTACCACTAGTCACTGTCAGTGCAGCCATGCAGTCACTGGGCCACCACGGTGGTGAAGGCAGTAGGCGCAGGACTGATGCTGTGCAGTCTGATCTTGTTGCTCTGCTCTGTAGAGGACACTGTGCTCTGCATCCACGGGTGATTGATGATGTCCTCAAACGATGGCCTCTCAGCAGGTCTCATGGACAAGCACAACTTGATCAACTGCTGGCACTCTGGAAGAACAATTGGGATAAAGGTCAGTCAGTTCTTAGACTGGACACACAATGGCTAACTATCCACTGGTTTAGGTTTGAGGTTTTGTTTAAGTTATTTGGGCTCACCTGTGGAGATTCTTCGTCTGAAGAGCACCTGGCCTCGTACAATCTCCTCGTCCTGCTCGAAGGGGATATCACCACACACCATGTCAAACAGCAGGACACCCAGAGACCAAACTGTGGCTGACCGCCCATGGTACCGATGGTATTTGATCCATTCTGGTGGACTGTACACTCTAGTGCCTGTGGATATAAAGAATAAGAATGATAGTTAAATTCAATGAGGTGTCTATTTCTACAAATAGATGTTTTATTTTTAATTTGACCTTTATTTAAATAGGAACACATGCAATAGAATCTGTTCAAAATGGACAAGTATAAAAATAAAAGATTGGGAAAACATTTAATAAATGGTGATATTATGGATTATAAACAATAGCTGCACCTCCTATTGGGGCCAGGTGACAGTGAGAATGACAGGTGTGTGTGGGAGGAGAGTCAGGTGACAATGTTTACAAACTTTGAGTTGTAAAAATACCCTTTTCCTCCAAAGGGTGGCGCTCAAAGCAACACATTCCGGAAACCATTAAAATGGTCTACCGTTAAAGTCTATCAACTGGTATGCTTACCGTCGAAGTCGGTGTAAACAGTGTCTTTGAGCAATGCCCCGGATCCAAAGTCAATAAGATGAATTTCGCCCGTCCGAAGATCGATGAGGATATTTTCGTCCTTGATGTCCCTGTGTACAACCCCACAGTTGTGGCAGTGTCGCACGGCCTCAAGAACCTGACGGAAAAAGTTCTTTGCCAGCTCCTCTGATAAAGCTCCCTTCTCAGTGATGAAATCAAACAGGTCTTTGCCGTTCTCCGGTCGTTCCATGACAATAATAAAGCTGTCCGGTCGCTCGTACCAGTCCAGCATTTTTATTACCCCCCGAGCTCCATTCCCAACTTTCTTCAAGAGTAGAATCTCCATAGGGACGCGAGAGCCATTGGGCTGAAAATAAAATAGAAATATGTTTAATTTCTGGAGACAATAGTACAACATATGATGAACAACTACCACTTTGGTTAAACTTGCTAAAATGCTCAACCAAACGCATCCTTACCAATTCACCCCAGTCCGAGACCCGATCCTTGGCCACATGTTTGACAGCAACCTGTGAGAAAGAAAAAAATCCAACATGAAATTACACGAGAAAACATGCATCGATTAACGGACTAACACGTTAAATATTTTAAAGAATGCGAAAGGAAAAAACTACTAACCAGTGCTCCATCTGAAATTCTCGTGCCTGAATACACTGTGCCAAACCCGCCACTTCCCAGCACAGCGCCGACCTGGTAAACCTTATCAAATGGCTCCCTCTCCTTCCCTGTAAATATAGAAGAACATAAGGTTAATACAAACCTTCAACCTAGTGTAATGTGACATGGGTGAATGCAAAGCATCGAAATAACAGAACAGGAAAACGACTAATTAAAATATAATAACGTTATTGCGAGCCCAGCTAGATATAGCAGCTAGTTAGCAAGCTAACATTTAACGTTAGCTAGCTATAGCGAACAACAAAAGCGTAATCTAACCTTGGTGAATTTGAAGCTGGATTTTCGCCGGCATATCAACGGTGGAGATATGAGCGAATGAGTTTAATTTCGACAGCAGCATTCCTGTAATCCACGAAATTTGTGATTTATTCTACAAATATTCCGTCGTGGAATACAGTTCCACTATCCGGCGTGTGATCCACGTTGTTGTAGCTGGGAAAAAATGCGTCAGGAATGCTCTCTAATCCGGATCTCGTGAAGACTCGTATTTGATCCTTGACCATAAATGCTTCGGTATCCAGTGAGTGGAAATAACGACTAGCCCAATGATAAAAATGACTATCAACAACCTCAATAGTTGTAAACACTAAGTAAAATTAAAAGAAAACCAGCTCCTAATGCGTTGCGTCGCTAAGACACCGGCTCCTTGAATTTGAGTAAGGGCAGGGGAAGGACAAATATATATCTATAGTAAATGGGAGTAGCCACAAGGTCGATCGTCATTCTTTTCTCCGCCCACCAGTCATTCTCCACCAATGGTAATTATTATAGACTATCCAAACACACGTCAATCACAGAATTAAAAGAAAGAAAAGCCTAACCGGCTAGACTAGACGTGGCGGGAATTAAAACGCGGCAAAATAAAGACACTTTATTTTTTTTATTTTTTTACCGCACTTGGGAAGGAAATACAACTAGAATATCTACATGGGAAAACTACCCTTGTATGCGAGATGTAGTCTGCACGGGAATGTACGGACGGTTACTGTTATAGAGTTATTATGTTGCATGCTTTAGTCTTTGATGCAACATAGTTTTATAAGAACATACTTTTTTTGTTATAAAATGAACTGTTGTTTACATTATACTACATATCCGTTACCCCAAAAAGGCTATGCCAGAGTTGGCTTAGCCTACATCCATTATGGAATATAGTGTGATCCTAATGCAATGTTATGCAGCGAGATTTCAGTAGATTTTTTGGGTCTAACTTTACAAAAATGCTTCATTAATGTTGTGTTGCAAATATGTCTTCTGTCGCAGGGATATAATGTAGCTCATTCTGTATCAGTTCATCAAGAACTTGGGTCTATTGTATTAATCCCACAATATGCTATAGCCTATTATTTTCACTTCAGGACAATGCAGTGTATTGCCTATTCGAGGTGAGAACTAACCTATAGTTTCTATTTGAATTGGCGAACAATAGTGGTCTACTCGATACTAAAGCGCTATGTATAATAGCCGCATACCATGCATTCTTTCAAATTGGGTGGCCTCGTTTTTAGTCGGTTGCAGGATGTGGGAAACTCGAGATAAAAGACATCCATTTACCCCCTCCCTCTGGAGCCTTCTTTTCCCGCGCAGTACATCATTGTTTGAACGCCCTCCTCTCTCTCTCACTCTCTCTCTCTCTGAGTTATGGTTTGTTTGGCTATTCAATGACATGGTTGACTATATTAATGATACTATCAGGCTTTGATATGTAAAAGTTTATCTGCAACATATTTGGTCGTTTTGTGCCATATGGTCATTGAGTCATTGCAAATAGCCCTAGGAAAAGCTCCTCAAACAAAGAAAACACTTTTAAATATAACATCAAATAGGCTATATATATACAGGTAACTGCCCAAATAAAGGAAACACCAATTATTCATTTTTTTAACCTTTATTTAACTAGGCAAGTCAGTTAAGAACAAATTCTTATTTTCAGTGACGACCTAGGAACAGTGGGTTAACTGCCTTGTTCAGAGGCGGAACGACAGATTTTTACCTTGTCAGCTTGGGGATTTGATCTTGCAACCTTCCGGTTACTAATCCAACGCTCTAACCAATAGGCTACCTGCCGCCCCCCAGTGTGTGTTTTAATAGGGTGTTGGGCCGCCATGAGCCAGAACAGCTACAATACACTTTGGCATAGATTCTACAAGTGGCTGGAACTCTATTGGAGGGATGTGACACCATTCTTCCACGATACATTCCATAATTTGGTATTTTGTTGATGGTGGTGGAAATTTATGTCTCAGAAGTCACTCCTGAATCTCCCATAGGTTTTCAATTGGGTTGAGATTTGGTGACTGAGAAGGTCATGTCATGTGGTTTACATCGTTTTCATGCTCATCAAACCTCTCATTGAACACTCGTGCCCTGTGGGTGGGAACATCGTCATACTATACTGGCATAGCCATGGTAGCCAAAATAATGGCCCGCCCAGCATTTTTATGCATGACCCTAAGCATGATGGGATGTTAATTGCTTAATTAACTCAGGAACTACACCTGTGTGGAAGCACCTGCTTTCAATATACTTTATATTCCTTCATTTACTCAAGTGTTTCCATTATTTTGGCAGTTACCTGTATATATTTATACATTTTAATTTGCTAGTTTATTTTTTACAAAGAGGGAAGAAACAAATGTGCAGACATGGCATTGTAATAAATAATAATTATGTAATGACACTGGTACAGTGTTTAGGCTACTCCTTTGTTTATCAATGCAAAGCATTGATGCGATCCATTCATCAATGCCCTGGACTGCTTAAAAAGTTTTGTTTTACCAAAAATGATTTTTTAGAACAGCTTATTTCTGCTTATGGAATGTGCAATAACCTGGAACACATAGGCCTTTCTAGGCCTACTACCTGAAAAGGATCTCATATGTGTTACAACTTTTATACACTTTGGTGTAGGCCTATACTGTTCAGGTGACAGGGCAGATAGCAGGGACTTTAATCTTATTTCATAGTAAATTGGCCAGAGGATGCGTTAATTAATGAGTGTGAACAGGGGTGTGAAAAATGAGCTACAGGAGAGCAATGAAATGCCAGTGTAAAGTTCGCACTTCTCAGTGACGATACTAAGGTGCCCGATCAGCAAAGTTCGAGTGACAGCAACATAGTGCCCCACTGTCTTTTATTAGCTGCACTTGGAAGCATGCATTATTCCAGCTGCCCAGTTCAATCATCCAACTCGTGGGGTGCCATTTGACAACATTCTATTCACAAACTCTGCTCTGATATTAGCCCTGAAAGTGACAGCTTTCTCACCTCCGTAGGTCACTCTGGGCCAGACACTGCTTTCTGCGACAGGAATGGACCGGGGAAAATATCATTCCTCTGTGGAATAGGCCTACAGTACGAGTCCTCTACCTACTGGTTTGATAGCAAATAAGAAACAACTGCAAGAAACGTTGCTTCCTTTTTTGGTCCAAAGGAAAGGTCACAATTTGAATATTTCTCAATGTATTTTTTGTGATTGTGAATATTTGTATTTGGCCTTGTTATGTAATTTCCTCTTTATGCAATATAGATGCTGCAAACCAAATAGTTATACCATGACTCCAGAGCAGGAACCTTTTGCTCTGTTCTGCCCTGCACTCCACCCTCAGACAATCTAATGACATTTCCTGCATGACACAAGAAAAAGTGTTTGCAGTAACTGCCTGCTGTAGCTGGATGTAACTGGTTGAGTTGACTGAAATACTGACCTATATGTCCAGGGTGATGTCTTGAGATGTTGCTTCAATAAATCCACATCATTTTCCATCATCATGATGCCAACAATTTTGTGAAGTGCACCAGTCCCTCCTGCAGCAAAGCCCTCCCACACCATGATGCTGCCACCCCCGTGCTTCACGGGTTGGGATGGTGTTCTTCAGCTTGCAAGCCTCCCCTTGTTCCTCCAAACATAACGATGGTCATTATGGTCAAACGGTTCTATTTTTGTTTCATCAGACCAGAGGACATTTCTCCAAAATCAATCTTCTTACAATCTTTGTCCCCATGTGTAGTTGCAAACCGTAGTCTGGCTTTTTTACGGCGGTTTTGGAGCAGTGGTTTCTTCCTTGCTGAGCGGCCTTTCAGGTTATGTTGATATAGGACTCGTTTTACTGTGGATATAGATACTTTTGTACCTGTTTCCTCCAGCATCTTCACAAGGTCCTTTGCTGTTGTTCTAGGATTGATTTGCACTTTGCGCACCAAAGTATGTTCATCTCTAGGAGACAGAATGCGTCTCCTTCCTGAGCGGTTTGACGGCTGCGTGGTCCCATGGTGTTTATACTTGCGTACTATTGTTTGTACAGATGAACGTGGTACCAGGTGTTTGTAAATTGCTCCCAAGGATGAACCAGACTTGTGGAGTTCTACATTTTTTTTGTTGCCTGATTTCTTTTGATTTTCCCATGATGTCAAGCAAAGAGGCACTGAGTTTGAAGGTAGGCCTTGAAATACATCCACAGGTACACCTCCAATTAACTCAAATGATGTCAATTAACCTATTACTACAGGAACAAGCTTCTAAAGCCATGAAATCATTTTATGGAATTTTCCAAGCTGTTTAAAGGCCAAGTCAACTTAGTGTATGTAAACCTCTGACCCACTGGAATTGTGATACAATGAATTATAAGTGAAATGATCTGTCTGTAAATAATTGTTGGAAAAATTACTTGTGTCATGCACAAAGTAGATATTCTAACCGACTTGCCAAAACTATAGTTTGTTAACAAGAAATTTGTGGAGTGGTTGAAAAACAAGTTTTAATAACTCCAACCTAAGTGTATGTAAACTTACGACTTCAACTGTACATAGCTTGCCCGCTCCATAGCATGCTGCTCTATCCATTGGTGAAGTAATTTAATGTCGAGCTAAATATAAAAAACGTTTTAAATTCCAGAGGTTTAAAAAGGAACAGAAAGGAACGATATAAACCCTAACTTTGTTTTGGTTCAAACCGGTTCAAACTTAATTTTTTTCTGGTCGTAAGAGTTGAAAGAAACTGAAAAAAGAACGGTTCTGTTCCGAATGAAACAATTGGAAAATCATTTTGGTTCCAACCCCTGGTAGAAAATGAACCTATCTAGCACGAAAGGCCAGCGAAATTTAGACTTTCAAACATCGCATGGTACAGGTTTTGGACCCGAATAATTGTAGAAATGTCTTTATTGGCTGTCCAGGGCCCAAAATCCTTAGACACACTCAAGCAAATGTTTTTACTCTACCTGTTACACTATCCACATATAGATGTAGTAATGTACACAGACTTAAGGGTAAATAAAAAATCGCGTAAAATAGTGTTTTTTTATACAGAAAGTGCAAACTTCACTGAGTAGGCCATTCAAGGAGCTGATGGGTCATCTGTGGTCATCGACCTCCCTCGCTTGAGGAACAATAGAGGACCAATAGAGAACAAAAGAGGAAAGGTCCACCGCCCCACTTGTGCTTTGTCATGAGGATACCTGGACCACCTATTGAGATGTGCCTTTTGTTAAGCAAATCAGGTGCTAAATGAGCTGAAAAGGAGACTGGAGTAGGACTTTAGATTCCAGCATTGCTTGACAAAGATTACCCTACAATTAGGGGAGGGTCATAAAGCTGCCATTTGTCCCAGCAGGGGGAACAACTCAGCCCAGAACAACAAACCCAGCATGCATCCAGTCAACTGGGCTGCAGAAAACATGCCAGTAATGTTTTTTATTTTATATTCAACCTTTATTTAACTAGGTAAGTCAGTTAAGAACACATTCTTATTTACACCAACCTAGCCCAGACAACGCTGGGCCAATTGTTCACCGCTCTATGGGACTCCCAATGGGACTCACGGCCAGATGTGATACAGCCTGGATTTGAACCAGGGTGTCTGTAGTGATGCCTCCAGCACTGAGATGCAGTGCCTTAGACCACTGCGCCACTCTGTATTAATTAGAAGTAATATCAAGATGGGATTAAAAAAAAAAAACTTTTCTGATGGCTCTGGCTTTCTGAACATGGCATGTTGTTTCCTTTATTCCAATTCTGAAACTCTAACCCTGCAAGCTTATTTTTCTATGAGTGTGATCACCAAAACTGACTCATCAGTTTTAAAGTTGTCAACAACATGTTTTCCCTCTTCTCTCATTCTGAAAAAAAAATGTGTGATGAGAAAGATGGAATCAGCAGCAATATCCCGATAAGACAGAGGACCGGGAAGTCACCTACCCATCCAGCCCACCACGCCACACACGGTCTTTTCTCTAAAATACCTCCCAATAAGGAGGTGAGCAGAACATCATTTTTTGGAGTTGTTTAAAAGGATGAGGGTTTGGTGAGTAGTCTGAGCACCTCCATCATCAGGTAAGATGATCGCAATTGTCCTCGTCTATTGGTTGGTGGTTTATGCTGCCTAGTCGGTGTTCTGTCAATTGTCCTCGTCTATTGGTTGGTGGTTTATGCTGCCTAGTCGGTGTTCTGTCAATTGTCCTCGTCTATTGGTTGGTGGTTTATGCTGCCTAGTCGGTGTTCTGTCAATTGTCCTCGTCTATTGGTTGGTGGTTTATGCTGCCTAGCCGGTGTTCTGTCAATTGTGATAAACAAACAAAATGTTTCAGCGATCGCCATCGCTTGGCTTTGCACCAATCACAGCATTGTCCTTCCTTCTCCTCTGGCTGTGGGGGGTCATGTAAAGGGAAAAGAAGAGGTTCTCTGGAATGTGGTTGAATTAGGTATGTGAGGAATGTGCTGAACTAGAGAGAAGGTACTCCTTCCCACGGAGTTTAAAGAGGCTAGGGGGATGGGTTTGTATAATCAACTGTCCTGTGACAAACAACAGTATAAATAACACTGGGGTAACCATAGAAATATATATTTTTAAATTTAACTAGGCAAGTCAGTTAAGAACAAATTTTTATTTACAATGTCGGCCTACTCTGGACGACACTGGGTCAATTGTGCCCCGCCTTATAGGACTCCCAATCACAGAAAGATGTGATACAGCCTGGATTTTAATCAGGGACTGTAGTGACACCTCTTGCACTGAGATGCAGTCCCTTAGACCACTGCACCACTCGGGAGCCCAATTAGAATACGTATTGCATAATTTAAAAGAATCTCTATGGTAGTGACACATTAAACCGTTGTCACAAACTCCAACAAGCCCCCTTGTAGAGTTTATTAGGAAATGTCTTCTCTTTCTATTTGGCCTTATTTTACATTAGAAAAACTCTTCTCAATCCATCTGTGTGACTGTTTAGTTTTTGTATGTCCCCTCCCCCGATGTTTACAGTTGATTTCCATGCTGCCAGAGCCGTAGTGGGGTTTTCCCAGGCCTAGTCTACTTCTCCATGTTCAGTTTGAAAACATCCTTGTGTAATGGTGATGTCATGGCCTAAAAACCGCCACAACCATGGGAAATCCCACAACAGGAAGTTCAGACAATGTTTTGACTTGATTATTAAAGCAGAGCACCATAGCAGTGTTGACAGAACAATTCAGATTCCCATGCATAGACAACAAAGTGATCTGCTTGGGAAATGAAACAGCATGGAACTAATTCACAGCACTCTATTTGTAACTTTTAACACCCATGAATATTTGGTGTATTGTTCATTTTCAATGTGTCAAAGTACATTCCAAATATTTTCCCTATAGATTCCAACATATATTTGTGTATGTGTGTGTGTTTTGTTGTGTACTATGTTCCATCTTCTCTTCTCTGTTGTCGTTATGTTAATTTTTAAATAGCTGGCAGAAAACCTTCCATCTCCTCTTCTCCCTGGTTGTTGGGTTAACCTTTAAATAGCTGGCAGAAAACCCTCCATCTCCTCTTCTCCCTGGTTGTTGGGTTAACCTTTAAATAGCTGGCAGAAAACCCTCCATCTCCTCTTCTCCCTGGTTGTTGGGTTAACCTTTAAATAGCTGGCAGAAAACCCTCCATCTCCTCTTCTCCCTGGTTGTTGGGTTAACCTTTAAATAGCTGGCAGAAAACCCTCCATCTCCTCTTCTCCCTGGTTGTTGGGTTAACCTTTAAATAGCTGGCAGAAAACCCTCCATCTCCTCTTCTCCCTGGTTGTTGGGTTAACCTTTAAATAGCTGGCAGAAAACCCTCCATCTCCTCTTCTCCCTGGTTGTTGGGTTAACCTTTAAATAGCTGTCAGAAAACCCTCCATCTCCTCTTCTCCCTGGTTGTTGGGTTAACCTTTAAATAGCTGTCAGAAAACCCTCCATCTCCTCATCTCCCTGGTTGTTGGGTTAACCTTTAAACACACTCCATCTTCTGGGCCTGCCTCTGACTGCTTTCTTTCCCTCACCAGACGTGGATGAAGATATGCTCTGGGCCTACTCACACCGTCCCACCCTCCTCCATTCCCACGCATGAATAGGGCAGAGGAGCCATGCTAATAGTTAGCCATGGGTTGAGCAGGACGATTAGTCTGCTCACCCTGTGGGCTGGGTGTGAGTTCAAGGACCACATTCTCAACCAGTATCTGTCTAATGATTACATCCTGCTGCCACCATATCAAAATAAGCTTCTTCTTCGTGACTCTTTTTTGGTTTTCCCTCTTTCTGAATGGACTGAGATGAAAAAAAAAACATATTTTTTGTGTAGTTACATATTTTTAATGAACAAAACAGAACATACAACACAACTTAGTGCACACCTGCATCAATATTCAGGAGGGTTAATAATGTTTTCTCATATAATTGACAGCATGTTTTATGGTATGTTCCCATTCTAATAAAGAGGGAATTGAAAGATCATGATGCAGCATTAATATGGCGGCTCTCCTTTCTGAATAAAGCGTCCGTTTACTTTTCTTGTTGTCTGTCCTTCAATCTACTTATTGGCAGCACATGGCTTCTCGCTGTACTTTTCCTTCGATTGACCTTTTTATAGTCACGTTGAGAGACTTTCTCTGGGTAAATGGGAGGGGAAGCATGTGGTGAATGTAGTTGCAACATAAATCCTCCTCCTGGGAGCCGGAAGGTGCTGCTCGGTTAGGGGAGGGGCCAGAAGGTGCTGCTCGGTTAGGGGAGGGCCAGAAGGTGCTGCTCGGTTAGGGGAGGGGCCAGAAGGTGCTGCTCGGTTAGGGGAGGGGCCAGAAGGTGCTGCCCGGTTAGGGGAGGTGCCAGAAGGTGCTATTCGGTTAGGGGAGGGGCCAGAAGGTGCTGCTCGGTTAGGGGAGGGGCCAGAAGGTGCTGCTCGGTTAGGGGAGGGGCCAGAAGGTGCTGCTCGGTTAGGGGAGGGGCCAGAAGGTGCTGCTCGGTTAGGCTAGGGGCCAGAAGGTGCTGCCCGGTTAGGGGAGGGGCCAGAAGGTGCTGCTCGGTTAGGGGAGGGGCCAGAAGGTGCTGTTCGGTTAGGGGAGGTGCCAGAAGGTGCTGCTCGGTTAGGGGAGGGGCCAGAAGGTGCTGCTCGGTTAGGGGAGGGGCCAGAAGGTGCTGCTCGGTTAGGGGAGGGGCCAGAAGGTGCTGCTCGGTTAGGGGAGGGGCCTAATAGAGAGGGGGAGGGGCAATGATAGCCACGAGAAAAACTATAGATTTTTGGTTCATCTTAAACATGTATAGTACCAGTCAAAAGTTTGGACAAACCTACTCATTCAAGTTTTTTAAAAGTTTTTTAAAATATTTTTTTTAGTGAAGACATCAAAACTATGAAATAACACATATGGAATCATGTAGTAACCAAAACAGTGTTAAACAAATCAAAGTATATTTTGATTTTATTTGATATTCTTCAAAGTAGCCACCCTTTTTCTTGATGACAGCTTTGCACACTCTTGGCATTCTTTTAACCGGCTTCATGAGGCAGTCACCTGGAATGCATTTCCATTAACAGGTGTGCCTTGTTAAAAGTTCATTTGTGGAATTTATTTCCTTCTTAATGCGTTTGAGCCAATCAGTTGTGTTGTGACAAGGTAGGGCTGGTATACATAATATATCCCTATTTGGTAAAAGACCAAGTCCATATTATGGCAAGAAAAGCTGAAATGAGAAAAGAAAAAGGCAGTCCGTCATTACTTTAAATTTGAGATTTTTGGTTCCAAGCGCTGTGTCTTTGTGAGATGCAGAGTAGGTAAACGGATGATCTCCACATGTGTGGTTCCCACCGTGAAGCATGGAGGAGGAGGTGTGATGATGTGGGGCTGCTTTGCTGGTGACACTGTCAGTGATTTATTTAGAATTCAAGGCACACTTAACCAGCATGGCTACCACAGCATTCTGCAGCGGTAAGCCATCCCATCTGGATTGCGCTCAGTGGGATTTGTTTTTCAACAAGACAATGACCAAACACACCTCCAGGCTGTGTATTGGCTAATTGACCAAGAAGGAGAGTAATGGAGTGCTGCATCAGATGACCTGGCCTCCACAATCACCCGACTTCAACCCAATTGAGATGGATTGGCATGAGTTGGACAGCAGAGTGAAGGAAAAGCAGCCAACAAGTGCTCAGCATATGTGGGGAATCCTTCAAGACGGTTTGAAAAATATTCCAAGTGAAGCTGGTTGAGAGAATGCCAAGAGTGTGCAAAGCTGTCATCAAGAAAAAGGGTGACTACTTTGAAGAATCTCAAATATAAAATATATTTTGATTTGTTTA
This sequence comes from Salvelinus fontinalis, assembly GCF_029448725.1. Classification (NCBI taxonomy): domain Eukaryota; kingdom Metazoa; phylum Chordata; class Actinopteri; order Salmoniformes; family Salmonidae; genus Salvelinus; species Salvelinus fontinalis. The sequence continues at coordinate 40,068,002 of NC_074672.1, read as the reverse complement.
ACACTTTTTTGGTTACTACATGATTCCATATGTGTTATTTCATAGTTTTGATGTCTTCACTATTATTCTACAATGTAGAAAATAGTACAAATAAAGAAAAACCCTTGAATGAGTAGGCGAGTCCAAATTTTTGACTGGTAATGAATGTGTATGTGTGTATTGGTGTGTGTGCGTTCATCTGCATTTTTATGAGAGTGTGTGTAACAGTATAACTTTACGGCGTCCCCTCGCCCCAACACGGGCGCGAACCAGTGACCTTCTGCACACATCAACAACAGTCACCCACGAAGCGTCGTTACCCATCGCTCCACAAAAGCCGCGGCCCTTGCAGAGCAAGGGGCAACACTACTTGTAGGTTTCAGAGCAAGTGACGTAACTGATTGAAACGCTAGTAGCGCATACCCGCTAACTAGCTAGCCATTTCACATCCGTTACACTCACCCCCCTTTCAACCTCCTCCTTTTCCGCAGAGTACTAACCAGTGATCCGGGTCAACAGCATTAATGTAACAGTATAACTTTAGTACGTCCCCTCGCCCCGACACGGGCGCGAACCAGGGACCCTCTGCACACATCAACAACAGTCACCCACGAAGCATCGTTACCCATCGCTCCACAAAAGCCACAGCCCTTGCAGAGCAAGGGGCAACACTACTTGTAGGTTTCAGAGCAAGTGACGTAACTCATTGAAACACTAGTAGCGCGTACCCGCTAACTAGCTAGCCATTTCACATCCGTTACATGTGTGTGTGTGTGTGTGTGTGTGTGTGGACATATGACAACTGCCCTGATAGACAGGTGCTAGTCTATCTTGTTGCATCTTAATAGACTGGTGCTAGTCTATCTTTTGGGGTCTTGATAGGCTGGTGCTAGTCTATCTTTTGGGGTCTTGATAGGCTGGTGCTAGTCTATCTTGTTGGTGTCTTGATAGACTGGTGCTAGTCTATTTTGTGGGGTCTGGATAGACAGGTGCTAGTCTATTTTGTTGGGTCTATATTTTATATTTGAGATTCTTCGAAGTACAACAGTCCATCATTACTCTAAGACAAGAAGGTCAGTCAATCCAGAAAATGTCAAAAACTTTCAAAGTTTCTTCAAGTGCAGTTACAAAAACCATCAAGCGCTATGATGAAACTGGCTCTCATGAGGACCGCCACAGGAAAGGAAGACCCAGAGTTACCTCTGCTGCAGAGGATAAGTGTTACATCTGCTCCTGCCACGCCCTCTACTGCTCATCCTGTGTCTTCTTGACCTGCCGCCACTCCCCGTGCTCTCTCCCTCTCTCTCTGTATGTGTGTGATTGTGTGGGCGGAGACAGGTGTGCTGGAGTCAGAGCAGATCCCCACCAGCTGCAACCTGTTCCATAATCAAGACCTCTACAAATACTCAGTCCTGCCACTTCCACACTGCCAGATCATAATCTCTGCTCATTCTGCCCGCTCTGACTCTGGTCCCTATCTCCAGTCCCACGTCTCCTCATCCTGCTACTCTGCCCTGGATTCCCCACTCTACAGCTCCCTTGGATTCCCCTCCAGACCTGCTTACCCTGTCCCAACCCCTCTCGCTCCAGCCTCAGCCTCCGCACCTGATTTCCTGCAACCCGCCCGAGCTTCCCCTGGCCTGCACTACATCAACCCCCTGTGTTTCAATAAATACCTTGGTTACTTCATCCCAGTCTCCTCGTCTGAGTTTTCTCTTGGGTTTCCCTGTTCCACTCCATGTAACAATAAGTTCATTAGAGTAGCCAGCCTCAGAAATTGCAGCCCAAATAAATGCTTCACAGAGATCAAGTAACAGACATCTCAACATGAAGTGTTCAGAGGAGACTGCGTGAATCAGGCCTTCGTGGATGAATTGTTGCAAAGAAACCACTACTAAAAAACAATCTGGTGCTTCTGTTCCCAACGAAGGAGGGCCTACGGCAGCACCTAGATCTTCTGCACAGAATGTGTCAGACCTGGGCCCTGACAGTAAATCACAGTAAGACAAAAATAATGGTGTTCCAAAAGTGGGAACCACTGTCAGGACCACAAAAACAAATTCTGTCTAGACACCGTTGCCCAAGAGCACACAAAAAACTATACATACCTCAGCAAAAACATCAGCGCCACAGGTCATTTCCACAAAGCTGTAAACAATCTGTGAGACAACGTAAAAAGGACTTTCTATGCCATCAAAAGGAACATACAATTCATGATACCAATTAGGATCTGGCTAAAAATACTTGTTTCAGTTACAAAACTCATTGCCCTTTATGGTTGTGAGGTCTGGGGTCCGCTCACCAACCAATAATTCACAAAATGGAACAAACACCAAATTGAGACTCTGCATGCAGAATTCCGCAAAAATATCCTCTGTGTACAAAGTAAAACACCAAATAATCCACGCAGAGCAGAATTAGGCCAAAACCTGCTAATGATCAAAATCCAGAAAAGAGAGATTACATTCTACAACCACCTTAAAGGAAGCAATTTCCAAACCTTACATAACGAAGCCATCAGAGAAATTAACCTGGAGAAGAGCCCCCTAAGCAAACTGGTCCCGGGGCTCTGTTCACAAACACAAACAGACCCCATAGAGCCCCAGGACAGACCCAACCAAATCATGACAAAACAAAAAGATAATTACCTCACACATTGGAAAGAATGTGACTATGTACAGACTCAGTGAGCATAGCCTTGCTAATGAGAAAGGCCGCCGAAGGCAGACCTGGCTCTCAAGAGAAGACAGGCTATGTGCACACTGCCCACAAAATGAGGTGGAAACTGAGCTGCACTTTCTAATCTCCTGCCAAATGTATGACCATATGAGAGACACATATTTCCCTCAGATTACACACTCACAAAGAATTAGAAAACAAATCCAAATTTGATAAACTCCCATATCTATTGGGTGAAATACCACAGTGTGCAATCACAGTAGCAAGATTTGTGACCTGTTGCCAAAAGAAAAGGGCAACCAGTGAAGAACAAACACCATTGTAAATACAACCTATATTTATGTTTATTTATTTTCCCTTTTGTACTTTAACTATTTGCACATCGTTACAACACTGTATATAGACATAATATGACATTTGAAACCTCTTTATTCTTTTGGAACTTTTGGGAGTGTTATATTTACTGTTAATTTTTTATGGTTTATTTCACTTTTGTTTATTATCTATTTCACTTGCTTTGGCAATGTAAACATATGTTTCCCATGCCAATAAAGCCCCTTGAATTGAATTGAATTGAAAGAGAGATAGAGATAAAGAGAGAGAGATACAATAGAGAGGGAGATACAGTAGAGATAGAGAGAGAGCAAAAGAGAGAGAGAGAAAGAGAAAGGGAAATAGAGAGAGAGAAAGAGAGAAAAGGAGAAAGAGAGAGTGAGAGAGAAAAGGAGAAAGAGTGAGAGAGAGAAAGAAAGAGAAGAACAATATATTCATATGTGAGTGTATGAGAGCGTAACAGAGATATTTGGGATCAGTCACTGACTGCTCTAGTAGCACACTGTCAGCGCGTGTAACATGAGTTGTTATATAATGAATGCTGACAGGTACAGCCACGTGAGCATCTTCACCTTTCACCCAAGGTGTGTTGTAAGAATTTATGGACTTCAGGCATCGCCCTGATGCCAACACTTTCACTTTCAATGGAGAGAGAACAGTGTTGCAACAGTTTGAAAATGCACTGCAAGTTTGGTCAGATTCCTTACCCCCAGTTTGTGTGTCTCTCATTCATCATTTCATCTGCACCACAACCATGACATTGCAGGATCAGAAAATAGAGGAGTGCGTATAGTTATATGACCAAATGAAACACTCTCTGGCACTATAAAGTGGAGAGTAAAAGCTATTCTCGTATTTGTGAGACACTGCTGTGGAAAGTATGGCAAGAGCTGGTTTCCCATAGCTTCACACAGACAGAGAATTAGAATCTCGACACTGAGACACTCACTCCCACATTAAAGACTTATAGGGTATGTACTGGAGAACACAGTGTCCCTGCCCCAGTTGTAGAGAATGATTTACGATAGAGGGAAAGAAACATTATTCCCTACCACTGAGCATGGTGCTCTGATCGGCGTTTCAGAAGTACTGTGTAGGTCAGGACAGGGCAGTGTGGTGGACAGATGCTTTCTGAGATCAGACTGGTCCTCATGGAAGAGTATTTTAAGTAACTGAAGGTCTTTCACAGTAATATCCCGTCTGGCTCAGTTGTGGGTTCGATTCCCACGGGGGACCAGTACGTAAAAGTATGAACATATCTGCACTCCCTACTGTAAGTGGCTCTGGAGAAGAGCGTTTGCTAAACTACTGAACATTTAAAAAAATGTATAGTAATGTAGAGAGAAATATAGGCCTAATCGTGTGAATACAAAAGTTCAGCTGCAGGAGTTAACAGGTGGATGTTACCTAGACATTTCCAGATGTATTTTTTGGGTTGTGGGAGGCCTCGGGGAAGAGCAACAGCGTGGTGCCATGCCGATGTCCTCGAGGGCCACTTCACCCCATAGCTCCAACACAAAGCACATGTGTCCAGCAGCAGTTAACAGGACAGGACAACACTGTACAGCACAGGTGTTTCCTCACTACACTCAGAAGAAAAGGTGCTTTCTATTACCTAGACTGGTTATTTGACTGTCCCCATAGGAGAACCATTTTGGAACCCTCTTCTTTAAGAGTGTACAAAGTAGCCTTGGGCAGGAGGACTGAGGAGGACTGGAATGTTACCTATTGTTACACTGGCAATCAGTACCAATGATAGGATCATAGACAGTTACCATCACAATGCACTCATGCTGATTTGGGCATAACACTACGGAGAGATCCTGCCTAATTCAGGTCACTTGTGTAACCCATCAATTATTAATGCTGCTTTCCCTACAATTATGTTAATGACAATCATGTAATGACAGACGAGGAACATCTGAGGAACCATGGGTAACTTGAGCAGACAATATATGAGATGTAAAGGTAGTTTTCCAGCTTCTACAACATACATGTAATTGATTTTTTGACATTAAGGTACCAGAAACATGTTACATAGCTGTGTTGGTTCTAGTCCCTCATTACACAGAAAGGGAACAAAAACCGGTGGGAAAAAATACGCCTTTTGTCACTATGTCATAGAAAAAAAACAATAGTGACACACAAAACAGCTGAGGAGTCAGTGTCACGGTAACGTAGTGACTGACAGGGCTAACGTACAATTCTTCCGCCCGAGGCCAGTATGAGGAAGGGATTCCACTGTAGGGGGAGGGATGGGGGATTCAGAGGGGGATTAACAGTTTCCTCCTGTGAGAGACTAGAAGCTAAACCAGGAAGTGGAAATAATGAGAACTGAGTACGTAGTAAACAAATGTTTTATCCTGTTCAAAATTGTATGGATGATCCGGCAGTAGAAGTGTATTATTGTGTTGTGTTTTGTACACAAAAGGACAGCAAACAAAGGGAAAATGTGTAGCTATTTCCTCCTGTCTGTTTTTCCCTCACATCCCCTTACCTAGGTAGGCTGGCTTTAATTATGTTTGATACATCCTCCTAGATGGAGTACAGCTACGGATAGAAGCAACTTTCTGTAGCAGGTTGGGAGAGCGTTATAGCTAACCCTAACCCTTTTCATATCCTTAGCCTAATTATCCTAACCTGGTACACTAATTCTCCTAACCTGCTGCTTAAGTTCTCCTAACCTGCTAGGAGGTTCGTCCATAGCTGTATACCATCTAGTGAAAACCGCTGTTTGCTCCTCTTCAAGAGAAATGCACTGTAGGCAGCAGGGCATGAAAGAGAAACAAGCTCCTCCCTCAGGAGAAGAAGTAAACATGGCAGAAAGAACATCCTACCAATACACCCTTGGTGTGATCAATACTCAAACTTGTACGTTACGCGATAACAAGAACACTGAACCTAATGCTATTAGAGAAGTGCATAAAATAACAACAACACTGAACCTAATGCTATTAGAGAAGTGCATAAAATAACAACAACACTGAACCTAATGCTATTAGAGAAGTGCATAAAATAACAACAACACTGAACCTAATGCTATTAGAGAAGTGCATAAAATAACAACAACACTGAACCTAATGCTATTAGAGAAGTGCATAAAATAACAACACATTATCTTTTTTTGTGTTAAGAATTAGATCAGGAGGACTTAAAAAAAAGTGTATTAAAATGGATATGACTCATCTTCGAAGAAGAAAAAACCCCTCTAGTCTCAAGCATTGTGGAGAGCCTCTTTGACACAGAGAAGAGCAGTCTCAGTTGAGTGACTCGTCTTGAAGCCTGACTTGTTAGGGTCAAGAAGATAATTCTGAGAAAGATAACAAGAGTATTGGTCAGAGACAGCACGCTCACATGTTTTGAGTGAAGACTTCGGTGGAACATGACCATCTGGGTAGGGGCTGAGTGGGTAGGGGCTGAGTGGGTAGGGGCTGAGTGGGTAGGGGCTGAGTGGGTAGGGGCTGAGTGGGTAGGGGCTGAGTGGGTAGGAGCTGAGTGGGTAGGGGCTGAGTGGGTAGGGGCTGAGTGGGTAAGGGCTGAGTGGGTAGGAGCTGAGTGGGTAGGGGCTGAGTGGGTAGGGGCTGAGTGGGTAGGGGCTGAGTGGGAAGAGGCTGAGTGGGTAGGGGCTGAGTGGGTAGGGGATGAGTGGGTAGGGGCTGAGTGGGTAGGGGCTGAGTGAGTAGGGGCTGAGTGGGTAGGGGCTGAGTGGGTAGGGGCTGAGTGGGTAGGGGTTGAGTGGGTAGGAGCTGAGTGGGTAGGGGCTGAGTGGGTAGGGGATGAGTGGGTAGGGGCTGAGTGGGTAGGAGCTGAGTGGGTAGGGGCTGAGTGGGTAGGGTTGGAGGAGAGATGTCGAGAAAAGGAAACAAAGTAGTGATCAGAGACCTGGAGGGGCGTTGTAGTGAGATTACTAGGAGAACAGCCTCTGGTAAAGATGAGGTCAAGTGTATTGCCTTAAAGAAAATTGTGATAAATACAAATATATTCCCAATTTAATTTAATTACCAAAAAATTGACAGCTGTGCCATATCAATTGCAAAATAGTTGGGAAGAGATTTTGATGTACCGATTCCATGGCACACGGTTTATGAATTGACACACAAAACGACACCGGATTCAAAACTTCGAATTCTTAAATTTAAATTATTATACAAAATTCTTGCAACCAATAGTATGTTAAATATATGGGGGATACAACCTTCCCAGCTCTGCAGATTTTGCTGTGAGGAGGCAGATTCATTACATCATTTATTTTGGTACTGTCAATATGTAGCTCGTTTTTGGTCACAGGTCCAGGAATGGCTGAAGAATTGCAACATTTACCTAGAACTGATGCTGCAGATAGCAATACTGAGTGATTTGAAAAGTCATAGTCAGTCTATCAATAATATAATTATTATTTTAGCAAAAATGTTTATCTTTAATTTACAATCTGTAGAAGCTATGAGAATAGAAAGGTTCAGTACTTTTGTGAAGCATCACAGCACAGTTGAAAAATATATGGCAAATAGAAATCCAAAATGGATGGTGTTAAGAGATAGATGGGAGGGGTTGAATGGAGCTGAAGGGTGGGACCCCCTGAAAAAAAATGTCAAAAAAGTGTATTGCCTGCCTTGTGAATGGGAGGGGACTGGGAAAGGGTGAGGTCAAGTGTATTGCCTGCCTTGTGAGTGGGTGGAGACTGGGAAAGGGTGAGGCCAAAAGAGGAAAGGACTGAAAATAAATTAATTGAAGTCAGGCGTCGGGAGGTTGAAGTCACCAAGTACGATGAGTGTTGATCCATTGTTGGCAAATTAGCTTATCAAGGTGTCAACCTCTCCAAGCTTAACATGGTGGGTGACTTCAACAATGTTAAGCCTGACTGACAGCGACTGCATGGAATTAAAATGAGGAGGGAGGGGGAGAGAGGGAAATGAGTAGCCCTGTGCCACCACCGGGATGACCAGAGAACACATAGTCAGATGACGAGAGAGTAGCTGAAGTAGCAGTGTTCTCTAGGGAAATCCATGTGTCCTTCAGGGCCAAAACGTGAAGGGACTGAAGGACAACATAGGTTGAGAGGACTTCAACCTTATTGACCGCAGATCAGCAGTTCCAAACACTGCTAGAGACTAGGAATTCCATATGGGTTGTACACACAGGTTACACTAAATCATAAGAGTTGTCGACACGGGGTGGGGAGCATCTGTAAAACCTACAGGGAGAGGAGCATACTGTGATAGAAAACACACATATTTTGCAAAAGCTACAAAAGAACTAAAACGAGATCTTCAGAAAATAATTAGATAAGATATTCAACTGAAATTCAACTCATTCCTCTCTTTCCTTCTTCGAATAATTCAGCAGAACAACTTGCCAGAACTCCTTTGTTTCGGCGACAACACTTCCACTGGACAATACTGCCGCTGAAAAAACTGGGGAGGCTGAGTTACTAATAGTACATGTGCCTTATGAGTCATAATGCAGAACAGGAAAAACAAACACTCCCTGAAACGTGGAGAGTGGAAGAAGGCGTAAAATCATTTTCATTCATCCAGAGCAAGGGGATGGGTGGGGTAAAATTATACCTGGGATGGGTGGGGTGAATAGCTACCAGGGATGGGTGGGGTGAGTAACTAGGATTTGCGAGGAGTGGTCGGGCCTGCAGGACCGTATTTTGTGCATCGACAGTGTCCGATATGAATTGGAAAGCACCAGTTTTTGAGTATTGGCGTGGAGGTGGATGAGCATCACTGGGCTCTGGAGCAGAGATGGATTCACCGGTAGGGAGGTTAGGAGTTGAAGAGGATGGGATGGAGTGTAGAGGTGGAGGGGGGGAAAGGTGGATGAAGAGTAGGGAAAGGAGATGTGAAGAAGAGGAAGATCGAGGATCTCTTGCAGGTCTCGTCAGGGGAGAGTAGTGATGAGGGAAGTTCGGTTCACAGAGTTGTACAGAGAAAAATGGAGTTCAAGGTGTTGGTTTAAGGACATGGGTGGAGTCACGGTGGTGAGGCGATTGCATTGGCAAGTGATATGAAGAGTAGAGTAGGAGAGGTTGTGTGTCTTGTGTCTGCTAAAAGTCTTCATGATGGAAGTTTGTTTCTGGTGTGTATTGATGGTGAACAGTATGAGAAGGCACAAGCAGGTATGTTAACGTGTGGTTGATAGCAACATGACGGATCAAACCGGATGGCACTGGGTGAAGGTAGATATTACAGGAGTTCCAGAAATTGTTAACATTAAAGAAATAATCGACCAATTGAAGGGAGGCTCTCTTATTGAGGCAAAGCGCCTCCAGATGACACAAGAACGGGAGAAGGTGGATAGCCTGTCAGTGCTATTAAACTTTGAGGATCCGGAACTGACAGAAAAGGTTAGGATTGGGTATACAAGTCACTATGTGTGAGCTTATGTTCCCGAAACCATTGCGTTGCTATAACTGTCAAAGGTTTGGGCGTGTGGCGGTGGTGTGTAAAGGCAGAAGGAGATGTGTAAAGTGTGGAGGAGAACATGCATATGGAGAATGTGTAAATGGGGTTCAGTTAAAGGGATGTAACTGTGGGGACACCCATAGTGTGACTTATAGGGGTTGTGCAGTGATGAAAAGACAGGTGGAATCGCAGCAGGTGAGGAGTGAGCATAAAATAACATACGCAGAAGCAGTGAAGGTAGTTCACATGGACACAAGCGAGAGTAGGAATTCCAGGACAGATTGCAATGCAGTTGGGTGTGATGTAGGGAGAAGAATTGGGCAGAACACAAGACTGGTAGACATGAGAAAGGTTGCTACATTCATAACAGCAGCAATCAACTGAGCAGTAAGTGAGATATCTAAGAATAAGAGTATTGGGATCGTTTTGGATCAGGCAGTAAAGTATATAGGGATCACCTGACTGACATTGGAAAATTACCTCAAGAATGTGGATGATGACCTCAATAATGTGAGAGAAGACCACAAGAATGTGAGAGATGACCTCAATAATGTGAGAGAAGACCACAAGAATGTGAGAGAAGACCACAAGAATGTGAGAGATGACCTCAAGAATGTGAGAGAAGACCACAAGAATGTGAGAGATGACCTCAAGAATGTGAGGGATTACCTGGAAGCAGTCCAGCCAGGAATCATGTCTGGGTTCATTTTCATAATGGTGTTAATCCTCCAATGGAACGCAAAAACTTTGATAGCCAATGGACAAGAGTTTCTTGGGGATTTACCAGCTAAACCAGATGTGATATGTCTCCTGTAGACATGGCTTAAACCTACTCAAGATTTTGTAATACAAGGTTACGTTGCAGTCCATAGAGATAGGGTGGCAGGGGGATGGTTTTATACCTTTATAAAGCAGGAGATCCCATATAGGCTTGTTGAGTAGGAGTATGTAGTGCTAGAAGTGTGGTTGGGAGGTGGGAATCTGGTAATGGTGAACTTTCCAACCTGTGTAAGAGACCACAGTTGATGGCCCTTCGGAGTGTAGAAGGTCAAGATAGGAGACGGGTGATGTGATGTGTTGTGGGGATTTTAACCCTCTACATTCTAAGCCCTGTCTAAGCTGGGGGAGGGGGGTTCTACTAAGCTAACATATGGAATTGTTTTAAGATGGTCATACCAAAGATAATTTAGTCATTTGATTTTAAGGTTAGGGTTATAAAATAAAAACATTATTTGATGAAACATTGAATTTGGCATTACTGCTATTAGCCAATAGAAATGCATTGAACAACCACAAAACGTTTGTTTTAAAGTGTCTGTCCTATATCTGAAAGATATAAGAAAGATCATAAAACATTATTATTTATTTTTTACATGAACATATTGATCCCCTTATTTTAGGCACTAAACAGTCTCCATATATACTTCCATTCATTTTGTAAACTCGTACCGGGGACCTTCAGACGAGTCTTGTGTGGCTTGTGGGCATCCTAGAGAAAAACAACCCACATGTACCTGTTCGTGAGATTAGTGTGTAGGCCAAACTGTTTGGACGCTACTGGCGTTTGCGTGAGAAGACCGATTTTCGCGAGTTTTCTTGGTCTGACAAACAAAGCTTTAGCTTTGCCACCTTTCACCACAGATGCAGAAGGGCCATATCGGCGGATGCCGTGGATTGAGACGCAGCCAGACCGATTTTGATGGGGATTTTTGTATTATGTTAATTCGATTTCCGTGGTTCCGCAGAAATTAGAGGCTAAGGGTTTGGAGTTTAGCCCCTCTGTGGTTCTTCCTGCTATCCCACCTTGGTTGCTCCCTTGGACAATGATAAACCTAGGGTGCTACCCATGGGTACGGGGGGAGAAGGAGGAAGGCAGGTGATACCCATGGGTACAGGAAGGAGAAGGAGGAAGGCAGTTCCTTGGTGGACTGAAGAGTGCAGAGAAGCTGTGAAGAGTAGGAACGGGGCTTTCAGGATGTTGAAAAGGTCCCATAACTACCAGTGCTTGGTACAGTATAAACAAACTCAAGCAGTAGTAAGAAGGACCATGAGGACAGCTATGAGGGACTATTGATGTCAGTTCTGCAGAAACATAGGGAGGACTACTTTTGTGGAAGAGGTATGATTAAGAGGATGAGTGGGGACAGACGAGATTGGGATCTCTCTGTGCTGAAAAGTGGGGAGACTGTTGCAGCGAGAGACACGGAGAAGGTGGAGATGTGCAGCTCCTGTACTAAGTCTAGTCACTCATATGGAAGGCCCAGGCAATTAAGGAGGTGTTGGTAGCCATTTTCTTTGATGTAGAGAAGGCCTATGATATGATGTTGAAGGAGGGCCTGCTTATCAAACTGGATAGCATGGGGGATGGAGGAAAGGTTTTTAACTGGATAAATTACTTTATTTTTGGACAATCAATATAAGTGAGGGTGGGAGCTCTATGTCAGAAGGTTATAAGGTAGATAATGGTAACCCCCAGGGAAGTGTCATTTGTTGTTTGCTTACCGCCCCAATAGGTCCACAGACAATGCAATCGCCATCACACTGCACACTGCCATATCCCATCTGGACAACATGAATACCTATGTAAGAATGTTGTTCATTGACTATAGCTCAGCATTCAACACCATAGTACCTTCCAAGCTCATCATTAAGCTTGAGGCCCTGGGTCTGAACCCCTCCCTGTGCAACTGGGTCCTGGACTTCCTGACGGGCCGCCCCACAGTGGTGATGGTAGGAAACAACACCTCCACTTCGCTAATCCTCAACACTGGGGCCCCACAAGGGTGCATGCTCAGCCCCCTCCTGTACTCCTTGTTCACCCATGACTGCAGCCAAGCATGCCTCCAACTCAATCATCAAGTTTGCAGACAACACAACAGTTGTATGCTTGATTACCAACAATGACGAGACAGCCTACATGGAGGAGGTGAGGGCTCTGGGAGTGTGGTGCCAGGAAACTAATCTCTCACTCAATGTCAACAAAACAAAGGAGATGATCGTGGCCTTCAGGAAACAGCAGAAGGAGCACCCCCCTATCTACATCAACGGGACCGCAGTGGAGAAGGTGGAAAGCTTCAAGTTCCTCGGCGTACACATCACGGACAAACTGAAATAGTCCACCCACACAGATAGTGTGGTGAAGAAGACGCAACAGTGCGTCTTCAACCTCAGGAGGCTGAAGAAATTTGGCTTGGCAACTAAAACCTTCACCAACTTTTACGGTTTCACAAATAAGAGCATCCTGTCGGGCTGTATCGCCGCTTGGTACGGCAACTGCTCCACCCACAACCGCAAGGCTCTCCAGAGGGTGGTGCGGTCTGCCCAACGCACCACCGGGGGCAAACTACCTGCCCTCCAGGACACCTACAGCACCCGATGTCACAGGAAGGCCAAAAAGATCAAGGACAACAACCACCCGAGCCACTGCTTGTTCACCCCACTATCATCCAGAAGACAAGCTCAGTACAGGTGCATCAAAGCTGGCATCGAGAGACTGAAAAACAGCTTCTATCTCAAGGCCATCAGACTGTAAAATAGCCATCACTACCACATAGAGGCTGCTGCCTACATACAGACTTGAAGTCATAGGCCACTTTAATAAATGGAACACTAATCACTTTAATAATGTTTACATATCTTGCATTACTCATCTCATATGTATATACCGTATCCTATACTATTCTACTGTATCTTAGTCTATGCCGCTCTGACATTGCTCGTCCATATATTTATATATTCTTAATTTCATTCCTTTACTTAGATTTCTGTGTATTGGGTATATGTTGTGTAATTGTTAGATATTACTTGTTAGATATTGCTGCACTGTCGGAGCTAGAAACACCTGCATTTCTCTACACCCACAATAACATCTGCTAAACACGTGTATGTGACCAATTAAAATTTGATTCGATTTTCATTGAACCATTTTTCTGTGCTGTTAAACATTCAAAATGTAACAAGTACTTTTGGGTGTCAGGGAAAATGTATGGAGTAAAACGTACATTATTTTCATTAGGAATGTTTTTATTTTTATTTATTTTTTTATTTTTTATTTTTTACCGTTATTTTACCAGGTAAGTTGACTGAGAACACGTTCTCATTTGCAGCAACGACCTGGGGAATAGTTACAGGGGAGAGGAGGGGAATGAATGAGCCAATTGTAAACTGGGGATTATTAGGTGACCATGATGGTTTGAAGGCCAGATTGGGAATTTAGCCAGGACACCGGGGTTAACACCCCTACTCTTACAATAAGTGCCATGGGATCTTTAATGACCGCAGAGAGTCAGGACACCCGTTTAACGTCCCATCCGAAAGACGGCACCCTACACAGGGCAGTGTCCCCAATCACTGCCCTGGGGCATTGGGATATTTTTTAGACCAGAGGAAAGAGTGCCTCCTACTGGCCCTCCAACACCACTTCCAGCAGCATCTGGTCTCCCATCCAGGGACTGACCAGGACCAACCCTGCTTAGCTTCAGAAGCAAGCCAGCAGTGGTATGCAGGGTGGTATGCTGCTGGCTTTGTAGTGGAGTAAAAGTAAAAGTTGTCCAAAAAATAAATAGTAAAGTACTGTACAGATATCCCCAAAAAACAACTTAGGTAGCTCTTTAAACTATTTTTACTTAAGTACTTTACACCACTGTTTCTCCCAGGTGAGACCAGATCATTGTTTGTGGCTGACGGGACGTTGTGGAAGAGAGGGATAAATATTCCCCATACAGCCGGGAGAGTTCAAGAAGCGATCAGTGAAGTTGAGCAGTGGTCCCTCAGGTGCGGCTTCAAGTTCTCAGTTGAGAAAATACAGACTTTTTTACTAGAAGGAAGGTTGGGGAGGAAATATGCCTGAAGCTGTATGAAAGGAATCTGAATAGGGTTGTTTAGGTCCCTGGGGGTCTGGTTTAACACTCTAATGTCATGGGCAGAGAATATTAACAGAGTAGTTGTTAGAGGAAAGACAATATTGAATGTGATTCATTGCCTGTTAGGAGTGGAGTGGAGGGCGGATAGGAGGGTGTTGAATACGTTATGTATAGCTCTATCAAGGTCATCACTGGACTATGGTAGTGTAGCATATGGATCAGCAGCGCCCGACATCTTTATAAAAGCTCGATGTAATCAAAGACTCACGCTCTAAGAATATGTTATGGAACAGTCGGGACCGCCCCGGTGGCAGTGCTGCAGGTAGATTTGGGAGAGATGCTGTTAAAGTTATTAAGAAGCCATGACATATTGGGTAAATCTACAAGGTCATAAGGTTACACATCCTACAAGGAGAAGGAATTCAGCCCCTCTGTGGCTCTTCCTGCTGGTTGCTCCCTCGACCAATGATAAGCCTAGGGTTGCTTGAGAAGGTAATAGCTGGTGAGGAAGGAGTGGATCAGGTAAATATTGTAAGTGAACATTTAAGAATTCAGTACTATGCTGTCTTGAATATATTCACTGATGGATCTAAGGACCCTGAAACAGGGAAGACAGGTGTAGCTTTTAGTGTTCCTGAGTTTAAGGTGGCAGTGACAAAAATCCGCATACATAATGGAGTTGCTGGCCATACTCTTGGCTGCTGAGTGGGTGGAGGAGGTGAGGCCAGACAGGGTAGTCATCTTCTCTGACTCACGTGCTGCACTGATGAGCTGAAATTCATTTGTGTCACGGAGCAGACAATATGCATTGTATATGATTTTTGCCCATCTAGGGTGAGACAAATGGGGGTATTTGTGAGGTTCCTCTGGGTACCAGCTCATGTGGGAGTAGAGGGGAAGGAGGAGGTGGATGTTCTCGCCAAGCAGCCTCTCAAATATCCTAGTGTTGAGATGGAAATCAGTAAAGCAGAAGCCAAGGGGTTAATAAGAACAATGGTTAAAATGGCGAGAGTTGTGGAACAGGGAGGGAAAGGGAACACACCCGTATAAGATCGAGGGAAAGGTGGGGGCAGAGATGTCCTCAGGTCAAGAGAGAAGGGAGGAAAGTGTAATTACAAAGCTGAGACTGGGACACATAATGCTCAACAGGACATTGAAATTGGTAGGAAAATAGACTGGGAGGTGTGATCTCTGTCAGGAGGAGATGGAGACAGTTGAACATGTCTTATTTCAGTGCCAGCAATATGGGAGGGAAAGGGATAGATTGTTATCAGATCTAATAAGGAGCAATGGTGTTGAAGAGTCAAGTGTAAGTGAACTGCTGAGAAAATCTTCAGGGGATATCGTTTCATTCTGTATTACGTTTCCTTAAGGAGACAAGTTTAATGGGTTGGATTTAGACCTTCCCCGTCTCTGGTCCACACAATTCGCTTACCTTAAAATTGGTTGCCAACCATCATATAAAAACCACAGAAGAAGAAGGGGTGAGCGAATAGCTTCCTGGGAGGGGTGGGGTAAATAGCTGCCTGGGATGGTACAGTGGCTTGCGAAAGTATTCCCCCCTTGTCATTTTTCCTATTTTGCTGCCTTACAACCTGGAATTAAAATAGATTTTTGGGGGTTTGTATCATTTCATTTACACAACATGCCTACCACTTTGAAGATGCAAAATATTTTTTATTGTGAAACAAACAAGAAATAACACAAAAGAATAGAAAACTTGAGCGTGCATATCTATTCACCCCCCCCCAAAGTCAATACTTTGTAGAGTCACCTTTGCAACAATTACAGCTGCAAGTCTCTTGGAGTATGTCTCTATAAGCTTGGCACATCTAGCCACTAGGATTTTTGCCCATTCTTCAAGGAAAAACTGCTCCAGCTCCTTCAAGTTGGATGGGTTACGCTAGTATACAGCAATCTTTAAGTCATACCACAGATTCTCAATTGGATTGAGGTCTGGGATTTGACTGGGCCATTCCAAGACATTTAAATGTTTCTCCTTAAACCACTCGAGTGGTGCTTTAGCAGTATGCTTAGAGTCATTGTCCTGCTGGAAGGTGAACCTCCGTCTCAGTCTCAAATCTCTGGAAGACTGAAACAGGTTTCCTTCAAGAATTTCCCTGTATTTAGCGCCATCCATTATTCCTTAAATTCTTACCAGTTTCCAAGTCCCCGCCGATGAAAAACATCCCCACAGCATGATGCTGCCACCACCATGCTTCACTTTGGGGAAGCTGTTCTCGGGGTGATGAGAGGTGTTGGGTTTGCACTATACATAGCGTTTTCATTGATGGCCAAAAAGCTACATTTGAGTCTAATCTGACCAGAGTATCTTCTTCCATATGTTTGGGGAAAGCCCAGCTCTGTGGAGTGTACGGCTTAAAGTGGTCCTATGGACAGGTACTCCAATCTCTGCTGTGAAGCTTTGCAGCTCCTTCAGGGTTATATTTGGTCTCTTTGTTGCCTCTCTGATTAATGCCCTCCTTGCCTTGTCCGTGAGCTTTGATGAGCAGCCCTATCTTGGCAGGTTTGTTGTGGTGCCATATTCTTTCCATTTTTTTAATAATGGATTTAATGGTGCTCCGTGGGATGTTCAAAGTTTCTGATGTTTTTCTTTGTAACCCAACCCTGATCTGTACTTCTCCACAACTTTGTCCCTGACCAGTTTGGAGAGCTCCTTGGTCTTCATGCTGCTCCTTGCTTGGTGGTGTCCCTTGCTTAGTGGTGTTGCAGACTCTGGGGCCTTTCAGAACAAGTGTATATATACTGAACAAAATGCAAAAAAATGTGGCAAAGAAATTAACTTTATTTCCTGAATACAAAGCGTTATGTTTGGTCCAAATTCAACACATCACTGAGTAGTAGTTTTCATATTTTCAAACATGGTGGTGGCTGCATCATGTTATGGGTATGCTTGTCATCGGCATGGACTCTGGAGTTTAAAAGAAAAGAAAAATAAACGAAATAGTGCTAAGCACAGGACAAATCCTAGTGGAAAACCTGGTTCGTTCTGCTTTCAACAGACACTGGGAGACAAATTCACCTTTCTGCAGGACAATAACCTAAAACACAAGGCCAAATCTACACTGGAGTTGCTTACCAAGATGACAGTGAATGTTCCTGAGTAGCCTAGTTACAGTTTTGACTTAAATCTATGGCAAGCACTGAAAATGGTTTTCTAGCAATGATCAAAAACCAACTTGACAGAGCTTGAAGAAAAAAAAAATGATGTGCAAATATTGTACAATCCTGGTGTGCAAAGCTCTTAGTGACTCAGAAAGACTCACAGCTGTAATCACTGCCAAAGGTGATTCTAACATGTATGGACTCAGGGGTGTGAATTCTTATTTAAATTAGATATTTCTGTATTTCATTTGTAATAAATTAGCAAAACATTTAAAAAACATGTTTTCACTTTGTTATTATGGGGTATTGTGTGTAGATGGGTGAGAAATTATAATTTTTTCAATCAATTTTGAATTCAGGCTGTAACACAACAAAATGTGGAATAAGTCAAGCGGTATGAATACTTTCTGAAGGCATTGTAGCAACCTGGGATGAGTGGGGTAAATAGTTACCTGGGATGGGTGGGGTAAAGAGTTACCTGGGATGGGTGGGGTAAAGAGTTACCTGGGATGGGTGGGGTAAATAGTTACCTGGGATGGGTGGGGTAAAGAGTTACCTGGGATGGGTGGGGTAAATAGTTAACTGGGATGGGTGGGGTAAACAGTTACCTGGGATGGGTGGGCTAAACAGTTACCTGGGATGGGTGGGGTAAACAGTTACCTGGGATGGGTGGGGTAAAGAGTTACCTGGGATGGGTGGGGTAAATAGTTACCTGGGATGGGTGGGGTAAAGAGTTACCTGGGATGGGTGGGCTAAACAGTTACCTGGGATGGGTGGGCTAAACAGTTACCTGGGATGGGTGGGGTAAACAGTTACCTGGGATGGGTGGGGTAAATAGTTACCTGGGATGGGTGAGGTAAAGAGTTACCTGGGATGGGTGGGGTAAATAGTTACCTGGGATGGGTGGGGTAAAGAGTTACCTGGGATGGGTGGGCTAAACAGTTACCTGGGATGGGTGGGGTAAACAGTTACCTGGGATGGGTGGGTTAAACAGTTACCTGGGATGGGTGGGGTAAATAGTGACCTAGGATGGGTGGGGTAAAGAGTTACCTGGGATGGGTGGGGTAAACAGTTACCTGGGATGGGTGGCGTAAAGAGTTACCTGGGATGGGTGGGGTAAAGAGTTACCTGGGATGGGTGGGGTAAATAGTTACCTGGGATGGGTGGGGTAAAGAGTTACCTGGGATGGGTGGGGTAAAGAGTTACCTGGGATGGGTGGGGTAAAGAGTTACCTGGGATGGGTGGGGTAAAGAGTTGCCTGGGATGGTGGGGTAAATAGTTACCTGGGATGGGTGGGGTAAACAGTTACCTGGGATGGGTGGGCTAAACAGTTACCTGGGATGGGTGGGCTAAACAGTTACCTGGGATGGGTGGGCTAAACAGTTACCTGGGATGGGTGGGGTAAACAGTTACCTGGGATGGGTGGGCTAAACAGTTACCTGGGATGGGTGGGGCAAATAGTTACCTTCTATGGGTGGGGTAAATAGTGACCTAGGATGGGTGGGGTAAAGAGTTACCTGGGATGGGTGGGGTAAAGAGTTACCTGGGATGGGTGGGGTAAAGAGTTACCTGGGATGGGTGGGGTAAAGAGTTACCTGGGATGGGTGGGGTAAATAGTTACCTGGGATGGGTGGGGTAAAGAGTTACCTGGGATGGGTGGGGTAAACAGTTACCTGGGATGGGTGGCGTAAAGAGTTACCTGGGATGGGTGGGGTAAACAGTTACCTGGGATGGGTGGGGTAAAGAGTTACCTGGGATGGGTGGGGTAAAGAGTTACCTGGGATGGGTGGGGTAAAGAGTTACCTGGGATGGGTGGGGTAAAGAGTTACCTGGGATGGGTGGGCTAAACAGTTACCTGGGATGGGTGGGCCAAATAGTTACCTTCTATGGGTGGGGTAAATAGTTACCTGGGATGGGTGGGCTAAACAGTTACCTGGGATGGGTGGGGTAAAGAGTTACCTGGGATGGGTGGGGTAAAGAGTTACCTGGGATGGGTGGGGTAAAGAGTTACCTGGGATGGGTGGGGTAAAGAGTTACCTGGGATGGGTGGGGTAAAGAGTTACCTGGGATGGGTGGGGTAAACAGTTACCTGGGATGGGTGGCGTAAAGAGTTACCTGGGATGGGTGGGGTAAAGAGTTACCTGGGATGGGTGGGGTAAAGAGTTACCTGGGATGGGTGGGGTAAACAGTTACCTGGGATGGGTGGGGTAAAGAGTTACCTGGGATGGGTGGGGTAAAGAGTTACCTGGGATGGGTGGGGTAAAGAGTTACCTGGGATGGTGGGGTAAATAGTTACCTGGGATGGGTGGGGTAAACAGTTACCTGGGATGGGTGGGCTAAACAGTTACCTGGGATGGGTGGGCTAAACAGTTACCTGGGATGGGTGGGGTAAAGAGTTACCTGGGATGGGTGGGGTAAAGAGTTACCTGGGATGGGTGGGGTAAATAGTTACCTGGGATGGGTGGGGTAAAGAGTTACCTGGGATGGGTGGGGTAAAGAGTTACCTGGGATGGGTGGGGTAAACAGTTACCTGGGATGGGTGGGCTAAACAGTTACCTGGGATGGGTGGGGCAAATAGTTACCTTCTATGGGTGGGGTAAATAGTGACCTAGGATGGGTGGGGTAAAGAGTTACCTGGGATGGGTGGGGTAAAGAGTTACCTGGGATGGGTGGGGTAAAGAGTTACCTGGGATGGGTGGGGTAAAGAGTTACCTGGGATGGGTGGGGTAAATAGTTACCTGGGATGGGTGGGGTAAAGAGTTACCTGGGATGGGTGGGGTAAACAGTTACCTGGGATGGGTGGCGTAAAGAGTTACCTTGGATGGGTGGGGTAAACAGTTACCTGGGATGGGTGGGGTAAAGAGTTACCTGGGATGGGTGGGGTAAAGAGTTACCTGGGATGGGTGGGGTAAAGAGTTACCTGGGATGGGTGGGGTAAAGAGTTACCTGGGATGGGTGGGGTAAAGAGTTACCTGGGATGGGTGGGCTAAACAGTTACCTGGGATGGGTGGGCCAAATAGTTACCTTCTATGGGTGGGGTAAATAGTTACCTGGGATGGGTGGGCTAAACAGTTACCTGGGATGGGTGGGGTAAACAGTTACCTGGGATGGGTGAGGTAAAGAGTTACCTGGGATGGGTGGGGTAAACAGTTACTTGGGATGTGTGGGGCAAATAGTTACCTTCTATGGGTGGGGTAAATAGTTACCTGGGATGGGTGGGCTAAACAGTTACCTGGGATGGGTGGGGTAAACAGTTACCTGGGATGGGTGGGGTAAAGAGTTACCTGGGATGGGTGGGGTAAAGAGTTACCTGGGATGGGCGGGGTAAACAGTTACCTGGGATGGGTGGGGTAAAGAGTTACCTGGGATGGGTGGGGTAAACAGTTACCTGGGATGGGTGGGGTAAAGAGTTACCTGGGATGGGTGGGGTAAACAGTTACCTGGGATGGGTGGGGTAAATAGTTACCTGGGATGGGTGGGGTAAGTAGTTACCCGGGATGGGTGGGGTAAAGAGTTACCTGGGATGGGTGGGAAAGTATGCAAAGAAACTCTCAAGGTGTGGTGTAGGATCTGGTCCCCTGTATATACTGTGTGGGTGTGACACTGCAGATCTGGCAGTCAATGCCATAAGGTGATAAATATAAGGAATGTTGTTTTGTGAAATAGTGTTTATGATAAACATGAAGTCCAACGTGTCATTTGATAACAGTGGTCGTGTTACAACCTTGAAGAGTGAAAAACTGAAAAACAAAGAACAGAATAAAAGCAAATGTGTAATTTTCTATTCTAATGGATTAGAGACACAAGCGCTGTTGTTAATGTAAGTTACTTTAGGCCTATGTAGGTACATCAACAGGGGCACTGACAAATGGCATAAATCGTGTCCAGGCAACAATTGCACATTCATCACAGAGCCCTAAAATGTTTGTTTACCTTCCAAGCGAAGCGCCCTCTCAACAGTTGTGTAACAGATAGCTCATACGTGGCCTTTCTGTGTAAGTCACCTCCTATTCCTCCCTCCCCCAGTAACAGATAACAAACACAAAGAGCCTACTTCGTGTGTTCGTTGTATCTGAGAGGAAATTTGGCTCACCGACTGAGATGCTTCAGTCGAAAGACATGAGATGCTTCAGTCGAAAGACATATGTACATACAGTATGTGCCCCTGTTCCACTGTTTGTGGTTCCGGTAAATGAAATGATCTGTGCACCCAATGCCAAGTTTTTGATTAAGCAGTTGCAAGGTGCATCTATAATTCATCAGAGAGACAAAGTCAATTTACATTCTGAATATAATTATAATTATTATTATCAGTTGGGTGCTTTTATATTTGTCCTATTTCACACATGCAGGCCTAGGTGTGTGTATTAATCCTCATCTGTGAATTGGAAATGTTTTTTGTTTGTTGCATACACCAACTTCCCCCGAGACACCCTCGGAGGTGTGGGGTCACATTCTGAATATGAATAACTACCAAGGTTTCCCATGTCTTAAAAAGGGATAGGCTGGTATGCCTTCTGAATGATCTAATTTGGCACAAGATGGATACGTTTAAAACAAGGGTGGTAGAAGGCACTGTGTAGGGATTAGTGAGCAAGCCGTCTATCAGAATTCTAATGCTGATGTCATCACATTCCAGGGTGCCCACTGCCAAACATCCTAAGCAGCAAGGTTAAGCAGTTCTCAGAAATCTAAGACCGTAACCGTCACTTTGGGCACAAACATGTTGCTACAGGCCACATTCTTCCTGGAACAGTTTAGGACAAGAGGATTGTAATATCCCATAGCTCTTTCCGTAAATGACTGGAAGTGAATGTTATCGGTACAGAAAGTTTGCCATCAAAGTGGAAAATAAACACAATTTTGCCAATTTCAGCTAACTACTCATCAAACTCAAAGCATAACGGTTTTACTAATCATTCTATTATTATTGTCTTTTTTCCCAAAATGATCTAATCCCCGAGCCGACAAGGTGAAAAATCTGTCGATGTGCCCTTGAGCAAGGCACTTACATTTACATTTACATTTAAGTCATTTAGCAGACGCTCTTATCCAGAGCGACTTACAAATTGGTGCATTCACCTTATGATATCCAGTGGAACAACCACTTTACAATAGTGCATCTAACTCTTTTAAGGGGGGGGGGGGGGGGGTTAGAAGAATTACTTTATCCTATCCTAGGTATTCCTTAAAGAGGTGGGGTTTAAGGTGTCTCCGGAAGGTGGTGATTGACTCCGCTGACCTGGCGTCGTGAGGGAGTTTGTTCCACCATTGGGGTGCCAGAGCAGCGAACAGTTTTGACTGGGCTGAGCGGGAACTGTACTTCCTCAGAGGTAGGGAGGTGAGCAGGCCAGAGGTGGATGAACGCAGTGCCCTTGTTTGGGTGTAGGGCCTGATCAGAGCCTGAAGGTACGGAGGTGCCGTTCCCCTCACAGCTCCGTAGGCCAGCACCATGGTCTTGTAGCGGATGCGAGCTTCAACTGGAAGCCAGTGGAGAGAGCGGAGGAGCGGGGTGACGTGAGAGAACTTGGGAAAGTTGAACACCAGACGGGCTGCGGCGTTCTGGATGAGTTGTAGGGGTTTAATGGCACAGGCAGGGAGCCCAGCCAACAGCGAGTTGCAGTAATCCAGACGGGAGATGACAAGTGCCTGGATTAGGACCTGCGCCGCTTCCTGCGTGAGGCAGGGTCGTACTCTGCGAATGTTGTAGAGCATGAACCTACAGGAACGGGTCACCGCCTTGATGTTAGTTGAGAACGACAGGGTGTTGTCCAGGATCACGCCAAGGTTCTTAGCACTCTGGGAGGAGGACACAATGGAGTTGTCAACCGTGATGGCGAGATCATGGAACGGGCAGTCCTTCCCCGGGAGGAAGAGCAGCTCCGTCTTGCCGAGGTTCAGCTTTAGGTGGTGATCCGTCATCCACACTGATATGTCTGCCAGACATGCAGAGATGCGATTCACCACCTGGTTATCAGAGGGGGGAAAGGAGAAGAGTAATTGTGTGTCGTCTGCATAGCAATGATAGGAGAGACCATGTGAGGATATGACAGAGCCAAGTGACTTGGTGTATAGCGAGAATAGGAGAGGGCCTAGAACAGAGCCCTGGGGGACACCAGTGGTGAGAGCACGTGGTGCGGAGACAGATTCTCGCCACGCCACCTGGTAGGAGCGACCTGTCAGGTAGGACGCAATCCAAGCGTGGGCCGCGCCGGAGATGCCCAGCTCGGAGAGGGTGGAGAGGAGGATCTGATGGTTCACAGTATCAAAGGCAGCCGATAGGTCTAGAAGGATGAGAGCAGAGGAAAGAGAGTTAGCTTTAGCAGTGCGGAGCGCCTCCGTGACACAGAGAAGAGCAGTCTCAGTTGAATGACTAGTCTTGAAACCTGACTGATTTGGATCAAGAAGGTCATTCTGAGAGAGATAGCAGGAGAGCTGTCCAAGGACGGCACGTTCAAGAGTTTTGGAGAGAAAAGAAAGAAGGGATACTGGTCTGTAGTTGTTGACATCGGAGGGATCGAGTGTAGGTTTTTTCAGAAGGGGTGCAACTCTCGCTCTCTTGAAGACGGAAGGGACGTAGCCAGCGGTCAAGGATGAGTTGATGAGCGAGGTGAGGTAAGGGAGAAGGTCTCCGGAAATGGTCTGGAGAAGAGAGGAGGGGATAGGGTCAAGCGGGCAGGTTGTTGGGCGGCCGGCCGTCACAAGACGCGAGATTTCATCTGGAGAGAGAGGGGAGAAAGAGGTCAAAGCACAGGGTAGGGCAGTGTGAGCAGAACCAGCGGTGTCGTTTGACTTAGCAAACGAGGATCGGATGTCGTCGACCTTCTTTTCAAAATGGTTGACGAAGTCATCAGCAGAGAGGGAGGAGGGGGGAGGAGGGGGAGGAGGATTCAGGAGGGAGGAGAAGGTGGCAAAGAGCTTCCTAGGGTTAGAGGCAGATGCTTGGAATTTAGAGTGGTAGAAATTGGCTTTAGCAGCAGAGACAGAAGAGGAGAATGTAGAGAGGAGGGAGTGAAAGGATGCCAGGTCCGCAGGGAGGCGAGTTTTCCTCCATTTCCGCTCGGCTGCCCGGAGCCCTGTTCTGTGAGCTCGCAATGAGTCGTCGAGCCACGGAGCAGGAGGGGAGGACCGAGCCGGCCTGGAGGATAGGGGACATAGAGAGTCAAAGGATGCAGAAAGGGAGGAGAGGAGGGTTGAGGAGGCAGAATCAGGAGATAGGTTGGAGAAGGTTTGAGCAGAGGGAAGAGATGATAGGATGGAAGAGGAGAGAGTAGCGGGGGAGAGAGAGCGAAGGTTGGGACGGCGCGATACCATCCGAGTAGGGGCAGTGTGGGAAGTGTTGGATGAGAGCGAGAGGGAAAAGGATACAAGGTAGTGGTCGGAGACTTGGAGGGGAGTTGCAATGAGATTAGTGGAAGAACAGCATCTAGTAAAGATGAGGTCAAGCGTATTGCCTGCCTTGTGAGTAGGGGGGGAAGGTGAGAGGGTGAGGTCAAAAGAGGAGAGGAGTGGAAAGAAGGAGGCAGAGAGGAATGAGTCAAAGGTAGACGTGGGGAGGTTAAAGTCACCCAGAACTGTGAGAGGTGAGCCATCCTCAGGAAAGGAACTTATCAGGGCGTCAAGCTCATTGATGAACTCTCCAAGGGAACCTGGAGGGCGATAAATGATAAGGATGTTAAGCTTGAAAGGGCTGGTAACTGTGACAGCATGGAATTCAAAGGAGGCGATAGACAGATGGGTCAGGGGAGAAAGAGAGAATGTCCACTTGGGAGAGATGAGGATCCCAGTGCCACCACCCCGCTGACCAGAAGCTCTCGGGGTGTGCGAGAACACGTGGGCAGACGAGGAGAGAGCAGTAGGAGTAGCAGTGTTATCAGTGGTAATCCATGTTTCCGTCAGTGCCAAGAAGTCGAGGGACTGGAGGGAAGCATAGGCTGAGATGAACTCTGCCTTGTTGGCCGCAGATCGGCAGTTCCAGAGGCTGCCTGAGACCTGGAACTCCACGTGGGTCGTGCGCGCTGGTACCACCAGGTTAGAGTAGCAGCGGCCACGCGGTGTGAAGCGTTTGTATGGTCTGTGCAGAGAGGAGAGAACAGGGATAGACAGACACATAGTTGACAGGCTACAGAAGAGGCTACGCTAATGCAAAGGAGATTGGAATGACAAGTGGACTACACGTCTCGAATGTTCAGAAAGTTAAGCTTACGTTGCAAAAAATCTTATTGACTAAAATGATATAGTACTGCTGGCTGGTGAAATAGGCTAGCCAGCAGTGGCTGCGTTGTTGACTTTGTTTGAAAGTGTAGCTGGCTAGGTAACCTCTAACTGGCTAGGTAACCTCGACAATTACTCTAGACTACACAATTATCTTGGATACAAAGACGGCTATGTAGCCAGCTAAGATCAAACAAATCAAACTGTTGTACTGTAATGAAATGAAAATGTAATACTACCTGTGGAGCAAAGCGGAATGCAACTACTCGCTCCAACCCGGAAGTGCGTATCGTAACACTTAACCCTAATATGCTCCAGGGTTGCCGTAGTTATATGGCTGACGCTCTAAAACAGCACATTTCACTGCACCTATCCGGTGTTCCACTATTTTTTTTATCAATCAATAAATACATAGAATCCAGCAATTGCGCTGGTCCCATGAACTATATTTTCGAATGCTTCAGCATGGAATTATTATGCTGTCTTAACCTATATATCTTCAAACTAGGAACAGAGCACATCTCCCTCCCTAGCTGTTTCATGTGTGCCTCTGCTATGCGGCACTCCCTCCCAACATACCAGTGACCCATTACAGCTGTTTTCACACACAGCTCCTTACCTGGTTTCCCTAAACCCAAGCTTCACAGCCCACATAGAGCTGTGGAAACCCAGGCAGAAGAAGGTACATGTAGATCTGTAGCTTCAATTCAAAGTCTATTCCATGTTGGTTCAACGTAATTCCATTAAAATGACACGGAGACAACGTTGATTCAACCAGTGTGTGCCAATCAAAAATCGAATGGTTACATTAGACATTAGACTAAAGACAATTTCCAGTTGAGTCAACATATGCAGCATCTAGCATGAATTTCTGCGAATGCAAAAACCTTGCCTTTAAACGCCACATTGTTGACAATCTGCTGTTGGATTGAATCCCGGCCAAGGACAAGAGCAGAAATGATTACTGGACATGAAGATGCCAGATTGCTTCAATATAAATATTAGATAAGTACGTTAAGTAAAAAGATTCAAATACAGGCATGCAGACGGGCCGTTGAGTTGGTATGTGACTGGACAGACAAATCTAATGTGAAGATTGACTTTATCAAATACTTTGCTTTCACTTTTGATATTGGTAATCTATGTTGGTGAACCTATGAATAAAACAGAAAATATTCACTGTTTCTCTCACTCTGACTCACCTGGAGACAGTGTGTTAACAGACCAGTTGTTTTTCATCCATCTCTTTCAGCCAAGACACTGACATGACTTAATAATGCAAGTAAAGTGGTGTAAAAACAGTAGTACTGATATGACTGCTATAGAGCCAGGGCTTCAGGCTTCTTCTGTTTCACACAGCAGCAGTGGGGTAGTGTAGAGGATGGGGGGGGGGGGGGGGGGGGGCAGGCGTCAGACTATACAGCGAGGACTCCAGCAGTCTTCACCTGAATTGCTCTCCTGTGGGTTTCTCCTGTGGTGGTATTTCAGCGCGCTGTGGAGCAGAGCTGCCTGAGTGGTTTCTCTCACTCACTCACACACTCCTCAGCTCTTTCTGTCTCCATCTGCTTCTCTCTCTCTCTCTCTCGCTCTCTCTCTCTCTCTCTCTCTCTCTCTCTCTCTCGCTCTCTCTCTGTTTAAATGAGGGTCTCCCCTGGTTCCATTCTTTCTTAGAAAATGTAATTAAATTAATAATTTTATTTAACCCTTATTTTGCCAGGTAAGTTGACAGAGAACACATTCTCATTTACAGCAACACCTTGGGGAATAGTTTACAGGGATGATTAGGTGGCCATGATGGTATGAGGGCTTTAACCGGGACAGCAGGGTTAACACGCCTATTCATATGATAAGTGCCATGGGATCTTTAGTGACAACAGAGATTCAGGACACTCGTTTCACGCCCCATTGGAAAGATGGCCCCCTACACAGGGCAATGTCCCCAATCACTGACCTAGGGCTTTGGGATATATTTTAATTTTATACCAGAGGAAAAAGTACCTCCTACTGGCCCTCCAACACCACTTCCAGCAGCATCTGGCCTCCCATCTAGCGACCGACCAGGACCAACTCTGCTTAGCTTCAGAGGCAAGTGTTATGTAGGGTGGGATGCTGCTGACTGATGAAGAATAAGAATATTAAGGAAATGGTTACATATTACATAATATATATTACATTACATTCACACTGGCGTTCCAACCCTTTCTGTGGAAACCCATTGATTGCATTGCAGTCAAAACCTGCATATTTGATCAACACGTATGACTGAACACATTGCAGAGAATCATCCGGTTAAGGTCCTTACTCTATTCTTACCATATAGGGCACCTCTGCTGATGTGACCAAGCATGAAAAACAACATTGGCTGTGTGAGCGCACCCCGTCCTAACCACTGTTCTCAGAAATGAAGTCAAAGCACAGAGTAAACCGACTGGGAGGAAGTGCGGGGAAGAGAATTGAACCTGAGATGTAGTCACAGTATAACTGACTGAAGGCTGGTCTCTCTGTCTACAGATGATGGATCTTCATTTGATTGGAAATGTAAAATATGTAGTGTATTTGAGGTTTAAAAAGGCTTTTGAAGTTTGTAATTTCCACCTTGAAATTTCAGACTTGATTTTCCCTTAGAAAAACATTTATCAACCCATACAAAAATGCATATCCATTATAATCTACATAATTATTCACATTTTCTATTGCTGAAGGATTATTTTCCTGCTTTAGCAAACTGGCTCAAATTAAGATCCTCCATCTGTAACCCATTATGAGTGCGGGGCATTAGGGGCTTCAAATGATGAGGATGATTTCCTACGATGGATAATGGATACACTCTTAGAAAAAAGGGTTCCAAAAGGGTTCTTCTGGTATCCCCATAGGAGAACCCTTTTAGGTTCCATGTAGAACCATATGTGGAAAGGGTTCTACATGGAACCAAAAACGGTTCTTCAAAGGGTTCTCCTATGGTGACTTTTTCGTTCTAGATAAAACAAATAAAAAAAAGAGTGTACCGTGTGACTAATAGCTGAAAGAAACCTGGAATACAAATTACGCAATAATAGCAGTAAATGTGGTGTTTACTTTAATATGCCCTATCAGCACTGATGCACTGCTTAATGTCTCCTGTGGTGATTACTGGAAGAGGGCTTGTGGGAAATGCGCCAGCAGAGCAAGGCAGTCATACAGTAGAAGCTGCTGGCTTCCCAGAATACCTCAGTCCCTCATCCCTCCCATGCACTAACCATCAACACAGTCTGATCCATATTCACCCTGAGTCAGAGTCTTTATAAACATCATCACTGTTATCACTGTATCTGACCAGCATCATCCTCCCACCACCCTCCTCCTCCTCCTCCTCCTCCTCCTCCTCCTCCTCCTCCTATCCTCCCATTGCTTTAGCTCTTGCTGGGTGTCTAGCACTCGCTCCCTACCTCCTCCCTAATGCCTACAGATATGGCAGTGGCAGCGGACGCATAGGTGGGGGAGCTCCCCAGTCCGGCCCTGTCTTCCACAGGTGGATTCCATTCCTGGTAATTATATCAACCCACGAGAGGAGCTGACCAGCTCTGTGGGAGACAGGGAACTACTCTGATTGGTTGACCCACCTCACACAGGGCCACAGCTGCTCCGCTGGATGATATTGGACTCATCCCCTTGCTCCGTGATTCAGAGATGGAGTGAGGTATTGTCTCATGGTCGGAGACAGCAGTCATTCCCAAATAAAACCCTTCTAGACAGGAAGGCAGAAGAGGAGAAGCACAGTGATGAGGAACACAGTGAATGATGGGAAAGATGGCTGGCCCAGACGTGATTTCAGACAGACTAAACCATGTGTGGTGAAGACGGTAACCACCAGCCTACAAGGTTTAAGGAACAAATGTGTTTATAATGAGTCTTCCCAACAATAGGCTTGGGCCAAAAATGGTATTCTACCACAGTCATGTAGTGCTGTGTGATAGTTTGTCTCCCTCTTTGTAATGATACATTTGGAGCTGTATAGAAGTCTACAAGCTAGCCACCCTGACTGACTTGGTTGTGATATCCTCAGTTGAACTTTATTTCACCTTTGACAGGTTTGCAACTCAAAAGACTCACACATTTTTTCCCCCTCAGAAACTGAAATAAACGGAGTGTTTTGGTTCATGGAATATTTGTTATGCATCACGATGACGGGGTCATTCAGTGGTGGCGAATAGGATAGATATGGACAATAGAAATCACTGAGATCTGATAGAGACAGGATCCTATAATCCATCAACATTTGCTACTGTATACTTTGTACTGTATTTGAGCCACTGAATTGCATGGAGTGTTTATTTCTGTGGTCAGTGTGGTCTGACTGCAGTAGTGTTGTTTGGGTGGATGGATTTCTCTGGCTCACTTACTCAGTGGACTTTCCTGGAAGACTCGTCACGCACCCTGGCTGTCTATGACTCTCCGCCACCAACAGCTAACCTCCCAGGGGAAGGATGTGGACGGACAAATCAGGCGGTGACAAATGCTTCCTCCAGTGTCCATCACTTTAATTTGGAAAACAGATTTTCAAGTCAAGTTTTGCTGGGTTTCACTAATAGACTCCAGATGGAAAGCGCATTCGGGTAAATACACCGAAGCAGCTCCTTTACAGTTCTATGTTCATCAGTATACCCAAAGTAAGAAGCCATATATCTACTGTCCATCCACATGTACAGCAGTAATAGTTATTCACAACCAAAGCTAAGAATTTGAATAGGTCTACAGTAATAAGAGGAGGAAGGGAAGCGCTACTGAGGTACACTATAGTATATTTTGGTAGATAGAAGGTGCTCTTTGGTAAAAGGTATAAATAGGTCATCAAAAAGAAAGGAGGACCAAGGCACTCTTCATATAATAAATTAAAATGCCTTTATTAGTATGGCATGTTCAATAGAAACAAAGTTGTTTAAAAACCGACGCGTTTTAACAACTTTGTTTCTATTGAACATGCCATACAAATAAAGGCATTTTAATTTATTATATGAAGAGTGCCTTGGTCCTCCTTTCTTTTTGAAGGTCTACAGTAATGTCGACTGTGTTTGATGTACAGTATGAGAGAGTATTGTTTTCTACCTGTGGCTTCCTCATAACAGATTAAATATGAGGAAAGTCAGTGACAGAAAGTGAATATGTTGGCATGAATCTAGCATAATGATCTACTCCCTTGGGTATACGAAGAGATCTCCTCTCTGTACAGAGGTAATGAGACCAGAATGTTGTGACAACAAATGCCGACACAACGTTGTATAGGCCTAACTGAATCTACTGATTTGACAACCTGCCTATGTGTTCACATTCACATATACAGACCAGGCATAGCGCAGCTGCCAGCTGCTGGGGCTGTAAAGATTCTCAAACATTAAAGACATGGCCGCTCCATCATCATCATTATAGCTTCATAGTCGGAGCGTCTTATGAATAATTAAATCTTAGCAGCAGCAGGGATTGTGATTCCCCCTTCTCCATGCACAGCTTACCACCACATAACTCCCAAACTATCACATACAAACAACCTACAGTATATGCATACTAACAAGCTCCACTGCCTTCCTCCACTTTAAATGCAGTCTGTCATAACCAGGATCCCATTTTCCCACACAAGGTAAGTATTGCAATTGAAAGTACAACATGCATCCACTGAAATGTCAAGACTCTAGATGATGAGGTGACTAAATCCCCCGAAGCAATATTATCAGCACCTGTGTTGGATTGAAATCAATGATCTTTGACTGGGGATCATAATTGAATCGCACTTTGACCTTTTGACAGGCACCCAGTGATAAAGAGATAGACGTGGGGGCATTAATGCCATCAGTGATGATGGAGGGAGAAGAGGAGAGAGAGCACAGCACGCCTGCCTGACTGATTGAGATTCTGGCAGACAGGCGGTTGCCATTGTAAATTAACCCATGCATGGAGGCCCCTCACACAGCTTTTCATTTACAGCTGCCCAGGACTGGTTCCATGTGCTGTAGATTGTATATAAACGAGGTGGTAAATTAAAGTTTCCACCAGGCGTTCAGCAATCAACATTACAGTTACCTCTCCGTGCATCTTGAAGATAACACTACCTGAGGTGATTTAGAAAGCATAGCTACTTCATGTATTGAGATGCTGTCAGACTGTAATCATTGTCAGATGGCAAGCTGTTATCATGAACAACTGAACATTATCAAGGAAGCACCAAGGCAGAGTAGGAACATTGACCCAGCATGGTGAAACTGGTGTTTGATGCATGACACTGACTCAGATTTTTCTAATACACTATATGTCTGATTTGTTCTTGTTTAAAAGCTACAATATTATATTTGAAAACATGACAGCGGTCAGAATATCCCATCCGATGCTTAGCAACACCACAGTATGATCTGTGTAGCTAGTATGCTACGATTTGACATCATCTTCATCTCCCATTTTAAAAAACAGAGTTGAGTTCGAAAGAGGCCAGTGTAGCCTGAGGACATGGTTCTTTATCCCATGACCATATCTGGTGGTGTGTGTGTGTGTGTGTGTGTGTGTGTCTAACAGTCTTAATAGCTTAATAAAACACTCCTTTGTATCGCAGCAAGGTTCTTGATTCAGGATGAAGGATAGCTCTCTCTCAGGTTACCTTGTACACCTTGCATTAGAGCAGTGCTTCTCAATTATTTTCTGTTACGCCCCCCCCCCTAGGAAGAAGTAA
Organism: Salvelinus fontinalis; assembly: GCF_029448725.1. NCBI lineage: Eukaryota > Metazoa > Chordata > Actinopteri > Salmoniformes > Salmonidae > Salvelinus > Salvelinus fontinalis. Next base: position 40,035,711 of record NC_074672.1, on the reverse strand, counting down.
ACATTTCACACCCCCCAACTCTCCGCCGCAACTGTAAATAGTATAATTTGTCTATAAAATTGTTATAAGTACACCTCTGCATAACATTGTATCCTTATTAATGTTAAAGAAAACAAAAAAGAAAGATATAGATCAACTTACAACAAAGAATAACTTTATTAACATTGTTTTTTAGTCTGTAACAGAAAATACTTAAAGTGCATCGATTTGCCTGAAATAAAAAAAATATTCAAGCCTTATTTAAACTGTAATTTTTTACCATTTGATACTGAAAAATACAATTAAATATAATCAATAAATAATAATAATAAATTCAAATTGATCAGCAACATTAACTCAGGAGCACAATATATGAAACATTTTGACCTATAAAACAAAAATGAATAAAACAATTTGTGCTGATTTTTTAAAATCAAAATGAGGAAGTCATAGTTAGTTTTTGCAGCACTTGCGTCATACAGCATGACAGAGACCATGTCTAATGCTGCAGGTAGTATCAGCTCCTCTGCTATGGAGTGTTTTTTTTTGCATTGAGCAATTTGGTACGCCACCTTATATGATGCTAACAGTGCTCGCTGGTTTACTGAAGTAGCATTCACAAAGCGGGACAATTGTTGGCAATATTCGGCACAGTTTCGCTGAAAAAACTCAAGCGGCTTATCAGAGTGATTGGGGTGTAACGTCTTTAAGTGACGCCTTAATTTATTTGGCTTCATGCTGTCCGCTGCCAACATTTTTAGACACAGTAAACATACCGGTCTCTCCTCGTCTCCCACCGTAGTCACAGTGAAGCCAAGCGCTACATACGTGTCGTCATATTTCCTCATCTTAGCTTTCGGGAGACTTACGTTTGTCTCATTATCTCCGTCTCTCTCCGCCTTTCTTTTCATCCCTGTTAAATATTTTTCCATGGTGTCTCTTAAGGGTTTGTTATCTGCACTTCATATCTCCTGCTCTGTGCTATGTGCTCTTATTCGGTGCAAAAAAAACCTACTCCCTGCAGCAAAAAAAAGTATGTTCCCCACGGTCACACGCACCCCCCCTGGGATCGCTCCGAGCCCCCCCAGGGGGGCGCGCCCCACTATTTGAGAAGGACTGCATTAGAGTGTGTGTGGGTTGGAGTAGGACGATAAGGACGTATCTCTGTAGTGAAAGAACGAATAGCCGCCTGTTACATCAGCTAGAGCTGGTCTATAGGGATCAGAAGATCACATCCTGGCCTTGTCCTTCTTATGACTGATCCATGCAGGGATTCATCAAGACCTAGCCACAGATCCATTGCAACACGCGCACACACAGACAGACAGACAGACAGACAGACAGACAGACAGACAGACAGACAGACAGACAGACAGACCCGACCCGACCCACCCACCCACAGAGGCTGCACTCTGCCCCCTGTGGCAGAACTCAAAGGGGTTCTACCTGGAACCAAAAAGGGTTCTCCTATGGGGACAGCCCAACAGTGTAATTAGTGGTATCTTGTAGACAAGCTACGATACAGTCAACAAATTATCGCTCTGGCAATATTCTGTATGGGAGTATTGATAGGTTTCCTACTGAGAGGAGAGGAGCTAGTGAGTAGGAAAAAAGGGTTAAAGCTTTTGGTGTCAGCTGATATACTGGGTCGTGGAGAGGGATGGGGGAGGGAGGGAGCCATATCTAGCTGGCCTCAGGTGACTCTCCATTAGACAGCTATGTCTGTCTGTTTATCTCTATCTGTAACTCTGCATTGTTGGAAAAGGACCCGTAAGAAAAGGACCCGTAAGAAAGCATTACATTGTTAGTCCACACCTGTTGTTTACGAAGCATGTGACAAATACAATTTGATTTGATTTGATTTCATGATGCTGTAACCAACCAGACGGCTAGATACTGATACAACACTGTGGAAAACACACCTGCTTCCAGGAAATCCCTCAGAGCCGAGCGGGCTTTAATTTGTAGCACTGTTGCCGTTGGCAACTGTACATGTTGTACTTTCTGTAAGTGCATCACCCCTATTATCTGTTTGGGATATGACTGTCTTGATCATCCTTGTAAGTCATCTGGAACAAGGGATTCCCATGAATATTTGAAAAAGAATATGCGTGAAATATCCAGCCCTTGGGGTACACAGTGAAAAGGGATGATGTAGCATTCAACTAGATGAGACAGACAGCCGTGGACAGATACCTGCATGTTTACTCCTCTCATTAATCTCCTCACCTCCTACCACCTGAGCCGTCCGATCTGTCAGTGTATTATTTCCTACATAACATGCCGTGTTCTATTTGGCACTCTCCTCAAGGTGAAACACAACCATGCCTGGAGCTAGCCTCAAGGTGAAACACAACCATGCCTGGAGCTAGCCTCAAGGTGAAACACAACCATGCCTGGAGCTAGCGTCAAGGTGAAACACAACCATGCCTGGAGCTAGCCTCAAGGTGAAACACAACCATGCCTGGAGCTTGCCTCAAGGTGAAACACAACCATGCCTGGAGCTAGCCTCAAGGTGAAACACAACCATGCCTGGAGCTAGTGTCAAGGTGAAACACAACCATGCCTGGAGCTAGTGTCAAGGTGAAACACAACCATGCCTGGAGCTAGTGTCAAGGTGAAACACAACCATGCCTGGAGCTAGTGTCAAGGTGAAACACAACCATGCCTGGAGCTAGCCTCAAGGTGAAACACAACCATGCCTGGAGCTAGCCTCAAGGTGAAACACAACCATGCCTGGAGCTAGTGTCAAGGTGAAACACAACCATGCCTGGAGCTAGCCTCAAGGTGAAACACAACCATGCCTGGAGCTAGCCTCAAGGTGAAACACAACCATGCCTGGAGCAAGTGTCAAGGTGAAACACAACCATGCCTGGAGCTAGTGTCAAGGTGAAACACAATCATGCCTGGAGCTAGTGTCAAGGTGAAACACAACCATGCCTGGAGCTAGCCTGAAGGTGAAACACAACCATGCCTGGAGCTAGCCTCAAGGTGAAACACAACCATGCCTGGAGCTAGTGTCAAGGTGAAACACAACCATGCCTGGAGCTAGTGTCAAGGTGAAACACAACCATTCCTGGAGCTAGTGTCAAGGTGAAACACAACCATGCCTGGAGCTAGCCTCAAGGTGAAACACAACCATGCCTAAAGCTAGCCTCAAGGTGAAACACAACCATGCCTGGAGCTAGTGTCAAGGTGAAACACAACCATGCCTAAAGCTAGCCTCAAGGTGAAACACAACCATGCCTAAAGCTAGCCTCAAGGTGAAACACAACCATGCCTGGAGCTAGCCTCAAGGTGAAACACAACCATGCCTGGAGCTAGCCTCAAGGTGAAACACAACCATGCCTGGAGCTAGTGTCAAGGTGAAACACAACCATGCCTGGAGCTAGCCTGAAGGTGAAACACAACCATTCCTGGAGCTAGTGTCAAGGTGAAACACAACCATTCCTGGAGCTAGTGTCAAGGTGAAACACAACCATGCCTGGAGCTAGCCTCAAGGTGAAACACAACCATGCCTGGAGCTAGTGTCAAGGTGAAACACAACCATGCCTGGAGCTAGCCTCAAGGTGAAACACAACCATGCCTGGAGCTAGCCTGAAGGTGAAACACAACCATGCCTGGAGCTAGCCTCAAGGTGAAACACAACCATGCCTGGAGCTAGCCTCAAGGTGAAACACAACCATGCCTGGAGCTAGCCTGAAGGTGAAACACAACCATGCCTGGAGCTAGTGTCAAGGTGAAACACAACCATGCCTGGAGCTAGTGTCAAGGTGAAACACAACCATGCCTGGAGCTAGCCTGAAGGTGAAACACAACCATGCCTGGAGCTAGCCTGAAGGTGAAACACAACCATGCCTGGAGCTAGCCTCAAGGTGAAACACAACCATGCCTGGAGCTAGTGTCAAGGTGAAACACAACCATGCCTGGAGCTAGCCTGAAGGTGAAACACAACCATGCCTGGAGCTAGCCTCAAGGTGAAACACAACCATGCCTGGAGCTAGCCTCAAGGTGATACACAACCATGCCTGGAGCTAGCCTCAAGGTGAAACACAACCATGCCTGGAGCTAGTGTCAAGGTGAAACACAACCATGCCTGGAGCTAGTGTCAAGGTGATACACAACCATGCCTGGAGCAGTAAAGCACATTGTGTATCTAGAACAGTCAATCAGGGAGGAGTGGGATCTCTCCCTGTCTGAGAACCTATATACTTTAAGTCACTATGCAGTGCTGCTGCTTCAGGTCGGCATCAGGGAATGGTTTTCTCTATGCGGCTGAATAGGACGATGCCATGACAACTGACAGCAGTGAAAGCAGTACTCAGCAGTGCGCCCAGAGGTTGAGTGTGAATGTCAGAGAGAGAGACAGCTCTGAAGTGGGTGTACACTCCTCCCAGTCAGGCAGGGAGAGGGAGGGGGTGCAGAGGGGGATGCTGCGGTGCTTTTTTCTCCAGACGTCAGCTCCGCTGGGGAATCTCCGCCTTCCTGCTCTCGTTCAGACCACTGTCACGCTCCTCTTCAGTTAGACCACAGTCCTCCTCAGAGCAGGGCAGGCCCTCTCCCCAGTCCCCTGTGTGCTCTCTGCCTGCCACCAGAGCACAACCGCAGCACAACGCAGGTAGAGCAAAGCAGCGTGGTCCAGGAGATAATGAATCTAGTGCAGCAGCCCAACAGGCATGCCAGGGACAGGGAGGGAGGGGACTGCTGATGTCAGCGATTGTGGCAAGTCATACTGTATATTCACCCACCCAACCTCCCAAAACACCATACTTAACGTATAATACTCTGGAGGAGTTGGAGTTTAATACACTATGCAAATTTGGAATTTAAATATAGAAAAAAAATCATGAACTTTCAGTTATTCATTTCCAATGTTATGCTGTCGATATCATATTTTCTATATAATTGGTACACACATAATATACAATCAATTGCATATTCCCCCAATACAGCCATTATCCACTGTATGATTTTGAATTATTCATATTCTGTTGAGAGGTGTTGGGATATTATCTGCAATAAATCAACAGGGACCTTCATCCATCAAGCTGTATAACACACAATTGTATGATGTGTTTGCTGACAAGACTCATTTTTCAACACAATTTTTTTTTTTTTTTACAAAAGCCTAGAATGTTTTTTCTTTCTAAGGTTCACATCTCAACCCAGCAATCTGCTTTAACGCATCAGCAGCAAAACGTGTCATCAACTGAAGAGAGGGACATGTCAGTTCTTGAGTGGCATACACACGCTATGCTATGCAACTACAGAGTGAGACTGAGAGTGGCAGGCCAGCTGCGTTGTGCATTATTGATAGTGTTATGTTTGAGTGACTACTCAAGTCAAAGCCTTGAAATGGACAAATTAAGAGGTTCCCATGTTCTCCTTGCAGGCTGGAGAGAGAGGAACCCCTGTTTTATGGAATTACTTTTGGGGGAAATAAATAAGATGAGTCCATCAATCAACCTAATTGCATCAAGGAAATTACAAGGCCTTTATGAGATAGAACCCAAGGAAAACCACGCAAAGAGGTTGAAACACAGGCTGAAGATTAGCAGTAGTCGGACTGAGTTTGATAAAAACCCATGCACCGGGGAGTGACGACAGGGAGTGATGAGCAAGGGATGGAGAGTCTTTGAGAGGGGGAGGAGAAACATAGAGGAAGGTTTATGTATGGGAGAGATGGGGGGGTTGGGCAATACACTGTATGTAATCAAATGGGTTGGGGTTCCTATGATAAGAGGAATGGGGGTTAGGGTGTTGGCTGTGGGAGACAGGGGTAGGGTTGGGCGGATGATGTGAGAAATGGTTAGTTTGCGTTATTGATGATAATTCATGGAACAAGACAACGATTCATGGACAATTTGTTCTATTTAGTAACACTATGGAGACGGAAACACCAGCTCTTCTCATAGCAGTTCCTGGAGATTAAACTCGATGTTTTCATGCAGGAGATACAATGCAATTTAACCACAGTCTGTGTTCGCTTATAATCAAGGCTATCTAAGGGGACCTTTGTTCATCTGTTGCAGTCGACTATTGATCTCCTGAACCCAAAAAGTCCTCTTTGGTGAGTTTTTACGGGGAGAAGCGGTGATGATCAAAATGAGGGCAGTTGCGATGGAACAAGATGTGTCCCTGGTTTCATATTGTTCCTTTACTCCCTCACTCAAACAGCAGCATCGTGGTCCTAGGGAGTTTTTTATAAAAAAAAAATTATTTCACCTTTATTTAACCAGGTAGGCAAGTTGAGAACAAGTTCTCATTTACAATTGCGACCTGGCCAAGATAAAGCAAAGCAGTTCGACACATACAACAACACAGAGTTACACATGGAGTAAAACAAACATACAGTCAATAATACAGTAGAAAAATAAGTCTATATACAATGTGAGCAAATGAGGTGAGATAAGGGAGGTAAAGGCAAAAAAAGGCAATGGTGGCGAAGTAAATACAATATAGCAAGTAAAACACTGGAATGGTAGATTTGCAGTGGAAGAATGTGCAAAGTAGAAATATAAATAATGGGGTGCAAAGGAGCAAAATAAATAAATAAATACAGTAGGGGAAGAGGTAGTTGTTTAGGCTAAATTATAGATGGGCTATGTACAGGTGCAGTAATCTGTGAGCTGCTCTGACAGCTGGTGCTTAAAGCTAGTGAGTGAGATAAGTGTTTCCAGTTTCAGAGATTTTTGTAGTTCGTTCCAATCATTGGCAGCAGGTTAGTTTGTTCACCCACCCAAAGGTGCGGACTCCCGGCCGCAAACCTGAACCTATAGGGGAGGGTCTGGGTGGGCATCTACCCTCGGTGGCGGCTCTGGTTCTGGACGCCGTCCCCCTCTTTACGCTGATCCCTCCGCCTTTGTAGAACCGGACCATGGATCATCACCAGAGGCTCTGGACTGCAGATCATTGCCGGAGACCTGATTTTTGTTCCCCGGACTGGGAACCGTCTCTGTAGACCCCGGACTGGGGACCGTTGCTGGAGACCCCGGACTGGGGATCGTCGCTGGAGGCCTCGGACTGTGGCCCGTCGTTGGAGATTCCGGACTGTGGCCCGTCGTTGGAGGTTCTGGACTGTGAAACGTCGCCGGAAGCTCTGGACTGGGAACTGTCCCCGGAAGCTCTGGACTGGGAACTGTCGCCGGAAGCTCTGGACTGGGAACTGTCGCCGGAAGCTTTGGACTGGAAACTGTCGCCGGAAGCTTTGGACTGGGAACTGTCGCCGGAAGCTCTGGACTGGGAACTCTCGCCGGAAGCTTTGGACTGGGAACTGTCGCCGGAAGCTCTGGACTGTGGAAGCACACTGGAAGCCTGATGCGTGGTGCCGGAAATGGTGGTACCGGGCTGAGGACACGCATCTCAGGGCAAGGAAGAGGAAGAGGAACAGGACGTACTGGACTGTGGAGGGGCACTGGAGACCTGATGCGTGGGACCGGTAGAGGTGGCACCGGTCTGAGGACACGCACCTCAGGGCGAGTGCGGGGAAGAGGCACAGGCCGTACTGGACTGTGGAAGCGCACTGGAGGCCTGATGCGTGGTGCCGGAACTGGTGGTACCGGGCTGATGACACGCATCTCAGGGCGAGTGCAAGGAAGAGGAACAGGACGTACTGGACTGTGGAGGGGCACTGGAGACCTGATGCGTGGGACCGGTACAGGTGGCACCGGTCTGATGACACGCACCTCAGGGCGAGTGCGGAGAGGAGGCACAGGACGTACTGGACTGTGGATGCTCACTGGAGACCTGATGCGTCGGACCGGTACCGCTGGCACCGGGCTGATGACACGCAGCTCAGGGCGAGTGCGAGGAAGAGGCACAGGACGTACTGGACTGTGGAAGCGCACTTGAGGCAGAGTGTGAGGAGCAGGAACAGAACACACCGGGTTGTGAAGGTACACTGGAGACCTGGTGTGTATAGCCGGCATCAATTTTTCCTGAACTTTAACACACGTTTCAGGACGAGTACGAAGAACTGACACAGGTGGCATCGGACAGCTGACACGCTCCTCAGGGTGAATGCCGTGCATACTACGCCAAACCAACAGATCTCTCTCTTCACTCTCCTCCAATTTAATCAACAACTCCTCGAAGGTCTCATACTCTCCCCTCCGTTCACTCTTTTCCAATTTGTCCAATAACTCCTCGACAGTCTCTGACTCACCTCTCAACTTCGCCGAATGCTCCATGTGCCCCCCCAAAAACATTATTGGGGTTTCTGTGGCCTACCTCCCCGACGTCTTTGCTGTCCTCTCTTGCTCCTAGACGACTCCCTGAATGACTCCATGTCCCCCCCCCCCAAAAAAAATATTGGGGTTTCTGTGGCCTACCTCGTTGGTATAACTCCTCGTAATATCGCCGTTACGCCTTCGCTGCCTCTATCTCCGCCTTAGGAAGGCGATACTCCCCAGCCTGCGTCCAGGGTCCTGCTCCATCCAGGATCTCCTCTCAGGTCCATTCCTCCTGAACACGCTGCTTGGTCCATTTTTGGTGGGTTCTTCTGTCACGTTCGTTGTATGAATCGGACCAAGGCGCAGCGTTGTATGTGTACATTCTTTATTATTAAAAGAATGAACACTGAACAAACTAACCAAAATAACAAAACGACACATGAAGCTATACAAATGAGTACTGACAGGCAACTAAACATAGACAAGATCCCACAAACACCAAAGGGAAATGGCTACATAAATATGATCCCCAATCAGAGACAACGATAAACAGCTGCCTCTGATTGGGAACCATATCAGGCCACCATAAACATACAAATCACCTAGACCTACAAAACCCTAAACATACAGAAACCCTAGACAATTCAAAACCCCTAAACAACACAAAAACTAGCGTACTCACCCTACTCACACCCTGACCTAACCAAAATATAAAGAAAACAGAGATATCTCAGGTCAGGGCATGACACTATGTTGCGAAATAGGAAGCCAATTCTAGATTTAACTTTGGATTGGAGATGTTTGATGTGAGTCTGGAAGGAGAGTTTACTGTCTAACCAGACACCTAGGTATTTGTAGTTGTCCACATATTCTAAGTCAGAACCGTCCAGAGTAGTGATGCTGGACGGACGGGCAGGTGCAGTCAGCGATCGGTTGAAGAGCATGCATTTAGTTTAACTTGTATTTAAGAGCAGTTGGAGTCCACGGAAGGAGAGTTGTATGGCATTGAAGCTCGTCTGGAGGGTTGTTCAAAGAAGGGCCAGAAGTGTGTAAAAAGGGCCAGAAGTATACAGAATGGTGTCGTCTGCGTAGAGGTGGATCAGAGACTCACCAGCAGCAAGAGCGACATCATTGATGTATACAGAGAAGAGAGTCGGCCCAAGAATTGAACCCTGTGGCACCCCCATAGAGACTGCCAGAGGCCCAGACAACAGGCCCTCCAATTTGACACACTGAACTCTATCAGAGAAGGTGTTTGGTGAACCAGGCTAGGCAATCATTTGAGAAACCAAGGCTATCGAGTCTGCCGATGAGGATGTGGTGATTGACAGAGTCGAAAGCCTTGGCCAGGTCAGTGAAAAGGGCTGCACAGTATTGTTTCTTATCGATGGCGGTTATGATATCGTTTAGGACCTTGAGCGTGGCTGAGGTACACCCATGACCTGCTCTGAAACCAGATTGCATAGCGGAGAAGGTGCAGTGGGATTCAAAATGGTCGGTAATCTGTTTGCTGACTTGGCTTTCGAAGACCTTAGAAAGGCAGGGTAGGATAGATATAGGTCTGTAGCAGTTTGGGTCAAGAGTGTCCCCCCCTTTGAAGAGGGGGATGACCGCAGCTGCTTTTCATTCTTTGGGAATCTCAGACGACACGAAAGAGAGGTTGAACAGGCTAGTAATAGGGGTTGCAACAATTTCGGGAGATGATTTTAGAAAGAAAGGGTCCAGATTGTCTAGCCCGGCTGATTTGTAGGGGTCCAGATTTTGCAGCTCTTTCAGAACATCAGCTGACTGGATTTGGGAGAAGGAGAAATGGGGAAGGCTTGGGCGAGTTGCTGTGGGGGGTGCAGTGCTGTTGACCGGGGTAGAGGTAGCCAGGTGGAAAGCATGGCCAGCCGTAGAAAAATGCCAGGAGTGAGGACAGAGAGATTAGCTAACGTATAAAACATACTATACAATCACTCAGGAACCCAAATTCGACTTCACTTAAATGGCTTATGATGCCCATGCAGTTACATTGCAGGACCACGTGTCAGCTTATACTTGTTTGCTGGTCTTGAGATACAGTATGTATTGATAAATTGTGGCCATTACATTTAAATAGAAGTACTCATCTACAGTATAAAACTCCTCAATATTTGAATAGTTCAATATTGTCTCATGCAGATATGAGACCCTGTTTCATTCCTCCATAAAATGTAATATGAAGCTATAAGGTCTCAGTAACTGTGACACAGCGCAGCAGTGTCTCCTCACTTACCAGTGCCAGTATCCAGTCTTATGTCTTCAATATTGTGTTATTCAGTCTTATGTCTTCAATATTGTGGTATTCAGTCTTATGTCTTCAATATTGTGTTATTCAGTCTTATGTCTTCAATATTGTGTTATTCAGTCTTATGTCTTCAATATTCTGTTATTCAGTCTTATGTCTTCAATATTGTGTTATTCAGTCTTATGTCTTCAATATTGTAGTACCCAGTCTTATGTCTTCAATATTGTGGTATTCAGTCTTATGTCTTCAATATTGTGGTATTCAGTCTTATGTCTTCAATATTGTGGTATTCAGTCTTATGTCTTCAATATTGTGGTATTCAGTCTTATGTCTTCAATATTGTAGTATTCAGTCTTATGTTTTCAATATTGTAGTATCCAGTCTTATATATTCAATCTTGCAGTACCCAGTCTTATATATTCAATCTTGCAGTACTCAGTTGAAGACCTTCAAGAGGTCTGGCATGAAATCATCTCAAGAGTTATTTATGTGTGTCTGGCACTGGTAAGTGAGGAGTCACTGCTGCGCTGTGTCACAGTTACTGAGACCTTATAGATTCATATTACATTTTATGGAGGAATGAAACAGGGTCTCATATCTGCATGAGACGGCATGCAACAAGTAGAACCAGGTCTCTCTGGACAGACATGTATATATACCAGGTCTCTCTGGACCGACATGTATATATACCAGGTCTCTCTATATACCAGGTCTCTCTATATACCAGGTCTCTCTGGGACAGACATGTATATAAACCAGGTCTCTCTATATACCAGGTCACTCTATATACCAGGTCTCTCTATATACCAGGTCTCTCTATATACCAGGTCTCTCTGGACAGACATGTATATAAACCAGGTCTCTCTATATACCAGGTCTCTCTGGACAGACATGTATATATACCAGGTCTCTCTGGACAGACATGTATATATACCAGGTCTCTCTATATACCAGGTCTCTCTATATACCAGGTCTCTCTGGACAGACATGTATATAAACCAGGTCTCTCTATATACCAGGTCTCTCTGGACAGACATGTATATATACCAGGTCTCTCTGGACAGACATGTATATATACCAGGTCTCTCTATATACCAGGTCTCTCTATATACCAGGTCTCTCTATATACCAGGTCTCTCTATATACCAGGTCTCTCTATATACCAGGTCTCTCTATATACCAGGTCTCTCTATATACCAGGTCTCTATGGGACAGACATGTATATATACCAGGTCTCTCTATATACCAGGTCTCTCTATATACCAGGTCTCTCTATATACCAGGTCTTTCTGGGACAGACATGTAAATATGCCAGCACAAGCTTTTCATCACCCCACCTGTCACACCATCTATCTCTCTCCAGTGACACACACTTACGGAATCCACATGCTCTCACACACACACAGGCATACACACACATTCAACTCCCGCCCTGTGCAATTGGGTTTGGACTTCCTGAACGGGTCGCCCCCAGGTGGTGAAGGTAGGAAACATCTCCACTCCGCTGATGCTCAACACTGGGGGCCCACAAGCGTGTGTGCTTGGCCCCCTCCTGTACTTACTGTTCACCCATGACTGCGTGGCCATGCACGCCTCCAACTCAATCATCAAGTTTGCAGACGACACAACAGTAGTAGAGTTGATTACCAACAACAACGAGACAGCCTACAGGGAGGAGCTGAGGGCACTAACAAGGGAGATGATCATGGACTTCAGAAAACAGCAAAGGGAGCACCCCCCTATCCACATCGACTGGACAGCAGTGGAGAAGGTGGGCTCTCTGGCATGCTCTCTGGCATTGTTCCTCGGCGTACACATCATGTCTGTCCAGAGAGACAAACTGAAATGATCCACCCACACAGACAGTGCGGTGAAGAAGACGCAACAGCGCCTTTTCAACCTCAGGAGGCTGAAGAAATCTGGCTTGTCACCTAAAACCCTGACAAACTTTTACAGATGCACAATTGAGAGCATCCTGTCGGGCTGTATCACCGCCTGGTACGGCAACTGCACCGCCCACAAACGCAAGGCTCTCCAGAGGGTGGTGCGGTCTGCACAACGCATCACCGGGGACAAACTACCTGCCCTCCAGGACACCTACACCACTTGATGTCACAGGAAGGCCAAAAAGATCATCAAGGACAACAACCACCCGAGCCACTGCCTGTTCACCCCGCTATCATCCAGAAGACGAGGTTAGTACAGGTGCATCAAAGCTGGGGCTGAGAGACTGAAAAACAGCTTCTATCTCAAGGCCATCAGACTGTTCAACAGCCATCACTAACACAGAGAGGCTGCTGCCTACATACAGACTTGAAGTCATTGGCCACTTTAATAAATGGATCACTAGTCACTTTAATAATGCCACTGGCATAATGTTTACATATTTTGCATTACTCATCTCATATGTATATACTGTATTTTATACCATCTATTGAATCTTGTCTATGCCGCTCTGTCATTGCTCATCCATATATTTATATGTACATATTCTTATTCATTCCTTTACTCAAATTAGTGTGTATAAGGTAGTTGTTGTGGAATTGTTAGATTACATGTTAGATATTGCTGCACTGTCGGAACTAGAAGCACAAGCATTTCGCTACACTGCAGACATACACACACGCACAAGCACGCAAACACACATACACAGACTAACACACACCATGTCCTTATCTCTTTAACTGTGGGCGATGGCGATCCCCTTACTGAACAGCCCTTCTTCATGAAGATGGATATTACAGCTGAATTATATACACTGCAGCTGTCAGGGGCGGAGGCCATCCATTACAGCTTCTTTTCCAGGCATGGTGAAGACTGCTGCCCCGGCGTGTACAGCATCTCATCTCAGCCCGCTCCGCTCATTCAGCGCTTTCTGCTCCACTCAGCCTCATGTTTTTACTCCACAGTGTGGAGGACAGATAAATCACACACCTCAATACTGCCAGTCCTGTCCCTGTCAATGTCAACATTTCTGTTCTCAGGGCCAATGACGAGACATATGCTGTCTGGCCAGCCTCATCCGCCTTGGAGATCAGGGAAAGTGACATGTTGCACCCCAGTCTTAAGGCAAGTGGTCACCAGCCTCAACTAACCAATCCATGTGAAGATGAGGTCAACTCTTCAGTCTGACCCCCCCCCCCCCCCCCCCCCCCCCCCCCCAGCCATCAGACTGGCATCCCCATGGGAGCAGCCGTGGCGTGGTTTCCATGTGGTTTCCATGGCTACATGGCAAACACTGTTGCTGTAGCAGCCCTGTCAACAAATTGAGGCAATTATATCTGAGGAGCAGCTGCTCTACCAGTCCCCTCCCCCACTGTACTGCCCCTCACCCATCGTTCCGTCCCTCCCCCATGATACCGTCCCTACCCCATGGGACCGTCCCTCCCCCATAGCACCGTCCTTACTCCATCGTACCATCCCTCCCCTATGGTACCGTCCCTCCTCCATGATACCATCCCTCCCCCATCGCATCGTCCCTACCCCATGGGACCGTCCCTCCCCCACCGTTTCGTCTCTCCCCCTTAGCACTGTCCCTACTCCATCATACTGTCCCTCCCCCATGATACCGTCCTTCCCTCATCATACTGTTCCTCCCCCTTAGCACTGTTCCAACCCCATGGTACCATCCCTCCCCCTTAGCACTGTTCCAACCCCATGGTACCATCCCTCCCCCTTAGCACTGTTCCAACCCCATGGTACCATCCCTCCCCCTTAGCACTGTTCCAACCCCATGGTACCATCCCTCCACCTTAGCACTGTTCCAACCCCATGGTACCATCCCTCCCCCTTAGCACTGTTCCAACCCCATGGTACCATCCCTCCCCCTTAGCACTGTTCCAACCCCATGGTACCATCCCTCCCCCTTAGCACTGTTCCAACCCCATGGTACCATCCCTCCCCCTTAGCACTGTTCCAACCCTATGGTACCATCCCTCCCCCTTAGCACTGTTCCAACCCCATGGTACCATCCCTCCCCCTTAGCACTGTTCCAACCCCATGGTACCATCCCTCCCCGATCGTACCGTCCCTATCCCATCGTACCGTCCCTCCCCCATGGTATCGTCCCTCCCTCTTAGCACCGTCCCTCCCGCATGGTACCATCTCTCCCCCATCGTACCGTCCCTCCCCCATGGTACCATCTCTCCCCCATCGTACCGTCCCTCCCCCATGGTACCATCTCTCCCCCATCGTACCGTCCCTCCCCCATGGTACCATCTCTCCCGCATCGTACCGTCCCTCCCGCATCGTACCATCCCTCCCGCATGGTACCATCTCTCCCCATCGTACAGTCCCTCCCGCATGGTACCATCTCTCCCCATCGTACCGTCCCTCCCGCATGGTACCATCTCTCCCCATCGTACCGTCCCTCCCCCATGGTACCATCTCTCCCCATCGTACCGTCCCTCCCGCATGGTACCATCTCTCCCCATCGTACCGTCCCTCCCGCATGGTACCATCTCTCCCCATCGTACCGTCCCTCCCCCATGGTACCATCTCTCCCCATCGTACCGTCCCTCCCGCATGGTACCATCTCTCCCCATCGTACCGTCCCTCCCGCATGGTACCATCTCTCCCCATCGTACAGTCCCTCCCGCATGGTACCATCTCTCCCCATCGTACAGTCCCTCCCGCATGGTACCATCTCTCCCCATCGTACCGTCCCTCCCGCATGGTACCATCTCTCCCCATCGTACCGTCCCTCCCCCATGGTACCATCTCTCCCCATCGTACCGTCCCTCCCCCATGGTACCATCTCTCCCCCATCGTACCGTCCCTCCCGCATGGTACCATCTCTCCCCCATGGTACCATCCCTCCCCCATCATATCATCCCTCCCCCTTAGCACCGTCCCTCCCCCATGGAACCATCCCTCCCCCATCATATCATCCCTCCCCCTTAGCACCGTCCCTCCCCCATGGTACCGTCCCTCCCCCATGGTACCGTCCCTCCCCCATGGTACCATCTCTCCCCCTTCGTACCATCCCTCCCCCATCGTACTGTCCTTACCCCATCATACCGTCCCTCCCCCATGGTATCGTCCCTCCCCCTTAGCACCGTCCCTCCCGCATGGTACCATCTCTCCCCCATCGTACCGTCCCTCCCGCATGGTACCATCTCTCCCCCATCGTACAGTCCCTCCCGCATGGTACCATCTCTCCCCCATCGTACAGTCCCTCCCGCATGGTACCATCTCTCCCCATCGTACAGTCCCTCCCGCATGGTACCATCTCTCCCCCATCGTACAGTCTCTCCCGCATGGTACCATCTCTCCCCCATCGTACAGTCCCTCCCGCATGGTACCATCTCTCCCCCATCGTACAGTCCCTCCCGCATGGTACCATCTCTCCCCATCGTACAGTCCCTCCCGCATGGTACCATCTCTCCCCCATCGTACAGTCCCTCCCGCATGGTACCATCTCTCCCCATCGTACAGTCCCTCCCGCATGGTACCATCTCTCCCCATCGTACAGTCCCTCCCGCATGGTACCATCTCTCCCCATCGTACAGTCCCTCCCGCATGGTACCATCTCTCCCCCATGGTACCGTACCTCCCTCATCGTACCATCCCTCCCGCATGGTACCATCTCTCCCCCATCATACCGACCCTTCCCCCATGGTACCATCTCTCCCCCATCGTACCGTCCCTACCCCATGGTACCATCTCTCCCCCATCGTACCATCTCTCCCCCATCGTATCGTCCCTCCCCCTTAGCACCGTCCCTGCCCCATGGCACCAACCCTCCCCCATCGTACTGTCCTTCCCCATCATATCATCCCTACCCCATGGTACCGTCCCTCCCCCTTAGCACCGTCCCTCCCCATCACACAGTCCCTCCCCCTTAGTACCATCCCTACCCCATCGTACCGTACCTCCCCCATTGTATCGTCCCTCCCCCTTAACACCGTCCCTACCCCATTGTACCGTCCCTCCCCCATCATACCGTCCCTCGCCTATTGTACCGTCCCTCCCCTATGGTACATCCCTCCCTCATCATATCGTCCTCCCCCTTAGCACCATCTCTCCCCCATCGTACCATCCCACCCCCATGGTTCCATCCCTCCCCCATCGGTCCGTCCCTACCCCATCGCCCAGGCGAAACCCAAACCTACTTGAAGGTAACAGCGCTCACTGTTGCCCTTAGTGGCCGGTTTCCACGTCATCTCCCGACCTGGCTGGACTGGGGAGCAAGATAATGGACAGACCGATAATGGTAGGTCCTTCCTAGTAGGGTATGTGAGGGGCCATCCAACCCACCAGTTATTGTGTTTTCAACTTCTATCAAATCAAATCAAATGTTATTTGTCACATACACATGGTTAGCAGATGTTAGTGCGAGTGTAGCGAAATGCTTGTGCTTCTAGTTCCGACAATGCAGTAATAACCAACAAGTAATCTAACCTAACAATTCCACAACAACTACCTTATACACACAAGTGTAAAGGAATGAATAAGAATATGTACATACAAAAATATATGAATGAGTGATGGTATAGAACGACATAGGCAAGAGGCAGTAGATGGTATAGAGTACAGTAAATCCATATGAGATGAGTAATGTAGGGTATGTAAACATATAAAAGTGGCATTGTTTAAAGTGGCTAGTGATACATTTATTACATAAATGTTTCTATTATTAAAGTGGCTGGAGTTGAGTCAGTATGTTGGCAGCAGCAATTCAATGTTAGTGATGGCTGTTTTACAGACTGATGGCCTTGAGATAGAAGCTGTTTTTCAGTCTCTCGGTCCCTGCTTTGATGCACCTGTACTGACCTCGCCTTCTGGATGATAGCGGGGTGAACAGGCAGTGACTCGGGTGCTTGTTGTCCTTGATGATCTTTTTGGCATTCCTGTGACATCGGGTGCTGTAGATGTCCTGGAGGGCAAGTAGTTTGCCCCCGGTGATGCGTTGTGCAGACCTCACTACCCTCTGGAGAGCCTTGCGGTTGTGAGCGGAGCAGTTGCCGAACCATGCAGTGATACAGCCCGACAGGATGCTCTCGATTGTGCATCTGTAAAAGTTTGTGAGTGTTTTTGGTGACAAGCCAAATTTATTCAGCCTCCTGAGGTTGAAGAGGCGCTGCTACGCCTTCTTCACCACGCTGTCTGTATGGGTGGACCAATTCAGTTTGTCCGTGATGTGTACGCCGAGGAACTTAAAACTTTCTACCCTCTCCACTACTGTCCCGTTGATGTAGATAGGGGGGTGCTCCCTCTGCTGTTTCCTGAAGTCCACGATCATCTCCTTTGTTTTGTTGACGTTGTGTGAAATTATTTTCCTAACACCCCACTCCGAGGGCCCTCACCTCCTCCCTGTAGGCTGTCTTGTCGTTGTTGGTTATCAAGCCTACCACTGAAGTGTCGTCTGCAAACTTGATGATTGAGTTGGAGGAGTGCATGGCCACGCAGTCGTGGGTGAACAGGGAGTACAGGAAAGGGCTGAGAATGCACCCTTGTGGGGCCCCTGTGTTGAGGATCAGCGGGGTGGAGATGTTGTTACCTACCCTCACCACCTGGGGGCGGCCAGTCAGAAAGTCCAGGACCCAGTTGCACAGGGCGGGGTCGAGACCCAGGGTCTCAAGCTTGAAGATGAGTTTGGAGGGTACTATGGTGTTAAATGCTGAGCTGTAGTCGATGAACAGCATTCTCACATAGGTATTCCTCTTGTCCAGATGGGTTAGGGCAGTGTGATGGTGATTGCGTTGTCTGTGGACCTGTTGGGGCGGTAAGCAAATTGGAGTGGGTCTAGGTTGTCAGGTAGGGTGGAGGTGATATGGTCCTTGACTAGTCTCTCAAAGCACTTCATGATGACGGAAGTGAGTGCTACGGGGCGGTAGTCATTTAGCTCAGTTACCTTAGCCTTCTTGGGAACAGGAACAATGGTGGCCCTCTTGAAGCATGTGGGAACAGCAGACTGGGATAAGGATTGATTGAATATGTCCGTGAAACAAAGAACGTAACAGTCTCTGATGTCTCTCTGGAATGCTACCCTTGCACGGATTTCGTCTACCTTGTTGTCAAGAGACTGGACATTGGCGAGTAGTATGCTCGGGAGTGGTGCGCGATGTGCCCGTCTATGGAGCCTGACCAGAAGACCACTTCGTCTGCCCCTTCTACTGCGTCGTTGTTTTGGGTCGCCGGCTGGGATCAGATCCATTGTTCTGGGTGGTGGGCAAAACAGAGAATCTGCTTCGGGAAAGTCGTATTCCTGGTCGTAATGTTGGTGAGTTGACGTTGCTCTTATATCCAATAGTTCCTCCCGACTGTATGTAATAAAACCTAAGATTACCTGGGGTAACAATGTAAGAAATAACACAAAAGAAAACTAAATACTGCATAGTATCCAAGGAACGCGAAGCGAGGCAGCCATCTCTGTCGGCGCCGGAAATACTACATGCTCCAAGACATGCAAACAGACAGAGATCACTCAGTCTTAAAAGCAATCCACTCTCTTATTTTGTGTGAGAAACCTGCCCTGTAATAAGCTTCTGTAGCAAACAACAAGTGAGTGGTTAGTGCTCCTTGATCATGTTTGGGAGAAGAGTGCCTCTATTTAAATGAGTTCAGGGCGAGGCTGTGAGACTGGGACACGCATTGTGTGTGGATGTATGTAGAGAAAATAGAGCACTGCGTGAGAGGATGTGTGCAAACACTCTTCACTGCATCTATGTGGGTGGATGCCAGGAAGCTAGCATGCATCCTTAAGTAATTTTGTGGGCAGTTATTGTAAGTGCCCATGCCAGAGAGTCCATGCCGGAGTGCCCATGCCAGAGAGCCCATGCCAGAGAGTCCATGCCGGAGTGCCCATGCCAGAGAGCCCATGCCAGAGAGCCCATGCCAGAGAGCCCATGCCAGAGAGCCCATGCCAGAGAGCCCATGCCAGAGAGCCCATGCCAGAGAGCCCATGCCAGAGAGCCCATGCCGGAGTGCCCATGCCAGAGAGTCCATGCCAGAGAGTCCATGAGCGAGAGCCCATGCCAGAGTGCCCATGAGCAAGTGCCCATGAGCAAGTGCCCATGAGCAAGTGCCCATGCCAGAGTGCCCATGCCAGAGAGCCCATGCCAGAGTGCCCATGCCAGTCTGTAAATATGTGGGCATGCGTGTGATTTAATTGATGGCTAAATCTATGCCAAACACTTTGAGTCTGAAGGCCACTGTTCTGTTTGTTTAGTATCTGCTGCAATTGAATGGAGAGGGAGAGGCAGGTGGGGAGTCCTAGCAAGTATTGGGGGGGGGGGTTAGGGAATGAAGGATAGTCCAAGCACAGCAGTGTTCTTATCTACCGTTTGCAGATTGTATGTGTGTTTGTGTTTGTTTGTGCGTGAGAGAGGAAAGAGCTCATCTGTGCAGTCACCCAGCTAGAAGCCACGCCAACACAAACAAATGCAGTGCAGGTGGAACAGCAGAGTTGCATTTCTACCTCACGGTGGAATGATCCGACAGGTATGAATTCAACCATACGTTACAGGAAGATCCCTATAGAATTTGATAATATGAAGCAGTAAACAAAAACCTGATTGTAGCAGTTTTGTATTTCTGTTCCTTCCTTAATATAAGGTTAAAAGCATGTAAATGTTCTTATATCAATCTGGAGAGAACAGTTATCAGTCAAATATTCCTCATTTAAAACGTAACGAATTAGCAGACGATTCCTTCTGCAAATTGCACCTTTAACTTCACATAAATTACTTATTTCAGTCAATATCTAGTCTAGCATAATTTAAAATAAAATAGATTTGGACGAAAGTATAGAGCAAGTCGGAAAAGCGAGGACAAATGTTTTTCCTACTCAAAAATAACCAATTAATAAATGATCGATGTGTGATAATGCAAAAGAATAAGACCTTTGAAGCACGTGCAGAAAGGGTTAGGTTCAGGGTTAGGATTAGGACAAGACCATTGAAGCACGTGTAGAAAGGCCAGGGTGTTTGATATGTGATATTCAGCAAAGGCATTTCCACAGCACGTACACACGCACGCACGCGCGCACGCGCGCACACGCGCACACGCGCACACGCGCACACGCACACACGCGCGCACGCGCGCACGCACGCACACACGCACACACGCACACACGCACACACGCACACACGCACACACACACACACACACACACACACACACACACACACACACACACACACACACACACACACCGGCTGAATAATTCAAGGTGTCTTTATCTGCAGAGTAGGCTTCTGCTGCAGATAATGGAAAGGCTGTCATTACTTCTGTTCTGTTCCTCCAGTCATTACTGCTACTACTGTTCTGTTCCTCCAGTCATTACTGCTACTACTGTTCTGTTCCTCCAGTCATTACTGCTACTACTGTTCTGTTCCTCCAGTCATTACTGCTACTACTGTTCTGTTCCTCCAGTCATTACTGCTACTACTGTTCTGTTCTTGTAATAGCTGTCGCTTTCCTCATCCTCAGATGAGGTGAGGAGAGAAGGATCTTCGGACCAAAATGCGGAGTCAGGGAAATATGCCATCTTTATTTTATAACGAACACCGATGACACGAAAACAAACACTTTCAAAACTTACAAAATAACAAAAACGACGTAGAACGGAACCTGAACATAAACTCACATAACAAACGTAAACTCACGGACAGGAACGTTACATCGAAACACACGAACAGCCAAACAGTCCCGTAAGTGAAACACATCGACAACGACGAAGACATCACAGGAGACAATCACCCACAAACAAACTGTGAAAATGCCCTACCTAAATATGACTCTTGATTAGAGGAAAATGCAAACCACCTGCCTCTAATCAAGAGCCATACCAGGCAAACCGAAACCAACATAGAAACAGATAACATAGACTGCCCACCCAAAACACATGCCCTGACCATAAACACATAAAAAACAACATAAAACAGGTCAGGACTGTTACAGTACCCCCCCCTCAAGATGCGCACGCCGGGCGCACAAGCACAAAGTCCAGGGGAGGGTCCGGGTGGGCAGTTGACCACGGTGGTGGTTCCGGCTCAGGACGCTGTCCCCATACCACCATAGTCACTCCCCTCTTCTGTCTACCCCCTCTAATGACCACCCTAACACTACCCTCCCCTAAATAAACAGCTAGCACCGGGACAAGGGGCAGCACCGGGACAAGGGGTAGCACCGGGACAAGGGGCAGCACTAGAACAAGGGGCAGCACCTGGATAAGGACCATCACCGGAATAAGGGGCAGCACCGGGACAAGGGGCAGCACCGGGACAAGGGGCAGCACCGGGACAAGGGGCAGCACCGGGACAAGGGGCAGCACCGGGACAAGGGGCAGCACCGGGACAAGGGGCAGCACCGGGACAAGGGGCAGCACCGGGACAAGGGGCAGATCCCAGCTGAAGGACTCTGGCAGGTCCTGTTTGGACGGCTCTGGCAGGTCCATGCAGGCTGACGGCTCTCGACGCTCATGGCAGACTGACGGCTCTCTACGCTCATGGCAGGCTGACGGCTCTCGACGCTCATGGCAGGCTGACGGCTCTCGACGCTCATGGCAGGCTGACGGCTCTCGACGCTCATGGCAGGCTGACGGCTCTCGACGCTCATGGCGCTCTGACGGCTCTGGCTGCTCATGGCTCTCTGACGGCTCTGGCTGCTCATGGCTCTCTGACGGCTCTGGCTGCTCATGCCTCTCTGACGGCTCTGGCTGCTCATGGCTCGCTGGCGGCTCTGGCAGATCCTGTCTGGTTGGCGGCTCTGGCAGATCCTGTCTGGTTGGCGGCTCTGGCAGATCCTGTCTGGTTGGCGGCTCTGGCAGATCCTGTCTGGTTGGCGGCTCTGGCAGATCCTGTCTGGCTGACGGCTCTAGCGGCTCCTGTCTGGCTGACGGCTCTAGCGGCTCCTGTCTGGCGGATGGCTCTGTAGGCTCATGGCAGACGGGCGGCTTTGCAGGCTCATGGCAGACGGGCGGCTTTGCAGGCTCATGGCAGACGGATGGCTCAGACGGCGCTGGGGAGACGGATGGCTCAGATGGCGCTGGAGAGACGGATGGCTCAGATGGCGCTGGGGAGACGGATGGCTCAGATGGCGCTGGGGAGACGGATGGCTCAGATGGCGCTGGGGAGACGGATGGCTCAGATGGCGCTGGGGAGACAGATAGCTCTGTAGGGAGGAGAAGGAGAGACAGCCTGGTGCGTGGTCTAGGCACCGGCTGCGCTGGAGAGGAGGAAACAGCAGGAGAGAGAACCCGGAGAGACAGCCTGGTACGGGGGGCTGCCACCGGAGGACTGGTACATGGAGGTGGCACCGGATATACCGGACCGTGAAGGAGGACACGTGCTCTTGAGCACCGAGCCTCCCCAACCCTACCAGGTTGAATGAACCCCGTAGCCCTGCCAGTGCGGCGAGGTGGAATAGCCCGCACTAAGCTATGCAGGCGAACCGGGGACACCACCTGTAAGGCTGGTGCCATGTACACCGGCCCGAGGAGACGTACTGGAGACCAGCTACGTTGGGCCGGCTTCATGGCACCCGGCTCGATGCCCAACCTAGCCCTCCCAGTGCGGCAAGGTGGAATAGCCCGCACTGGGCTAAGCACGCGTACTGGGGACACCGTGCGCTCTACCGCATAACACGGTCTCTTACCAGTACGACGCCTTCTACCTCCACGGTAAGCACGGGGAGTTTGCTCGGGTATCCTACCCGGCTTTGCCACACTCCTCGTGTGCCCCCCCCCAAGAAATTTTTTGGTCTGACTCACGGGCTCCCAACCGCGTCGTCGCGCTGCCTCCTCATACCAGCGCCGCTCAGCCTTCGCTGCTTCCAATTCCTCCTTTGGACGGCGATATTCCCCTGGTTGAGCCCAAGGTCCTCTACCGTCCAATATCTCCTCCCAAGTCCAGAAATCCTTATTGCTCCGTTTAGCATTCCCATACCGCTTGGTCTCTGTATTTTGGTGGGTGATTCTGTAATAGCTGTCGCTTTCCTCATCCTCAGATGAGGTGAGGAGAGAAGGATCTTCGGACCAAAATGCGGAGTCAGGGAAATATGCCATCTTTATTTTATAACGAACACCGATGACACGAAAACAAACACTTTCAAAACTTACAAAATAACAAAAACGACGTAGAACGGAACCTGAACATAAACTCACATAACAAACGTAAACTCACGGACAGGAACGTTACATCGAAACACACGAACAGCCAAACAGTCCCGTAAGTGAAACACATCGACAACGACGAAGACATCACAGGAGACAATCACCCACAAACAAACAGTGAAAATGCCCTACCTAAATATGACTCTTGATTAGAGGAAAATGCAAACCACCTGCCTCTAATCAAGAGCCATACCAGGCAAACTGAAACCAACATAGAAACAGATAACATAGACTGCCCACCCAAAACACATGCCCTGACCATAAACACATAAAAAACAACATAAAACAGGTCAGGACTGTTACAGTTCTGTTCCTCCAGTCATTACTGCTACTACTGTTCTGTTCCTCCAGTCATTACTGCTACTACTGTTCTGTTCCTCCAGTCATTACTGCTACTACTGTTCTGTTCTGTTCCTCCAGTCATTACTGCTACTACTGTTCTGTTGTGTTCCTCCAGTCATTACTGCTACTTCTGTTCTGTTGTGTTCCTCCAGTCATTACTGCTACTACTGTTCTGTTGTGTTCCTCCAGTCATTACTGCTACTACTGTTCTGTTGTGTTCCTCCAGTCATTACTGCTACTTCTGTTCTGTTGTGTTCCTCCAGTCATTACTGCTACTACTGTTCTGCTCTGTTCCTCCAGTCATTACTGCTACTACTGTTCTGTTCTGTTCCTCCAGTCATTACTGCTACTACTGTTGTGTTCCTCCAGTCATTACTGCTACTACTGTTGTGTTCCTCCAGTCATTACTGCTACTACTGTTCTGTTCCTCCAGTCATTACTGCTACTACTGTTCTGTTCCTCCAGTCATTACTGCTACTACTGTTCTGTTCCTCCAGTCATTACTGCTACTACTGTTCTGTTCCTCCAGTCATTACTGCTACTTCTGTTCTGTTCCTCCAGTCATTACTGCTACTACTGTTCTGTTCCTCCAGTCATTACTGCTACTACTGTTCTGTTCCTCAAGTCATTACTGCTACTACTGTTCTGTTCCTCCAGTCATTACTGCTACTACTGTTCTGTTCCTCCAGTCATTACTGCTACTACTGTTCTGTTCCTCCAGTCATTACTGCTACTACTGTTCTGTTCCTCCAGTCATTACTGCTACTACTGTTCTGTTCCTCCAGTCATTACTGCTACTACTGTTCTGTTCCTCCAGTCATTACTGCTACTACTGTTCTGTTCATCCAGTCATTACTGCTACTACTGTTCTGTTCTGTTCCTCCAGTCATTACTGCTACTACTGTTCTGTTCCTCCAGTCATTACTGCTACTACTGTTCTGTTCCTCCAGTCATTACTGCTACTACTGTTGTGTTCCTCCAGTCATTACTGCTACTACTGTTCTGTTCCTCCAGTCATTACTGCTACTACTGTTCTGTTCCTCCAGTCATTACTGCTACTACTGTTCTGTTCCTCCAGTCATTACTGCTACTACTGTTCTGTTCCTCCAGTCATTACTGCTACTACTGTTCTGTTCCTCCAGTCATTACTGCTACTTCTGTTCTGTTCCTCCAGTCATTACTGCTACTACTGTTCTGTTCCTCCAGTCATTACTGCTACTACTGTTCTGTTCCTCCAGTCATTACTGCTACTACTGTTCTGTTCCTCCAGTCATTACTGCTACTACTGTTCTGTTCCTCCAGTCATTACTGCTACTACTGTTCTGTTCCTCCAGTCATTACTGCTACTACTGTTCTGTTCTGTTCCTCCAGTCATTACTGCTACTACTGTTCTGTTCCTCCAGTCATTACTGCTACTACTGTTCTGTTCTGTTCCTCCAGTCATTACTGCTACTTCTGTTCTGTTCCTCCAGTCATTACTGCTACTACTGTTCTGTTCTGTTCCTCCAGTCATTACTGCTACTTCTGTTCTGTTCCTCCAGTCATTACTGCTACTACTGTTCTGTTCTGTTCCTCCAGTCATTACTGATACTACTGTTCTGTTCCTCCAGTCATTACTGCTACTTCTGTTCTGTTCTGTTCCTCCAGTCATTACTGCTACTTCTGTTCTGTTCCTCCAGTCACTACTGCTACTTCTGTTCTGTTCCTCCAGTCATTACTGCTACTACTGTTATGTTCCTCCAGTCATTACTGCTACTACTGTTCTGTTCCTCCAGTCATTACTGCTACCACTGTTCTGTTCCTCCAGTCATTACTGCTACTTCTGTTCTGTTCCTCCAGTCATTACTGCTACTTCTGTTCTGTTCCTCCAGTCATTACTGCTACTACTGTTCTGTTCCTCCAGTCATTACTGCTACTTCTGTTCTGTTCCTCCAGTCATTACTGCTACTACTGTTCTGTTCTGTTCCTCCAGTCATTACTGCTACTACTGTTCTGTTCCTCCAGTCATTACTGCTACTTCTGTTCTGTTCCTCCAGTCATTACTGCTACTACTGTTCTGTTCTGTTAGTTCCAGTCATTACTGCTACTACTGTTATGTTCCTCCAGTCATTACTGCTACTTCTGTTCTGTTCCTCCAGTCATTACTGCTACTTCTGTTCTGTTCTGTTCCTCCAGTCATTACTGCTACTTCTGTTCTGTTCTGTTCCTCCAGTCATTACTGCTACTACTGTTATGTTCCTCCAGTCATTACTGCTACTACTGTTCTGTTCCTCCAGTCATTACTGCTACTACTGTTCTGTTCTGTTCCTCCAGTCACTACTGCTACTACTGTTCTGTTCCTCCAGTCATTACTGCTACTACTGTTCTGTTCTGTTCCTCCAGTCATTACTGCTACTACTGTTCTGTTCCTCCAGTCATTACTGCTACTACTGTTCTGTTCCTCCAGTCATTACTGCTACTACTGTTCTGTTCTGTTCCTCCAGTCATTACTGCTACTACTGTTCTGTTCTGTTCCTCCAGTAATTACTGCTACTTCTGTTCTGTTCCTCCAGTCATTACTGGTACTACTGTTCTGTTCCTCCAGTCATTACTGCTACTACTGTTCTGTTCCTCCAGTCATTACTGCTACTACTGCTCTGTTCCTCCAGTCATTACTGTTACTTCTGTTCTGTTCCTCCAGTCATTACTGCTACTACTGTTCTGTTCCTCCAGTCATTACTGCTACTACTGTTCTGTTCCTCCAGTCATTACTGCTACTACTGTTCTGTTCCTCCAGTCATTACTGCTACTACTGTTCTGTTCCTCCAGTCATTACTGCTACTTCTGTTCTGTTCCTCCAGTCATTACTGCTACTACTGTTCTGTTCCTCCAGTCATTACTGCTACTTCTGTTCTGTTCCTCCAGTCATTACTGCTACCACTGTTCTGTTCTGTTCCTCCAGTCATTACTGCTACTACTGTTCTGTTCCTCCAGTCATTACTGCTACTTCTGTTCTGTTCCTCCAGTCATTACTGCTACTACTGTTCTGTTCCTCCAGTCATTACTGCTACTACTGTTCTGTTCCTCCAGTCATTACTGCTACTACTGTTCTGTTCCTCCAGTCATTACTGCTACTTCTGTTCTGTTCCTCCAGTCATTACTGCTACTTCTGTTCTGTTCCTCCAGTCATTACTGCTACTTCTGTTCTGTTCCTCCAGTCATTACTGCTACTACTGTTCTGTTCCTCCAGTCATTACTACTACTACTGTTCTGTTCCTCCAGTCATTACTGCTACTACTGTTCTGTTCCTCCAGTCATTACTACTGTTCTGTTCTGTTCCTCCAGTCATTACTGCTACTTCTGTTCTGTTCCTCCAGTCATTACTGCTACTACTGTTATGTTCCTCCAGTCATTACTGCTAATACTGTTCTGTTCTGTTCCTCCAGTCATTACTGCTACAACTGTTCTGTTCCTCCAGTCATTACTACTACTACTGTTCTGTTCCTCCAGTCATTACTGCTTCTTCTGTTCTGTTCCTCCAGTCATTACTGCTACTACTGTTCTGTTCTGTTCCTCCAGTCATTACTACTACTACTGTTCTGTTCCTCCAGTCATTACTGCTACTACTGTTCTGTTCCTCCAGTCATTACTGCTACTTGTGTTCTGTTCCTCCAGTCATTACTGCTACTACTGTTCTGTTCTGTTCCTCCAGTCATTACTGCTACTACTGTTCTGTTCCTACAGTCATTACTGCTACAACTGTTCTGTTATGTTCCTCCAGTCATTACTGCTACTACTGTTCTGTTCCTCCAGTCATTACTGCTACTTCTGTTCTGTTCCTCCAGTCATTACTGCTACTACTGTTCTGTTCTGTTCCTCCAGTCATTACTGCTACTACTGTTCTGTTCCTCCAGTCATTACTGCTACTACTGTTCTGTTCCTCCAGTCATTACTGCTACTTCTGTTCTGTTCCTCCAGTCATTACTGCTACTACTGTTCTGTTCCTCCAGTCATTACTGCTACTACTGTTCTGTTCCTCCAGTCATTACTGCTACTACTGTTCTGTTCCTCCAGTCATTACTGCTACTTCTGTTCTGTTCCTCCAGTCATTACTGCTACTTCTGTTCTGTTCCTCCAGTCATTACTGCTACTTCTGTTCTGTTCCTCCAGTCATTACTGCTACTACTGTTCTGTTCCTCCAGTCATTACTACTACTACTGTTCTGTTCCTCCAGTCATTACTGCTACTACTGTTCTGTTCCTCCAGTCATTACTACTGTTCTGTTCTGTTCCTCCAGTCATTACTGCTACTTCTGTTCTGTTCCTCCAGTCATTACTGCTACTACTGTTATGTTCCTCCAGTCATTACTGCTAATACTGTTCTGTTCTGTTCCTCCAGTCATTACTGCTACTACTGTTCTGTTCCTCCAGTCATTACTACTACTACTGTTCTGTTCCTCCAGTCATTACTGCTTCTTCTGTTCTGTTCCTCCAGTCATTACTGCTACTACTGTTCTGTTCTGTTCCTCCAGTCATTACTACTACTACTGTTCTGTTCCTCCAGTCATTACTGCTACTACTGTTCTGTTCCTCCAGTCATTACTGCTACTACTGTTCTGTTCCTCCAGTCATTACTGCTACTACTGTTCTGTTCTGTTCCTCCAGTCATTACTGCTACTACTGTTCTGTTCCTCCAGTCATTACTGCTACTACTGTTATGTTCCTCCAGTCATTACTGCTAATACTGTTCTGTTCTGTTCCTCCAGTCATTACTGCTACTACTGTTCTGTTCCTCCAGTCATTACTACTACTACTGTTCTGTTCCTCCAGTCATTACTGCTTCTTCTGTTCTGTTCCTCCAGTCATTACTGCTACTACTGTTCTGTTCTGTTCCTCCAGTCATTACTACTACTACTGTTCTGTTCCTCCAGTCATTACTGCTACTACTGTTCTGTTCCTCCAGTCATTACTGCTACTACTGTTCTGTTCCTCCAGTCATTACTGCTACTACTGTTCTGTTCCTCCAGTCATTACTGCTACTACTGTTCTGTTCTGTTCCTCCAGTCATTACTGCTACTACTGTTCTGTTCCTCCAGTCATTACTGCTACTTCTGTTCTGTTCTGTTCCTCCAGTCATTACTGCTACTTCTGTTCTGTTCCTCCAGTCATTACTGCTACTTCTGTTCTGTTCCTCCAGTCATTACTGCTACTTCTGTTCTGTTCCTCCAGTCATTACTGCTACTACTGTTCTGTTCCTCCAGTCATTACTGCTACTACTGTTCTGTTCCTCCAGTCATTACTGCTACTTTTGTTCTGTTCTGTTCCTCCAGTCATTACTGCTACTTCTGTTCTGTTCTGTTCCTCCAGTCATTACTGCTACTTCTGTTCTGTTCCTCCAGTCTTACTGCTACTACTGTTCTGTTCCTCCAGTCATTACTGCTACTACTGTTCTGTTCCTCCAGTCATTACTGCTACTACTGTTCTGTTCTGTTCCTCCAGTCATTACTGCTACTACTGTTCTGTTCTGTTCCTCCAGTCATTACATTTACATTTACATTTACATTTAAGTCATTTAGCAGACGCTCTTATCCAGAGCGACTTACAAATTGGTGCATTCACCTTATGACATCCAGTGGAACAGCCACTTTACAATAGTGCATCTAGATCATTTTAAGGGGGGGGGGGGGGGGGGCAGAAGGATTGCTTTATCCTAGGTATTCCTTGAAGAGGTGGGGTTTCAGGTGTCTCCGGAAGGTGGTGATTGACTCCGCTGTCCTGGCGTCGTGAGGGAGTTTGTTCCACCATTGGGGTGCCAGAGCAGCGAACAGTTTTGACTGGGCTGAGCGGGAACTGTACTTCCTCAGTGGTAGGGAGGCGAGCAGGCCAGAGGTGGATGAACGCAGTGCCCTTGTTTGGGTGTAGGGCCTGATCAGAGCCTGAAGGTACTGAGGTGCCGTTCCCCTCACAGCTCCGTAGGCAAGCACCATGGTCTTGTAGCGGATGCGAGCTTCAACTGGAAGCCAGTGGAGAGAGCGGAGGAGCGGGGTGACGTGAGAGAACTTGGGAAGGTTGAACACCAGACGGGCTGCGGCGTTCTGGATGAGTTGTAGGGGTTTAATGGCACAGGCAGGGAGCCCAGCCAACAGCGAGTTGCAGTAATCCAGACGGGAGATGACAAGTGCCTGGATTAGGACCTGCGCCGCTTCCTGTGTGAGGCAGGGTCGTACTCTGCGGATGTTGTAGAGCATGAACCTACAGGAACGGGCCACCGCCTTGATGTTGGTGGAGAACGACAGGGTGTTGTCCAGGATCACGCCAAGGTTCTTAGCGCTCTGGGAGGAGGACACAATGGAGTTGTCAACCGTGATGGCGAGATCATGGAACGGACAGTCCTTCCCCGGGAGGAAGAGCAGCTCCGTCTTGCCGAGGTTCAGCTTGAGGTGGTGATCCGTCATCCACACTGATATGTCTGCCAGACATGCAGAGATGCGATTCGCCACCTGGTCATCAGAAGGGGGAAAGGAGAAGATTAATTGTGTGTCGTCTGCATAGCAATGATAGGAGAGACCATGTGAGGTTATGACAGAGCCAAGTGACTTGGTGTATAGCGAGAATAGGAGAGGGCCTAGAACAGAGCCCTGGGGGACACCAGTGGTGAGAGCGCGTGGTGAGGAGACAGATTCTCGCCACGCCACCTGGTAGGAGCGACCTGTCAGGTAGGACGCAATCCAAGCGTGGGCCGCGCCGGAGATGCCCAACTCGGAGAGGGTGGAGAGGAGGATCTGATGGTTCACAGTATCGAAGGCAGCCGATAGGTCTAGAAGGATGAGAGCAGAGGAGAGAGAGTTAGCTTTAGCAGTGCGGAGCGCCTCCGTGATACAGAGAAGAGCAGTCTCAGTTGAGTGACTAGTCTTGAAACCTGACTGATTTGGATCAAGAAGGTCATTCTGAGAGAGATAGCAGGAGAGCTGGCCAAGGACGGCACGTTCAAGAGTTTTGGAGAGAAAGGAAAGAAGGGATACTGGTCTGTAGTTGTTGACATCGGAGGGATCGAGTGTAGGTTTTTTCAGAAGGGGTGCAACTCTCGCTCTCTTGAAGACGGAAGGGACGTAGCCAGCGGTCAGGGATGAGTTGATGAGCGAGGTGAGGTAAGGTAGAAGGTCTCCGGAAATGGTCTGGAGAAGAGAGGAGGGGATAGGGTCAAGCGGGCAGGTTGTTGGGCGGCCGGCCGTCACAAGACGCGAGATTTCATCTGGAGAGAGAGGGGAGAAAGAGGTCAAAGCACAGGGTTGGGCAGTGTGAGCAGAACCAGCGGTGTCGTTTGACTTAGCAAACGAGGATCGGATGTCGTCGACCTTCTTTTCAAAATGGTTGACGAAGTCGTCTGCAGAGAGGGAGGAGGGGGGGGGGGGAGGGGGAGGAGGATTCAGGAGGGAGGAGAAGGTGGCAAAGAGCTTCCTAGGGTTAGAGGCAGATGCTTGGAATTTAGAGTGGTAGAAAGTGGCTTTAGCAGCAGAGACAGAAGAGGAAAATGTAGAGAGGAGGGAGTGAAAGGATGCCAGGTCCGCAGGGAGGCGAGTTTTCCTCCATTTCCGCTCGGCTGCCCGGAGCCCTGTTCTGTGAGCTCGCAATGAGTCGTCGAGCCACGGAGCGGGAGGGGAGGACCGAGCCGGCCTGGAGGATAGGGGACATAGAGAGTCAAAGGATGCAGAAAGGGAGGAGAGGAGGGTTGAGGAGGCAGAATCAGGAGATAGGTTGGAGAAGGTTTGGGCAGAGGGAAGAGATGATAGGATGGAAGAGGAGAGAGTAGCGGGGGAGAGAGAGCGGAGGTTGGGACGGCGCGATACCATCCGAGTAGGGGCAGTGTGGGAAGTGTTGGATGAGAGCGAGAGGGAAAAGGATACAAGGTAGTGGTCGGAGACTTGGAGGGGAGTTGCAATGAGGTTAGTGGAAGAACAGCATCTAGTAAAGATGAGGTCAAGCGTATTGCCTGCCTTGTGAGTAGGGGGGGAAGGTGAGAGGGTGAGGTCAAAAGAGGAGAGGAGTGGAAAGAAGGAGGCAGAGAGGAATGAGTCAAAGGTAGACATGGGGAGGTTAAAGTCACCCAGAACTGTGAGAGGTGAGCCGTCCTCAGGAAAGGAGCTTATCAAGGCATCAAGCTCATTGATGAACTCTCCAAGGGAACCTGGAGGGCGATAAATGATAAGGATGTTAAGCTTGAAAGGGCTGGTAACTGTGACAGCATGGAATTCAAAGGAGGCGATAGACAGATGGGTAAGGGGAGAAAGAGAGAATGACCACTTGGGAGAGATGAGGATCCCGGTGCCACCACCCCGCTGACCAGAAGGTCTCGGGGTGTGCGAGAACACGTGGGCAGACGAAGAGAGAGCAGTAGGAGTAGCAGTGTTATCTGTGGTGAGCCATGTTTCCGTCAGTGCCAGGAAGTCGAGGGACTGGAGGGACGCATAGGCTGAGATGAGCTCTGCCTTGTTGGCCGCAGATCGGCAGTTCCAGAGGCTACCGGAGACCTGGAACTCCACGTGGGTCGTGCGGGCTGGGACCACCAGGTTAGGGTGGGCGCGGCCACGCGGTGTGAAGCGTTTGTATGGTCTGTGCAGAGAGGAGAGAACAGGGATAGACAGACACATGGTTGACAGGCTACAGAAGAGGCTACGCTAATGCAAAGGAGATTAGAATGACAAGTGGGCTACACGTCTCGAATGTTCAGAAAGTTAAGCTTACGTTGCAAAAAAATAAAAATAAAATACAAGATCTTATTGACTAAAATGATATAGTACTGCTGGCTGGTGAAGTAGCCTGGCTAGCAGTAGCTACGTTGTTGAAAGTGAAGCTGGCTAGGTAACCTCGACAATTTCACTAAATTTCTCTAAACTACACAATTATCGTGGATACAAGGACAGCAAAGACAACTAGCTAACACTACGCTAATCAAGTCGTTCCGTTGTAATGTAAGTTTCTACAGTGCTGCTATTCGGTAGAAGTTGGCTAGCTAGCAGCGTACTGCTACTACTGTTCTGTTCTCTTCCTCCAGTCATTACTGCTACTACTGTTCTGTTCCTCCAGTCATTACTGCTACTACTGTTCTGTTCCTCCAGTCATTACTGCTACTACTGTTCTGTTCTGTTCCTCCAGTCATTACTGCTACTACTGTTCTGTTCTGTTCCTCCAGTCATTACTGCTACTACTGTTCTGTTCCTCCAGTCATTACTGCTACTACTGTTCTGTTCTGTTCCTCCAGTCATTACTGCTACTACTGTTCTGTTCTGTTCCTCCAGTCATTACTGCTACTACTGTTCTGTTCCTCCAGTCATTACTGCTACTACTGTTCTGTTCCTCCAGTCATTACTGCTACTACTGTTCTGTTCCTCCAGTCATTACTGCTACTACTGTTCTGTTCCTCCAGTCATTACTGCTACTACTGTTCTGTTCTGTTCCTCCAGTCATTACTGCTACTACTGTTCTGTTCCTCCAGTCATTACTGCTACTACTGTTCTGTTCTGTTCCTCCAGTCATTACTGCTACTACTGTTCTGTTCCACCAGTCATTACTGCTACTACTGTTCTGTTCCTCCAGTCATTACTGCTACTTGTGTTCTGCTCCTCCAGTCATTACTACTGTTCTGTTCTGTTCCTCAAGTCATTACTGCTACTACTGTTCTGTTCCTCCAGTCATTACTGCTACTACTGTTCTGTTCCTCCAGTCATTACTGCTACTACTGTTCTGTTTCTCCAGTCATTACTGCTACTACTGTTCTGTTCCTCCAGTCATTACTGCTACTACTGTTCTGTTCCTCCAGTCATTACTGCTACTTCTGTTCTGTTCCTCCAGTCATTACTGCTACTACTGTTCTGTTCCTCCAGTCATTACTGCTACTTCTGCTCTGTTCCTCCAGTCATTACTGCTACTACTGTTCTGTTCTGTTCCTCCAGTCATTACTGCTACTACTGTTCTGTTCCTCCAGTCATTACTGCTACTTCTGTTCTGTTCCTCCAGTCATTACTGCTACTACTGTTCTGTTCCTCCAGTCATTACTGCTACTTCTGTTCTGTTCCTCCAGTCATTACTGCTACTACTGTTCTGTTCCTCCAGTCATTACTGCTACTACTGTTCTGTTCCACCAGTCATTACTGCTACTACTGTTCTGTTATGTTCCTCCAGTCATTACTTCTACTACTGTTCTGTTCCTCCAGTCATTACTGCTACTAATGTTCTGTTCTGTTCCTCCAGTCATTACTGCTACTACTGTTCTGTTCCTCCAGTCATTACTGCTACTACTGTTCTGTTCCTCCAGTCATTACTGCTACTTCTGTTCTGTTCCTCCAGTCATTACTGCTACTACTGTTCTGTTCCTCCAGTCATTACTGCTACTACTGTTCTGTTCCTCCAGTCATTACTGCTACTACTGTTCTGTTCCTCCAGTCATTACTGCTACTACTGTTCTGTTCCTCCAATCATTACTGCTACTTCTGTTCTGTTCCTCCAGTCATTACTGCTACTTCTGTTCTGTTCCTCCAGTCATTACTACTACTACTGTTCTGTTCCTCCAGTCATTACTGCTACTACTGTTCTGTTCCTCCAGTCATTACTGCTACTACTGTTCTGTTCCTCCAGTCATTACTGCTACTTCTGTTCTGTTCCTCCAGTCATTACTGCTACTTCTGTTCTGTTCTGTTCCTCCAGTCATTACTGCTACTTCTGTTCTGTTCCTCCAGTAATTACTGCTACTTCTGTTCTGTTCCTCCAGTCATTACTGCTACTTCTGTTCTGTTCTGTTCCTCCAGTCATTACTGCTACTACTGTTCTGTTCTGTTCCTCCAGTCATTACTGCTACTACTGTTCTGTTCTGTTCCTCCAGTCATTACTGCTACTTCTGTTCTGTTCTGTTCCTCCAGTCATTACTGCTACTACTGTTCTGTTCTGTTCCTCCAGTCATTACTGCTACTACTGTTCTCTTCCTCCAGTCATTACTGCTACTACTGTTCTGTTCTCTTCCTCCATTCATTACTGCTACTACTGTTCTGTTCCTCCAGTCATTACTGCTACTACTGTTCTGTTCCTCCAGTCATTACTGCTACTACTGTTCTGTTCTGTTCCTCCAGTCATTACTGCTACTACTGTTCCGTTCCTCCAGTCATTACTGCTACTACTGTTCTGTTCCTCCAGTCATTACTGCTACTTGTGTTCTGTTCCTCCAGTCATTACTGCTACTTCTGTTCTGTTCCTCCAGTCATTACTGCTACTACTGTTCTGTTCCTCCAGTCATTACTACTACTACTGTTCTGTTCCTCCAGTCATTACTACTACTACTGTTCTGTTCCTCCAGTCATTACTGCTACTACTGTTCTGTTCCTCCAGTCATTACTGCTACTACTGTTCTGTTCCACCAGTCTTTACTGCTACTACTGTTCTGTTATGTTCCTCCAGTCATTACTTCTACTACTGTTCTGTTCCTCCAGTCATTACTGCTACTACTGTTCTGTTCTGTTCCTCCAGTCATTACTGCTACTACTGTTCTGTTCCTCCAGTCATTACTGCTACTACTGTTCTGTTCTTCCAGTCATTACTGCTACTTCTGTTCTGTTCCTCCAGTCATTACTGCTACTACTGTTCTGTTCCTCCAGTCATTACTGCTACTACTGTTCTGTTCCTCCAGTCATTACTGCTACTACTGTTCTGTTCCTCCAGTCATTACTGCTACTACTGTTCTGTTCCTCCAGTCATTACTGCTACTTCTGTTCTGTTCCTCCAGTCATTACTGCTACTTCTGTTCTGTTCCTCCAGTCATTACTACTACTACTGTTCTGTTCCTCCAGTCATTACTGCTACTACTGTTCTGTTCCTCCAGTCATTACTGCTACTACTGTTCTGTTCCTCCAGTCA
Source organism: Salvelinus fontinalis (assembly GCF_029448725.1). NCBI lineage: Eukaryota > Metazoa > Chordata > Actinopteri > Salmoniformes > Salmonidae > Salvelinus > Salvelinus fontinalis. The sequence continues at coordinate 39,999,954 of NC_074672.1, read as the reverse complement.
TTACTGCTACTACTGTTCTGTTCCTCCAGTCATTACTGCTACTTCTGTTCTGTTCTGTTCCTCCAGTCATTACTGCTACTTCTGTTCTGTTCCTCCAGTAATTACTGCTACTTCTGTTCTGTTCCTCCAGTCATTACTGCTACTTCTGTTCTGTTCTGTTCCTCCAGTCATTACTGCTACTACTGTTCTGTTCTGTTCCTCCAGTCATTACTGCTACTACTGTTCTGTTCTGTTCCTCCAGTCATTACTGCTACTTCTGTTCTGTTCTGTTCCTCCAGTCATTACTGCTCCTTCTGTTCTGTTCTGTTCCTCCAGTCATTACTGCTACTACTGTTCTCTTCCTCCAGTCATTACTGCTACTACTGTTCTGTTCTCTTCCTCCAGTCATTACTGCTACTACTGTTCTGTTCCTCCAGTCATTACTGCTACTTCTGTTCTGTTCCTCCAGTCATTACTGCTACTACTGTTCTGTTCTGTTCCTCCAGTCATTACTGCTACTACTGTTCTGTTCCTCCAGTCATTACTGCTACTAATGTTATGTTCCTCCAGTCATTACTGCTACTTCTGTTCTGTTCCTCCAGTCATTACTGCTACTTCTGTTCTGTTCTGTTCCTCCAGTCATTACTGCTACTTCTGTTCTGTTCCTCCAGTAATTACTGCTACTTCTGTTCTGTTCCTCCAGTCATTACTGCTACTTCTGTTCTGATCTGTTCCTCCAGTCATTACTGCTACTACTGTTCTGTTCTGTTCCTCCAGTCATTACTGCTACTACTGTTCTGTTCTGTTCCTCCAGTCATTACTGCTACTACTGTTCTGTTCCTCCAGTCATTACTGCTACTACTGTTCTGTTTCTCCAGTCATTACTGCTACTACTGTTCTGTTCTGTTCCTCCAGTCATTACTGCTACTACTGTTCTGTTCCTCCAGTCATTACTGCTACTACTGTTCTGTTCTGTTCCTCCAGTCATTACTGCTACTACTGTTCTGTTCCACCAGTCATTACTGCTACTACTGTTCTGTTCCTCCAGTCATTACTGCTACTTGTGTTCTGCTCCTCCAGTCATTACTACTGTTCTGTTCTGTTCCTCAAGTCATTACTGCTACTACTGTTCTGTTCCTCCAGTCATTACTGCTACTACTGTTCTGTTCCTCCAGTCATTACTGCTACTACTGTTCTGTTTCTCCAGTCATTACTGCTACTACTGTTCTGTTCCTCCAGTCATTACTGCTACTACTGTTCTGTTCCTCCAGTCATTACTGCTACTTCTGTTCTGTTCCTCCAGTCATTACTGCTACTACTGTTCTGTTCCTCCAGTCATTACTGCTACTTCTGCTCTGTTCCTCCAGTCATTACTGCTACTACTGTTCTGTTCTGTTCCTCCAGTCATTACTGCTACTACTGTTCTGTTCCTCCAGTCATTACTGCTACTTCTGTTCTGTTCCTCCAGTCATTACTGCTACTACTGTTCTGTTCCTCCAGTCATTACTGCTACTTCTGTTCTGTTCCTCCAGTCATTACTGCTACTACTGTTCTGTTCCTCCAGTCATTACTGCTACTACTGTTCTGTTCCACCAGTCATTACTGCTACTACTGTTCTGTTATGTTCCTCCAGTCATTACTTCTACTACTGTTCTGTTCCTCCAGTCATTACTGCTACTACTGTTCTGTTCTGTTCCTCCAGTCATTACTGCTACTACTGTTCTGTTCCTCCAGTCATTACTGCTACTACTGTTCTGTTCCTCCAGTTATTACTGCTACTTCTGTTCTGTTCCTCCAGTCATTACTGCTACTACTGTTCTGTTCCTCCAGTCATTACTGCTACTACTGTTCTGTTCCTCCAGTCATTACTGCTACTACTGTTCTGTTCCTCCAGTCATTACTGCTACTACTGTTCTGTTCCTCCAGTCATTACTGCTACTTCTGTTCTGTTCCTCCAGTCATTACTGCTACTTCTGTTCTGTTCCTCCAGTCATTACTACTACTACTGTTCTGTTCCTCCAGTCATTACTGCTACTACTGTTCTGTTCCTCCAGTCATTACTGCTACTACTGTTCTGTTCCTCCAGTCATTACTGCTACTTCTGTTCTGTTCCTCCAGTCATTACTGCTTCTTCTGTTCTGTTCTGTTCCTCCAGTCATTACTGCTACTTCTGTTCTGTTCCTCCAGTAATTACTGCTACTTCTGTTCTGTTCCTCCAGTCATTACTGCTACTTCTGTTCTGTTCTGTTCCTCCAGTCATTACTGCTACTACTGTTCTGTTCTGTTCCTCCAGTCATTACTGCTACTACTGTTCTGTTCTGTTCCTCCAGTCATTACTGCTACTTCTGTTCTGTTCTGTTCCTCCAGTCATTACTGCTACTACTGTTCTGTTCTGTTCCTCCAGTCATTACTGCTACTACTGTTCTGTTCCTCCAGTCATTACTGCTACTACTGTTCTGTTCTCTTCCTCCATTCATTACTGCTACTACTGTTCTGTTCCTCCAGTCATTACTGCTACTACTGTTCTGTTCCTCCAGTCATTACTGCTACTACTGTTCTGTTCTGTTCCTCCAGTCATTACTGCTACTACTGTTCCGTTCCTCCAGTCATTACTGCTACTACTGTTCTGTTCCTCCAGTCATTACTGCTACTTGTGTTCTGTTCCTCCAGTCATTACTGCTACTTCTGTTCTGTTCCTCCAGTCATTACTGCTACTACTGTTCTGTTCCTCCAGTCATTACTACTACTACTGTTCTGTTCCTCCAGTCCTTACTACTACTACTGTTCTGTTCCTCCAGTCATTACTGCTACTACTGTTCTGTTCCTCCAGTCATTACTGCTACTACTGTTCTGTTCCACCAGTCTTTACTGCTACTACTGTTCTGTTCCTCCAGTCATTACTGCTACTACTGTTCTGTTCTGTTCCTCCAGTCATTACTGCTACTACTGTTCTGTTCCTCCAGTCATTACTGCTACTACTGTTCTGTTCCTCCAGTCATTACTGCTACTTCTTTTCTGTTCCTCCAGTCATTACTGCTACTACTGTTCTGTTCCTCCAGTCATTACTGCTACTACTGTTCTGTTCCTCCAGTCATTACTGCTACTACTGTTCTGTTCCTCCAGTCATTACTGCTACTACTGTTCTGTTCCTCCAGTCATTACTGCTACTTCTGTTCTGTTCCTCCAGTCATTACTGCTACTACTGTTCTGTTCCTCCAGTCATTACTGCTACTACTGTTCTGTTCCTCCAGTCATTACTGCTACTTCTGTTCTGTTCCTCCAGTCATTACTGCTACTACTGTTCTGTTCCTCCAGTCATTACTGCTACTACTGTTCTGTTCCTCCAGTCATTACTGCTACTACTGTTCTGTTCCTCCAGTCATTACTGCTACTACTGTTCTGTTCCTCCAGTCATTACTGCTACTTCTGTTCTGTTCCTCCAGTCATTACTGCTACTTCTGTTCTGTTCCTCCAGTCATTACTACTACTACTGTTCTGTTCCTCCAGTCATTACTGCTACTACTGTTCTGTTCCTCCAGTCATTACTGCTACTACTGTTCTGTTCCTCCAGTCATTACTGCTACTTCTGTTCTGTTCCTCCAGTCATTACTGCTACTTCTGTTCTGTTCTGTTCCTCCAGTCATTACTGCTACTTCTGTTCTGTTCCTCCAGTAATTACTGCTACTTCTGTTCTGTTCCTCCAGTCATTACTGCTACTTCTGTTCTGTTCTGTTCCTCCAGTCATTACTGCTACTACTGTTCTGTTCTGTTCCTCCAGTCATTACTGCTACTACTGTTCTGTTCTGTTCCTCCAGTCATTACTGCTACTTCTGTTCTGTTCTGTTCCTCCAGTCATTACTGCTACTACTGTTCTGTTCTGTTCCTCCAGTCATTACTGCTACTACTGTTCTCTTCCTCCAGTCATTACTGCTACTACTGTTCTGTTCTCTTCCTCCAGTCATTACTGCTACTACTGTTCTGTTCCTCCAGTCATTACTGCTACTACTGTTCTGTTCCTCCAGTCATTACTGCTACTACTGTTCTGTTCTGTTCCTCCAGTCATTACTGCTACTACTGTTCCGTTCCTCCAGTCATTACTGCTACTACTGTTCTGTTCCTTCAGTCATTACTGCTACTTGTGTTCTGTTCCTCCAGTCATTACTACTGTTCTGTTCTGTTCCTCAAGTCATTACTGCTACTACTGTTCTGTTCCTCCAGTCATTACTGCTACTACTGTTCTGTTCCTCCAGTCATTACTGCTACTTCTGTTCTGTTCCTCCAGTCATTACTGCTACTTCTGTTCTGTTCCTCCAGTCATTACTACTACTACTGTTCTGTTCCTCCAGTCATTACTGCTACTACTGTTCTGTTCCACCAGTCATTACTGCTACTACTGTTCTGTTATGTTCCTCCAGTCATTACTTCTACTACTGTTGTGTTCCTCCAGTCATTACTTCTACTACTGTTCTGTTCCTCCAGTCATTACTGCTACTACTGTTCTGTTCCTCCAGTCATTACTGCTACTACTGTTCTGTTCCTCCAGTCATTACTGCTACTTCTGTTCTGTTCCTCCAGTCATTACTGCTACTACTGTTCTGTTCCTCCAGTCATTACTGCTACTACTGTTCTGTTCCTCCAGTCATTACTGCTACTACTGTTCTGTTCCTCCAGTCATTACTGCTACTACTGTTCTGTTCCTCCAGTCATTACTGCTACTTCTGTTCTGTTCCTCCAGTCATTACTGCTACTTCTGTTCTGTTCCTCCAGTCATTACTACTACTACTGTTCTGTTCCTCCAGTCATTACTGCTACTACTGTTCTGTTCCTCCAGTCATTACTGCTACTACTGTTCTGTTCCTCCAGTCATTACTGCTACTTCTGTTCTGTTCCTCCAGTCATTACTGCTACTTCTGTTCTGTTCTGTTCCTCCAGTCATTACTGCTACTTCTGTTCTGTTCCTCAAGTAATTACTGCTACTTCTGTTCTGTTCCTCCAGTCATTACTGCTACTTCTGTTCTGTTCTGTTCCTCCAGTCATTACTGCTACTACTGTTCTGTTCTGTTCCTCCAGTCATTACTGCTACTACTGTTCTGTTCTGTTCCTCCAGTCATTACTGCTACTTCTGTTCTGTTCTGTTCCTCCAGTCATTACTGCTACTACTGTTCTGTTCTGTTCCTCCAGTCATTACTGCTACTACTGTTCTCTTCCTCCAGTCATTACTGCTACTACTGTTCTGTTCTCTTCCTCCAGTCATTACTGCTACTACTGTTCTGTTCCTCCAGTCATTACTGCTACTACTGTTCTGTTCCTCCAGTCATTACTGCTACTACTGTTCTGTTCTGTTCCTCCAGTCATTACTGCTACTACTGTTCCGTTCCTCCAGTCATTACTGCTACTACTGTTCTGTTCCTCCAGTCATTACTGCTACTTGTGTTCTGTTCCTCCAGTCATTACTACTGTTCTGTTCTGTTCCTCAAGTCATTACTGCTACTACTGTTCTGTTCCTCCAGTCATTACTGCTACTACTGTTCTGTTCCTCCAGTCATTACTGCTACTTCTGTTCTGTTCCTCCAGTCATTACTGCTACTTCTGTTCTGTTCCTCCAGTCATTACTACTACTACTGTTCTGTTCCTCCAGTCATTACTGCTACTACTGTTCTGTTCCTCCAGTCATTACTGCTACTACTGTTCTGTTCCTCCAGTCATTACTGCTACTTCTGTTCTGTTCCTCCAGTCATTACTGCTACTTCTGTTCTGTTCTGTTCCTCCAGTCATTACTGCTACTTCTGTTCTGTTCCTCCAGTAATTACTGCTACTTCTGTTCTGTTCCTCCAGTCATTACTGCTACTTCTGTTCTGTTCTGTTCCTCCAGTCATTACTGCTACTACTGTTCTGTTCTGTTCCTCCAGTCATTACTGCTACTACTGTTCTGTTCTGTTCCTCCAGTCATTACTGCTACTTCTGTTCTGTTCTGTTCCTCCAGTCATTACTGCTACTACTGTTCTGTTCTGTTCCTCCAGTCATTACTGCTACTACTGTTCTGTTCTCTTCCTCCAGTCATTACTGCTACTACTGTTCTGTTCCTTCAGTCATTACTGCTACTACTGTTCTGTTCCTCCAGTCATTACTGCTACTACTGTTCTGTTCTGTTCCTCCAGTCATTACTGCTACTACTGTTCCGTTCCTCCAGTCATTACTGCTACTACTGTTCTGTTCCTCCAGTCATTACTGCTACTTGTGTTCTGTTCCTCCAGTCATTACTGCTACTTCTGTTCTGTTCCTCCAGTCATTACTACTACTACTGTTCTGTTCCTCCAGTCATTACTACTACTACTGTTCTGTTCCTCCAGTCATTACTGCTACTACTGTTCTGTTCCTCCAGTCATTACTGCTACTACTGTTCTGTTCCACCAGTCATTACTGCCACTACTGTTCTGTTCTGTTCCTCCAGTCATTACTTCTACTACTGTTCTGTTCCTCCAGTCATTACTGCTACTACTGTTCTGTTCTGTTCCTCCAGTCATTACTGCTACTACTGTTCTGTTCCTCCAGTCATTACTGCTACTACTGTTCTGTTCCTCCAGTCATTACTGCTACTTCTGTTCTGTTCCTCCAGTCATTACTGCTACTACTGTTCTGTTCCTCCAGTCATTACTGCTACTACTGTTCTGTTCCTCCAGTCATTACTGCTACTACTGTTCTGTTCCTCCAGTCATTACTGCTACTACTGTTCTGTTCCTCCAGTCATTACTGCTACTTCTGTTCTGTTCATCCAGTCATTACTGCTACTTCTGTTCTGTTCCTCCAGTCATTACTACTACTACTGTTCTGTTCCTCCAGTCATTACTGCTACTACTGTTCTGTTCCTCCAGTCATTACTGCTACTACTGTTCTGTTCCTCCAGTCATTACTGCTACTTCTGTTCTGTTCCTCCAGTCATTACTGCTACTTCTGTTCTGTTCTGTTCCTCCAGTCATTACTGCTACTTCTGTTCTGTTCCTCCAGTAATTACTGCTACTTCTGTTCTGTTCCTCCAGTCATTACTGCTACTTCTGTTCTGTTCTGTTCCTCCAGTCATTACTGCTACTACTGTTCTGTTCTGTTCCTCCAGTCATTACTGCTACTACTGTTCTGTTCTGTTCCTCCAGTCATTACTGCTACTTCTGTTCTGTTCTGTTCCTCCAGTCATTACTACTACTACTGTTCTGTTCCTCCAGTCATTACTGCTACTACTATTCTCTTCCTCCAGTCATTACTGCTACTACTGTTCTGTTCTGTTCCTCCAGTCATTACTGCTACTACTGTTCCGTTCCTCCAGTCATTACTGCTACTACTGTTCTGTTCCTCCAGTCATTACTGCTACTACTGTTCTGTTTCTCCAGTCATTACTGCTACTACTGTTCTGTTCCTCCAGTCATTACTGCTACTACTGTTCTGTTCCTCCAGTCATTACTGCTACTTCTGTTCTGTTCCTCCAGTCATTACTGCTACTACTGTTCTGTTCCTCCAGTCATTACTGCTACTTCTGCTCTGTTCCTCCAGTCATTACTGCTACTACTGTTCTGTTCTGTTCCTCCAGTCATTACTGCTACTACTGTTCTGTTCCTCCAGTCATTACTGCTACTTCTGTTCTGTTCCTCCAGTCATTACTGCTACTACTGTTCTGTTCCTCCAGTCATTACTGCTACTTCTGTTCTGTTCCTCCAGTCATTACTGCTACTACTGTTCTGTTCCTCCAGTCATTACTGCTACTACTGTTCTGTTCCACCAGTCATTACTGCTACTACTGTTCTGTTATGTTCCTCCAGTCATTACTTCTACTACTGTTCTGTTCCTCCAGTCATTACTGCTACTAATGTTCTGTTCTGTTCCTCCAGTCATTACTGCTACTACTGTTCTGTTCCTCCAGTCATTACTGCTACTACTGTTCTGTTCCTCCAGTCATTACTGCTACTTCTGTTCTGTTCCTCCAGTCATTACTGCTACTACTGTTCTGTTCCTCCAGTCATTACTGCTACTACTGTTCTGTTCCTCCAGTCATTACTGCTACTACTGTTCTGTTCCTCCAGTCATTACTGCTACTACTGTTCTGTTCCTCCAATCATTACTGCTACTTCTGTTCTGTTCCTCCAGTCATTACTGCTACTTCTGTTCTGTTCCTCCAGTCATTACTACTACTACTGTTCTGTTCCTCCAGTCATTACTGCTACTACTGTTCTGTTCCTCCAGTCATTACTGCTACTACTGTTCTGTTCCTCCAGTCATTACTGCTACTTCTGTTCTGTTCCTCCAGTCATTACTGCTACTTCTGTTCTGTTCTGTTCCTCCAGTCATTACTGCTACTTCTGTTCTGTTCCTCCAGTAATTACTGCTACTTCTGTTCTGTTCCTCCAGTCATTACTGCTACTTCTGTTCTGTTCTGTTCCTCCAGTCATTACTGCTACTACTGTTCTGTTCTGTTCCTCCAGTCATTACTGCTACTACTGTTCTGTTCTGTTCCTCCAGTCATTACTGCTACTTCTGTTCTGTTCTGTTCCTCCAGTCATTACTGCTACTACTGTTCTGTTCTGTTCCTCCAGTCATTACTGCTACTACTGTTCTCTTCCTCCAGTCATTACTGCTACTACTGTTCTGTTCTCTTCCTCCATTCATTACTGCTACTACTGTTCTGTTCCTCCAGTCATTACTGCTACTACTGTTCTGTTCCTCCAGTCATTACTGCTACTACTGTTCTGTTCTGTTCCTCCAGTCATTACTGCTACTACTGTTCCGTTCCTCCAGTCATTACTGCTACTACTGTTCTGTTCCTCCAGTCATTACTGCTACTTGTGTTCTGTTCCTCCAGTCATTACTGCTACTTCTGTTCTGTTCCTCCAGTCATTACTGCTACTACTGTTCTGTTCCTCCAGTCATTACTACTACTACTGTTCTGTTCCTCCAGTCATTACTACTACTACTGTTCTGTTCCTCCAGTCATTACTGCTACTACTGTTCTGTTCCTCCAGACATTACTGCTACTACTGTTCTGTTCCACCAGTCTTTACTGCTACTACTGATCTGTTATGTTCCTCCAGTCATTACTTCTACTACTGTTCTGTTCCTCCAGTCATTACTGCTACTACTGTTCTGTTCTGTTCCTCCAGTCATTACTGCTACTACTGTTCTGTTCCTCCAGTCATTACTGCTACTACTGTTCTGTTCTTCCAGTCATTACTGCTACTTCTGTTCTGTTCCTCCAGTCATTACTGCTACTACTGTTCTGTTCCTCCAGTCATTACTGCTACTACTGTTCTGTTCCTCCAGTCATTACTGCTACTACTGTTCTGTTCCTCCAGTCATTACTGCTACTACTGTTCTGTTCCTCCAGTCATTACTGCTACTTCTGTTCTGTTCCTCCAGTCATTACTGCTACTTCTGTTCTGTTCCTCCAGTCATTACTACTACTACTGTTCTGTTCCTCCAGTCATTACTGCTACTACTGTTCTGTTCCTCCAGTCATTACTGCTACTACTGTTCTGTTCCTCCAGTCATTACTGCTACTACTGTTCTGTTCCTCCAGTCATTACTGCTACTTCTGTTCTGTTCTGTTCCTCCAGTCATTACTGCTACTTCTGTTCTGTTCCTCCAGTCATTACTGCTACTTCTGTTCTGTTCTGTTCCTCCAGTCATTACTGCTACTACTGTTCTGTTCTGTTCCTCCAGTCATTACTGCTACTACTGTTCTGTTCTGTTCCTCCAGTCATTACTGCTACTTCTGTTCTGTTCTGTTCCTCCAGTCATTACTGCTCCTTCTGTTCTGTTCTGTTCCTCCAGTCATTACTGCTACTACTGTTCTCTTCCTCCAGTCATTACTGCTACTACTGTTCTGTTCTCTTCCTCCAGTCATTACTGCTACTACTGTTCTGTTCCTCCAGTCATTACTGCTACTTCTGTTCTGTTCCTCCAGTCATTACTGCTACTACTGTTCTGTTCTGTTCCTCCAGTCATTACTGCTACTACTGTTCTGTTCCTCCAGTCATTACTGCTACTAATGTTATGTTCCTCCAGTCATTACTGCTACTTCTGTTCTGTTCCTCCAGTCATTACTGCTACTTCTGTTCTGTTCTGTTCCTCCAGTCATTACTGCTACTTCTGTTCTGTTCCTCCAGTAATTACTGCTACTTCTGTTCTGTTCCTCCAGTCATTACTGCTACTTCTGTTCTGATCTGTTCCTCCAGTCATTACTGCTACTACTGTTCTGTTCTGTTCCTCCAGTCATTACTGCTACTACTGTTCTGTTCTGTTCCTCCAGTCATTACTGCTACTACTGTTCTGTTCCTCCAGTCATTACTGCTACTACTGTTCTGTTTCTCCAGTCATTACTGCTACTACTGTTCTGTTCTGTTCCTCCAGTCATTACTGCTACTACTGTTCTGTTCCTCCAGTCATTACTGCTACTACTGTTCTGTTCTGTTCCTCCAGTCATTACTGCTACTACTGTTCTGTTCCACCAGTCATTACTGCTACTACTGTTCTGTTCCTCCAGTCATTACTGCTACTTGTGTTCTGCTCCTCCAGTCATTACTACTGTTCTGTTCTGTTCCTCAAGTCATTACTGCTACTACTGTTCTGTTCCTCCAGTCATTACTGCTACTACTGTTCTGTTCCTCCAGTCATTACTGCTACTACTGTTCTGTTTCTCCAGTCATTACTGCTACTACTGTTCTGTTCCTCCAGTCATTACTGCTACTACTGTTCTGTTCCTCCAGTCATTACTGCTACTTCTGTTCTGTTCCTCCAGTCATTACTGCTACTACTGTTCTGTTCCTCCAGTCATTACTGCTACTTCTGCTCTGTTCCTCCAGTCATTACTGCTACTACTGTTCTGTTCTGTTCCTCCAGTCATTACTGCTACTACTGTTCTGTTCCTCCAGTCATTACTGCTACTTCTGTTCTGTTCCTCCAGTCATTACTGCTACTACTGTTCTGTTCCTCCAGTCATTACTGCTACTTCTGTTCTGTTCCTCCAGTCATTACTGCTACTACTGTTCTGTTCCTCCAGTCATTACTGCTACTACTGTTCTGTTCCACCAGTCATTACTGCTACTACTGTTCTGTTATGTTCCTCCAGTCATTACTTCTACTACTGTTCTGTTCCTCCAGTCATTACTGCTACTACTGTTCTGTTCTGTTCCTCCAGTCATTACTGCTACTACTGTTCTGTTCCTCCAGTCATTACTGCTACTACTGTTCTGTTCCTCCAGTTATTACTGCTACTTCTGTTCTGTTCCTCCAGTCATTACTGCTACTACTGTTCTGTTCCTCCAGTCATTACTGCTACTACTGTTCTGTTCCTCCAGTCATTACTGCTACTACTGTTCTGTTCCTCCAGTCATTACTGCTACTACTGTTCTGTTCCTCCAGTCATTACTGCTACTTCTGTTCTGTTCCTCCAGTCATTACTGCTACTTCTGTTCTGTTCCTCCAGTCATTACTACTACTACTGTTCTGTTCCTCCAGTCATTACTGCTACTACTGTTCTGTTCCTCCAGTCATTACTGCTACTACTGTTCTGTTCCTCCAGTCATTACTGCTACTACTGTTCTGTTCCTCCAGTCATTACTGCTACTTCTGTTCTGTTCCTCCAGTCATTACTGCTACTTCTGTTCTGTTCTGTTCCTCCAGTCATTACTGCTACTTCTGTTCTGTTCCTCCAGTAATTACTGCTACTTCTGTTCTGTTCCTCCAGTCATTACTGCTACTAATGTTATGCTCCTCCAGTCATTACTGCTACTTCTGTTCTGTTCCTCCAGTCATTACTGCTACTTCTGTTCTGTTCTGTTCCTCCAGTCATTACTGCTACTTCTGTTCTGTTCCTCCAGTCATTACTGCTACTTCTGTTCTGTTCCTCCAGTCATTACTGCTACTTCTGTTCTGTTCTGTTCCTCCAGTCATTACTGCTACTTCTGTTCTGTTCCTCCAGTCATTACTGCTACTTCTGTTCTGTTCCTCCAGTCATTACTGCTACTTCTGTTCTGTTCTGTTCCTCCAGTCATTACTGCTACTTCTGTTCTGTTCCTCCAGTCATTACTGCTACTTCTGTTCTGTTCTGTTCCTCCAGTCATTACTGCTACTTCTGTTCTGTTCCTCCAGTAATTACTACTACTACTGTTCTGTTCCTCCAGTCATTACTACTACTACTGTTCTGTTCCTCCAGTCATTACTGCTACTACTGTTCTGTTCCTCCAGTCATTACTGCTACTACTGTTCTGTTCCACCAGTCTTTACTGCTACTACTGATCTGTTATGTTCCTCCAGTCATTACTTCTACTACTGTTCTGTTCCTCCAGTCATTACTGCTACTACTGTTCTGTTCTGTTCCTCCAGTCATTACTGCTACTACTGTTCTGTTCCTCCAGTCATTACTGCTACTACTGTTCTGTTCTTCCAGTCATTACTGCTACTTCTGTTCTGTTCCTCCAGTCATTACTGCTACTACTGTTCTGTTCCTCCAGTCATTACTGCTACTACTGTTCTGTTCCTCCAGTCATTACTGCTACTACTGTTCTGTTCCTCCAGTTATTACTGCTACTTCTGTTCTGTTCCTCCAGTCATTACTGCTACTACTGTTCTGTTCCTCCAGTCATTACTGCTACTACTGTTCTGTTCCTCCAGTCATTACTGCTACTACTGTTCTGTTCCTCCAGTCATTACTGCTACTACTGTTCTGTTCCTCCAGTCATTACTGCTACTTCTGTTCTGTTCCTCCAGTCATTACTGCTACTTCTGTTCTGTTCCTCCAGTCATTACTACTACTACTGTTCTGTTCCTCCAGTCATTACTGCTACTACTGTTCTGTTCCTCCAGTCATTACTGCTACTACTGTTCTGTTCCTCCAGTCATTACTGCTACTACTGTTCTGTTCCTCCAGTCATTACTGCTACTTCTGTTCTGTTCCTCCAGTCATTACTGCTACTTCTGTTCTGTTCTGTTCCTCCAGTCATTACTGCTACTTCTGTTCTGTTCCTCCAGTAATTACTGCTACTTCTGTTCTGTTCCTCCAGTCATTACTGCTACTAATGTTATGTTCCTCCAGTCATTACTGCTACTTCTGTTCTGTTCCTCCAGTCATTACTGCTACTTCTGTTCTGTTCTGTTCCTCCAGTCATTACTGCTACTTCTGTTCTGTTCCTCCAGTCATTACTGCTACTTCTGTTCTGTTCCTCCAGTCATTACTGCTACTTCTGTTCTGTTCTGTTCCTCCAGTCATTACTGCTACTTCTGTTCTGTTCCTCCAGTCATTACTGCTACTTCTGTTCTGTTCCTCCAGTCATTACTGCTACTTCTGTTCTGTTCTGTTCCTCCAGTCATTACTGCTACTTCTGTTCTGTTCCTCCAGTCATTACTGCTACTTCTGTTCTGTTCTGTTCCTCCAGTCATTACTGCTACTTCTGTTCTGTTCCTCCAGTAATTACTACTACTACTGTTCTGTTCCTCCAGTCATTACTACTACTACTGTTCTGTTCCTCCAGTCATTACTGCTACTACTGTTCTGTTCCTCCAGTCATTACTGCTACTACTGTTCTGTTCCACCAGTCTTTACTGCTACTACTGATCTGTTATGTTCCTCCAGTCATTACTTCTACTACTGTTCTGTT